>NC_083226.1:126144637-126455285 GCF_032191835.1 Heteronotia binoei | reverse complement strand
TGGGGCACTTTTACTCTGAAACTCTTATTGCAGTTGCAATTTACAATGGAATGTATTTTGAGCTGATGTCCGACTATTGTGCCTGCACTAGGGTTGCCAAGTCCAATTCAAGAAATATCTGGGGACTTTGGGGATGGAGCCAGGAGACTTTGGGGGTGAAACCAGGAGACATTGGGGGTGGAGCCAGGAACGAGGGTATGACAAGCATAATTGAACTCCAAGGGAGTTCTGGCTATCACATTTAAAGGGACAGCACATCTTTTAAAATGTCTTCCTTCCATAGGAAATAATGAAGGATAGGGGCAGCTTCTTTTGGGGCTCATAAAATTGGACCCCCTGGTCCAATCGTTTTGAAACTCGGGGGGTACTTTGGAGAGAGGCACTAGATACTATACTGAAAATTTGGTGCCTCTACCTCAAAAAACAGCTCCCCCGTAGCCCCCAAAACCTCCAGATCAATTCCCCATTATACTCTATGAGAATCGATCTCCACATAGGGAATAATGAAGTGCTCAGCAAAAGTTTCCCTCCCCCTCCCACCCTGTTTCTGGTGACTCTGAAGCGAGGGATTGGCCTCTCTACTCACAAGTTGCTGCCAGCTTCTTCAAAGTAACACAGACACACCATCCCAAGAGGAAGCCTTTCAATCGGAGACTGAAGCCTCCGGAGGTGGAAAGGCACATGGTCCTCTGGAGGCGGGGTTTCCCCCCGCTGGCCAGCTGACTGGGGACAGGAAGGAGCCTAGGAAAGTGGAAGAACCTCCGCTGGGACCTGGGGATTGGCAAGCCTAGCCTGCACAGTCAGAATTCACCAGACCAGAATGTCCCAGTCAGTAGCTTTTGCTGGCATGTGCTTAGAAATGGTTTAGTCTCACTTCTTACTCAGTTTCTTGGGGTGGGGGTGGGGGGCTATGTCCTTCCAACCTAACAGTTGGAATTTTAAGAATTGTTTTCCAATTTACAGAACAGAGACCCAATTCTACCTGCATTCCAACAGTCATGGAAGTTTTGTGCAGTTGTTTAGACAATCAACTGCTGTTTGCCAGCCCTGGTGCTGGAAGTCCCAAGCAACAATGTAAGAAAATGCATATATCAACATATTATTTTAAATCTATAGATTTGTATAATTTTGTTTTTAAAATTTATGCCTTGACCAAAACAGACAACAACATGTAATACATTTACAAAATAATTAAAAGCTTAGAAAAAAATCTACATAACACAAATGCAAATGTTATAACCTATAGCCAAAAATAATGATGATTTCCCAAATGAAATCTTGTAATGAAAAAGTTAGCTGAATCTCAGCAGGAAGCTTGTTCCAGTGGACAGGGTCACAGTTGAGAATATTTGGGAGCAGTAGAGGGAGCTTGCCACCAGTGTTTTCTCTAAGCTGTGCACGAGTGGTGGCTCATTAACACAGCAATCCCCACTCAGCAGCAATCTGGAGCTGTACAGTGTCTTGTACTGTCTATTGGTTATATTCTGCTCAGGATATAAATTGCTCTGCTCAGTGTGTGTGGGGGGGAGGGGGGGAGGAATTGGAGGGAACATTGCTTGCCACTGTCAAAGAAGGCACAGTCAATACATTTGCGTCAGATGGGCTTATATGGAAAAGGTGGTCATTCAGATATCAGTGAACCAGGTAATGAATAGCTACTTTAGAGAGCCAGTTTGGTGTAATGGTTAAGTGTGCAGATTCTTATCTGGGAGAATCAAGTATGATTCCCCACTCCTCCACTTGCAGCTGCTGAAATGCCCTTGAGTGAGCCATAGCTGTTTCAGGAATTGTCCTTGAAAGGGCAGCTGCTGTAAGAGCTCTCTCAGCCCCACCTACCTCACAGGGTGTCTATTGTGCGGGGGCAATGTAAAGGAGATTGTGACTGCTCTGAGATTCAGAGTATAGTGTGGGTTAAAAATCCAATATCATCACCATCTTCTTCTCTAAAGGGGAGTGGGGTCACGTCTGTTTAAAATTGTCTCTAACAGAAATCCACAATTGATTATCCAAGAGGATTAGTACATTGGTAGTTATTAGTCTGTTCCTGAAGAAAGGGAAATTTCTGAGTTGAAAATTATTGCAACACTCAGAACAATAGCATCCCCAGAACTTAACAGGAATATGGGTTTCTTATCCCGTTACATATGCTAACCTCATTCAGTCCTTACATCTGTATTCTCACCAATTCCCCAGAAGAACTATATATCCTCTTTATTTTATCTTATTCCTTATTTGGAATGGTAGAATGTAACATGATCTAATGAATGGTAGAATGTAACACAATTTGGAATGGTAGATTGAAATGTATTTATCAGGTCTGGGGACAGAGGAGATACTCTACAGTTTGGTGTAGTGGTTAAGTGTGTGGACTCTTACCTGAGAGAACCAGGTTTGATTCCCCACTCCTCCACTTGCAGCTGCTGGAATGGCCTTGAGTCAGCCATAGCTCTCACAGGAGTTGTCCTTGAAAGGGCAGCTGCTGTAAAAGCTCTTTCAGCCCCACCTACCTCTGTTGTGGGGGAGGAAAGTAAAGGAGATTGTGAGCCGCTCTCAGACTCTGAGATTCAGAGTGGAAGGCAGGGTATAAATCCAATTTCTTCTTTTTCTTCTTCTCTTCTTCTACACTCCCTATCACTCCACTTCAAAGAAAAGGATGCTCTAAGTTCACCTCTATGCTAGGAGATGGATGGAGCATAATGGCAAGGTCTCCGTTAATTACTCTCAGCATTCTACAATTAAGAATGGTACATCTGCCCTTCAGTTTCCAATTGTGATATATTTATTTCCTTCAATTCTGATATATTTATTTCCGTTAATTACTCTCAGCATTCTACAATTAAGAATGGTACATCTGCCCTTCAATTTCCAATTCTGATATATTTATTTCCTTCACTCTGTCCCCACCCCACCCCACCCCAGAATTATCCCAAACAAATGGTAACCATATAAATTAAGTGTGTTATTTCTTTTTGGTACTTGAATCTGTTAAACATCTTCATTATGTTGTATGCTAATTTACTGTTCATACCAGTATGTATGGACTGGTAACTAATATTTCATTATATCTGAAGAAGTCTACATGCAGATAGAAGCTTATACCTTGCTTAAAACTTTACTGGTCTTAAAGGTGCTACTGGACTCAAACTTTGTTTTGCTGCTTCAGACCAACATGGCTACCCACCCGAATCTATCATTTATAATAGAATTTGTGGTGTGCAACTGTGTCCAGATGGTGAATCTGGACACAGCAGCTTCTCTTCTACATTACCATTACATCAGCCCTGATGCACAGCCCTTGTATGTCAGATGTTAAGAATATGGAAACGAATAACTAGCTAGGTAGGTGTGTATATGTGCATGTAAAATCTTAGCCGGTCTTTCACCTCCTCCCAAATGAGAGATGAACACTGCAGTCCTAACAGTTGTAAGAACACAAACGGATGGGGGGCACAATTATCCTAGGGGAAAATTCACTGGATAATTCTGAATGACAAGGCCAAATCAAACCATAGTCTATATTAGAAGCTTGTAATTATTTACATTTCCAGGAGGGAGATCTCCAGTCTTTTTTCCAGTTCTTGAGTTATTCTTTTATGAGTTGTTTAAAGGCAGTTCAAATATCATAATCTGACATTTTAATTCTTTTCAAGATTCATTCAGGATCTTATTTTTTGGAATTTCAAGTGGAAAAATGAGCACACCTCAGAGAAAAAGCTGAGGAATTTCATCATCCCCCCCACCTCCTTTCAAGTAAATAATGGAAGATGTCTTCCTGCTGTCTTTCAAAACTGCTTATCATTGAAGACAGGATATATTAACTGGGAAGCTCAGTTTTATGGGAGGACAGCACTGTACTACAAATAGATGCCATCAGAATCTGGCATAAATGGATTCTTTTGGAAAATAGAAAAAACATCAGAAATGTATACTGTACTGGAAACATTGGTACAAAGGGAGGTATGGACAGCACTTGTAGCTTGAGACCCAAACAGATCTAGATAGCATGGATCCTGATAATAGAGCAGAACTACATAAATTCAAGGGCAGAACTGTACAGTGCAGAAGTATACAAACTGCATGAAAATGATTGCTATCAATCTAAATATTAAGTTATTTATTGCGTGAATTTGGCAGTGCGGCAATCAGGGCTTTTTTTGAGCAGGAACGTATAGGAATGCAGTTCCAGCTGGCTTGGCATCAGGGGTGTGTGGCCTAACATGCAAATGAGTTCCTGCTGGGCTTCTCCTACAAAATGTTGACATCAGGGGCGTGGCTTAATATGCAAATGAGTTCCTGCTGGACTTTTTCTACAAAAAAAGCCCCGGTGGAAATAATTATTCCTTTTATTTGAACCCCACTTTTTCTTTAATACTCTCGGGGTGACAATTGTAAAGCTGTTACTGCCTTGTGAAGCGGGTTAGGTTGAAAGATTTTTCTAGATCTACTAATTTAGGTTTTTCCCACTGAAGCCCAACACTGTAACACCGATGCTATACTGACGGTGCAGTCCTGTGCACAGTTACTCCACCATAAACCCGTTGCTTTCAACAGACTTAGCCTTGAGTAACTTCACATAAATTGTACAGTGTCAAGTCTGATGTTTCAATAACGAGACCTTCTTGATAAAAAAGTTTCTAGTTTATTGTAACATGTTGCAAGACTGTAGAAGCAGATTGAGAGACTGGCGAGCATGCACAAAGAGCAAACATTTAAGGTATACATCAAAGGGAGCCACTTTTGGGAAGGGCGGGATATAAATCTCGAATAAATAAAAAAATAAAAAAAAAATTCCTGAGGGTGGGGGCACTCTATGCAGGGCACATTCACACATTGTTATTGTTTTATCGTTCTCAAGCACCGGCTGGCCTTGGGGCGCTTTCTTAGCACCGGCTATCTCTGAGAAGGCACCACAATCTTGTTCCCATATTCTCGTTTCCAAGCATTGCTACATAACAAAGGAGGGAGGGGGGGAAGGAGAGTTTAAGCTAGCAGCATCTGAATACAGTGTGGTTTTACCCAGGATCCTTTTCCTGAACCAGAGTTTGGAACTAAACTACTCAGACATTATAGCAGACTTGACATACAGTGAATCTGCAAAATATTTTTTGTGGGGGAGGGGCGGGTAGTGAATGACCCTCACTGTAAGACAGAACATTCACTGTTAGAGATAATGGGCATGATCTACCAAGTACAGCAGCTGCACAACTCGTAGATATCCACTGAAATGAGTACAGCATCACTGCATTCCTTTACCGAATCAAGTGCATGCTCTCTTTCCACACACACCTATACTAGGTGTCCCCTGACTCAGGCTTCCTGAGAAAATTAGAAATAAAGCCAATGATCCTGCTGAAAAACACCAGCAGCCTGTTAACAGAGGAATAATATTACCAGGATGTGTAAATCTACACTTCAAAATTCATTATTAACTTTAATCAGACTTACTCAGGCTCATGACTCTAATGACTCTAGTGACCTTTAAAAAAATGTCAGGCATGTTTGCCAGGTAGATTTTCTGTATTTGAAACATATGCAATTATCATAAAAGTTATGAAGATAGTAGATATTCCTTTTTTCAGATTCTGGAGACGATTGCTCTTTTAGGTCCTTGTCTCCAGTAACAATAGCAAAGGGTTTTTGCTCAGTGATTCCCATTTTTTCCTGGCAGATCTGTTTTATAATAGTGCTAGTGTTAACAATAATTCTTTAGATGAGTTGTTTATGGATATGCACATTTTGCACATGCAGGTTTCACAAAGCATTGAGATATGAGGATTGTCATATTTGATCAGACTTGTTGCTGATCTAAACCCAAGATCCCGTCTCATCTGAAAATGTACCTTGTGCATCATATTTTTGTATCACCTTTCCTCACTGAAGCTTGGGGTGGTATACAGGGTTCTCCCCTCCCCACTGTATCCTTAACAACAACTTTGTGAAACATGCTAGCCTGAGAATGAATAACTGCTCAGACTACAAATAGGGTAGACAGTTTTTATGTTCAACAAATAGGGTTGCCAGATCCAGGCTTTGAAACTCCTAGAGATTTGAGGATGGAGCCTGGGGAGGACAGTCTTCAATGAGATAGACTCTACCTGCGAATGCATCATTTTTTTCCAGGGGAAGTGATTTCCATAGAATGGAGGTGAGTAATAATTCTAAGAGATCCCCAGGTCCGACCTGGAAACCGGCAGCCCTAACAACAAACCCCATCTATGTCAGAGAAACTAACAGCACATAATTAAAAAAAGAAGTTAAAGATCAGCCAAATCCTTTTTGTGTTAGAGTCTACTTACAGGGATTTTTGTTTTGTTTGTTAAAGGAAAACATTAAACAATGCAATCCTGTATTTACAGTTTGAAATGGCACTATCCATTCTATAACTTCACACCTCTGCCAGCTATTGCTACTTCATTCTGCTGCATATGTTACGCTGTAGAGACTCACTTATTATACTGCCTTTCCCTGTGAGAAGAGGCCAATCTATGTAACTACGAGGAGGAAGAAGAAGAAACAGCAATGGCAGAGGAGGAGGAGGAGACTAGATTTATACCCTGCCCTTCACTTGGAATCTCCTTTTTCTTCCCTTCCCCATAACAGACACCCTGTGAGGTAGATGGGTCTGAGAGAGCTCTTGAGAGAACTGCTCTTGAGAGAACATCTCTGAAAGAATTTGTGTCTGACTCAAGGTCACACCAGCATGTGGAGAAGTGGGAAATCAAACTTGGTTCTCCCAGACTACAGTCCATGCTCCTAACCACTGCACCAAACTGGCACATTACACCATATCAAACCCTCAGACATGAAATTTAGCCTGACCAAGTAATGGAGCTGTCAAACTGGTTCCCCCTCCCCCAGTGGCCTGTTTTTTAAGGGACATCTGTTTAATAGAATCAATGAGTGGTAGCCTTAGTGCCCTTAGGGTGGGTACAGAGCTATAAAACTCCAAGGACAAAAATAGTACAATAGTCAAGTTGCAGAATCAATTCAAAGCAATATATTTATTTGCCAATGAAAGCCATGTGAAGGGTTGCATGTGGTACCATTAAAACAATTCTAGCACTCTTGGGTATCATCTAGCCTTCTGTTGAAGCCCTATGTTTTGATCCTCATGGGCTTCAGTAGGATGTAGTCAGTACTCATTATGTGTGGCTTAGACCTTTTCACACACTTTGAAATACTTCTTTGTTCTATATGATTAAAGTTGGTGATCTGCTGAAATCGCAATGCCAAGAGAGACACATTTTTGATCAAGTTGTATACATAGGCAAAGAGATGAGGGGAGAAAGGGTTTAGGAAAGGCAGCTTATAATAAAAGCATAAAAATAATATTTTCAATTCAAACTGGACTTGTTGGTTTTGGAACAGGCAGCTTATCCGAGAAGTTATTAAAACTATTGCTCTCCTGAGGAGTGGTTGAGGTAGTACCATAGATGCAGTGTAAATTGGCTCTAGCAACTTGTCATTCCAACAGTGACACTGTGATTCTTTCTTTAAAAATATGCTATCAAGGATAATCTATGCTACTGACTGTATGCAGGGCCATAGGTGCACACTTTGGGAATAATTCGTAGGTTATAAAATTGGCAAACATTTCTGCTTTGCAGAGTCAATATTTCTTTATGCTCAGTGCTTAGTAAAATTTGCAGTCTGATCAGGATGCAATTACTGTTGTATGTATTTTATTGGCATTTATTTATCTTTCATCACTTTTGGATCAGAGTTTCTGATAGGGATCTAGTTGTGCTCTCAAGGACAAAGTAGGAAAAATGTTCAGAGCAAATATGTTGGTCTCATTTTTTTTTCTGACTTCTTCATCTCATGGATTTGGGACAACTCCATTTGATTCATGGTTCAGTAAACAAACATATTTTTTTAAAAGCACAGATTACCAGATTATGTTGGACCTGCAGCACAAGTAAACATAAATTCAAACTCTTTCCTCCAGGGAATATGTGATGAGCCACATTCTGTCATAAAGTGCTGTGTGCAGAATTCCTTGGGCCATCAGTAGTAGCTATGGAGAGCCTCCCCTTTCTTGGGTCCTGGTACGATTCAGTTATAATAGTCACCAATTATTTTCTGCAAATATATGAATGTGGGAATTCAACTGAGCATCAAACACCATTGCTTGTTTGGTGAGCCAGTTTGGTGTAGTGGTTAAGTGCGTGGACTCTTATCTGAGAGAACCGGGTTTGATTCCCCACTCCTCCACTTGCACCTGCTAGCATGGCCTTGGGTCTGGCAGAGGTTGTCCTTGAAAGGGCAGCTGCTGTGAGAGCCCTCTCCAGCCCCACCCACCTCACAGGGTGTCTGTTGTGGGGGAGGAAGGTAAAGAAGATTGTGAGCCGCTCTGAGACTCTTTGGAGTGGAGGGCAGGATATAAATCCAATATCTTCTTTTTCTTTTATTGTGCCATCTATTGTAGTTTTATTGTGCCATCTATTGTAGATGCTACGTTGGTGATCTGAAATAGGATATAAGAAGTGAGAATATGTGATATTCCAAGCAAATATAGGAGAAACCTCTTTGCCACACTGGAGACAGACCATGGCTCAGTGGCAGGCCATCTGTTTGGCATGCAGAAGGTCCCAAGCCAAGTCCTTGGCATCTCCACTTAAATGGATCAGGTAGTATGTGATGTGAAAGACCTTCACTTGAGACTCTAGAAAGCTGCTACCAGACTGAGAAGTTGGCTTGCCAATCCCAAGTCCCAGCGGGAGTTCTTCCACTTTCCCAGGCGCCTTCCCGCCTCCACCCCCAGAGGACCATGTGCATTTCTTCCTCCGGAGGCTTCAGTCTCCGATTGAAAGGCTTCCTCTTGGGGGGGGGTGTCTGTGTTACTTGGGAGAAGTTGGAAGCAACTCATGAGTAAAGAGGCCAATCCCTCACTTCAGAGTCGCTAGAAAGGAGGGGGGAGGGAAACGTCTGCTGAGCACTTCATTATTTCCTATGTTGAGATCAATTCTCATAGGGTATAATGGGGAATTGAACTGGAGGTTTCGGGGGCTCTGGGGAGGCTGTTTTTTTAGGTAGATGCACCAAATTTCCAGTATAGTATCTAGTGCTTCTCCCCAAAGTACCCCCCAGGTTTCAAAACTAGTGGACCAGGGAGTCCAATTCTATGAGCCCCCCCCAAAAAAAAGTGCCCCTATCCTTCATTACTTCCTATGAAAGGAAGACATTTAAAAACGTGTGCTGTCCCTTTAAATGTGATGGTTAGAACTCCCTAGGAGTTCAATTATGTTTGTCACACCCTTGTTCCTGGCTCTGCCCCAATGTCTCCTGGCTCCACCCCCAAAGTCTCCTGGCTCCACCCCCAAAGTCCCCAGATATTTCTTGAATTGGACTTGGCAACCCTACTGAGAAGGCAATGCTGACCTTAAGACAGCTTCATGTGTGTTGGACGGGGGAAGATTTTGAGCAGAAGAACAGCTACAATGGGAAGGGTGGAGCTACCACTGTCCTTGCTCCTCATCTACTCAGACTTGCATGTTCTCAAGAGTGTCTTAGGTGCGAGAGGCTGTGGCCATTGCCAGTCTGAGTAGACAATACTGATTTTATGGATTAATGGTCTTATTCAGGGTAAGACAGCTTCATGTGTCACATATCATGGCACACTGGGATATGCTATGTAGGGTTCACCCTTCTTAAGACTCCTTTGGCAGTTCTGACTTATCTGTAAACTCTGGTCCCTTTTTCATGTGCAAGGAATGAATGCAGGTTTAATGAGAAATATCCACATGTGTACCCTGGGGATAGCCATCACCCAGAAATTTTTAGAAGTGTGCCATTGAACTATTTCATTTAAAAAAAAATATGAATGGACTCTTGCCATCCTATGAAGTTCTGAATATCAAGGATGGTTCTTTAATTTAGATTTTTTTCATGGCCTAGCATACAGCCAAGTTCTTTGTTTTGATTTAAATATGAAAACATGTTCATGTTTCATCTGCCCTGACTTCCTCTTGATTCAGATTATTTGCTTGTCCCTGAGAACCCATCACTACCACAATACATACAACGTTAAATCATGCATCCATCCATCCTTCTTTATTCCTGCATGCAAGAATATCATCCAGTATCATCCTGAATAACCTTTTGAGATAGGTGATGGAAAGACAGCACCAAACTGGCTCATGCAAAGAAATCATATATTGGGTAAACATCGGGGGGAGGGAATGACTTTTTGATTATGAAACTTGAATAAATAGCATTACAATAATAGTTGCCTAACACTGTCACATTATAAAATCCATGGCTATATAAGCTCTGTGTAGCAGAACACTGGCATAAAAGCTAATTTAAAAGAAAGGGTATATTTTAGGGCTAGTGGACTTTTAAACATTATAGTTCCAGTTTAAAATGTGCAGCCATAACTGTAAATTGATTCCATGTGAATACAGCAGAAATTTATGGGTGAAAATCAGGATTTCATCTGTAACAGTATAACAGAGTTTTTATACCCCACTTAGAGTCTAAAAGCGGCTTACAATTGTTTTTCCTTCCTCTCCCCACAACAGACACCTCGTGAGGTAGGAGAGTCTAAGAGAACTCTGAGAAAATTGTGATCTGACCCAAGGTCACCCAATAGGCTTCATGTGGAGGAGTGAGGAATCAAACCCAGTTCTCCAGATTAGAGATGCCTGGGGGTACAATATCCTATAAGCATTAAAAATATTAAGACTTTCTAGAATAGGTTTATGAATATGAAAAGTTGAGGTTTACGTCTGTTAGTTAGAATCCTCACTGTTTTCTTGATTCAGCATGAATGAACTGCTAACATGTGCTGATTCTATTGCTTTAGAAAGGTGGAATGTTCTGATGGGATGGAAAGTTTCTTATCTCACAAAACATCTGAAATAAATACACCATCTCAAACTCCAGTGAAAAGATAGGAGTCCCAGTTCAATCTGCGTTAAGAATTCTGATGTTAACAAATTAACCCACCAGATCAGGGTTACCCGCCCCCAGGTCCCAGAGGGGCTTTGATCAAGTCCCGGAACACTACCCTCAAATAGGAATGTCACCATGGTGATGCTCTGGTTTTGGGGC
The DNA here is from genome assembly GCF_032191835.1 of Heteronotia binoei. Classification (NCBI taxonomy): domain Eukaryota; kingdom Metazoa; phylum Chordata; class Lepidosauria; order Squamata; family Gekkonidae; genus Heteronotia; species Heteronotia binoei. Next base: position 126,444,230 of record NC_083226.1, on the reverse strand, counting down.
AAACTCTATGGTTTTGAAGAAAAAAACCCAGAGTTTTGCCCCAAAACCAGAACATCATGTGTGATGGTACAGACATGATGACATCTCTACCAATTTGTTCTTAGGACTACAGTGTTTCCTAAATCACTTCCAAGTGATGTCATCATACCAGCGACATAGTGCACAACACTCTGCACACCCTGGAATGCTCCCCTCCCAAATTTTCCTGCCACAACAGCGAGGGGACTGGCAACCCTGATGTCTGAAAATGACACAGTCTGTATTTTCAGTACGATCAGGTGGTCATCTCTGGATATCATCCAGGTTTCGTAGCCTATAAAGAATAAAAGTGCCAGATGTGTAATGTATTCACATACTGTTTCTGTAACCAAGCTTGTTCCGCCCTCCAGGATCCTAATGCCTTTGCCACGATTGGTCATTCTGGTTGAACCGGCCAATCGGGGCCCTGGGCATGTAACTACTGTATGCAAAACATAGGTCCTGGAGAGACCGATAAGGTTATTTCCTTGGGCATGTTCCTACATGGGCATGTTTATGTGTATTCCCACTGTATATATTCCCTGCCTGTCTGTATGTTTCCTCAATCCCAGTTCAAAATAAAATAGAGTTGCATCTACCCATGACTGAACTCACAATCTTTCACTACACAACACTGGCAAGGAGCAGTGCTGAATTAAACCCTGTGGAGGCCCCTAGGCAGTTGAAATCTTAGGGATTCCCTCGCAAATTATCTCGGAGCACCCACCCCACTGCTCATGGCCTCCGCTGCAGCCTGCAGGCGCTGGTGACTAAAAGGCAAATGCAATATTGGGCTGTATTAACAGAAGTCTAGTGTTCAGGTCACGTGAAGTGATGGTATCACTTTACTCTGCTCTGGGAAGACCTCACCTGGAGTCTTGTGTTCAGTTTTGGGCATTACATTTTAAGAAGGATATAGACAAGCTGGAACGGGTCCAGAGGAGGGCGACGAAGATGGTGAGGGGTCTGGAGACCAAGTCCTATAAAGAAAGGTTGAAGGAGTTGGGCATGTTTATCCTGGAGAGGAGGCTGGTGAGGATTGGGAAAGTTATTTTAAAATTTTCCATATGCCCCATATATATGAGAATATTCTTACATTTCATGTTTGAAGATGAATAGTTAGCACATAGTGACTATCACAGAACAGAATTCACAATATCTGGCATGCACTGGAAAGTAAGTGTGGAAGAGGGAGCATCAACCATTTCGTGACTCTTTAACCCCCCTGATTGCAACTGCAACTTCAACATATATACATCCTATTTAAAGGTAAGTATGCATACATATTCTATGGGAAGAAGGTGCTCTAAAACTGCACTGAACATTGGTTCTCATATTGGTATGGGTCACATGTGTCCCATTTCTTGTAAAAGGTACCTCATATTCAGGTGAGAGTATTTTACAGGATACTTTCTATTTGTATTTTAAAACATTTATATCCTACTTTTCCTCCTAAGGCAATTAGTAACATATTTCTAAAGACATCTTACATAAAACCTGTCAGGTGTCAAAACCCACACACATAAACTTAATTTAAAATGTCCACAGAAAAAAACAATTTTGTACTTCTGAAGACCAACAGCAATGTGATTTTTATTAGCTCCACAGAGAGCTTATTCCACAGAAGTGGAGCCAGAACAGAAAAAGTTCATGAGCATCTGGTTGCCAACTCTATCACTGTCAGAGAATGAAACACTAACCAATATTGATCTTAGAAGCACAGTGATGGCATGTGGATTCACAGAGACTGATGTCTTTCACATATTCAGCATCACAATGCTAACCATGACTCCTAGCCTTTTAACATGGTCTACTAATGACTATAAAACAGGGGTGGCCAAATTTGCTTAACATAAGAGCCACATACAATAAATGTCAGATGTTTGTGAGCCATAAGAAGAAGAAGACTGCAGATTTATACCCCTCCCTTCTCTCTGAGTCAGAGACTCAGAGCAGCTTATAATCTCCTATATCTTCTCCCCCCACAACAGACACCCTGTGAGATGGGTAGAGCTGAGAGGGCTCTCACAGCAGCTGCCCTTTCATGATAGCTATGGCTAACCCAAGGCCATTCCATTAAGTGGAGGAGTGGGGAATCAAACCTGGTTCTCCCAGATAAGAGTCTGCACAGAATCATGGAATCATAGAGTTGGAAGGGACCTCCAGTCAAACCCCCTGCACAATGCAGGAAACTCACAAATACCTCCCCCTACACCAAACTGACATGAATGTCAGATGTTTGAGAGCTGCAAGAAGGAAGGAAGGAAGGAAGGAAGGAAGGAAGGAAGGAAGGAAGGAAGGAAGGAAGGAAGGAAGGAAGGAAGGAAGGAAGGAAGGAAGGAAGGAAGGAAGGAAGGAAGGAAGGAAGGAAGGAAGTCCACTATGGAAGGAGGGAACCTTTGAACTAGGTGACAGTCCTCATCTAGGATGCAAAAATAATAGCCACATTATACTTTTATTAGGTTCAACCCAAATGATTCCCAATATTGCTCAAGATTTCTCCAGAATTCTTCATCAGTGAATCCCAAAAGCTCACACATTTTTTGTATCATCTGTTTACTTAAGTTATATCCCATCATTCTCCCCAGTAGAGACCCAAAGTAGCTTACATCATTCTTCTCTTCTTAATTGTATCCTTACAACAATCCTGTGAAGTAGGTTAGACTGAGAACGTGTGTGTAACTGGGCCAAGCCAAGGTCACCCAGCAAGCTTCCATGGCAGAGTGGAGATTTGAACCCAGGCCTTCCAGAACCTAGCCAGACACTCCATCGGTTGCTAATGAAATATTCCCAGGCAGGCTAGACTGGCCTTTTTTCATGATAGTTTTGGTCAATGAGCCACAGGCACAGAAAAGTCCAACTTGGCTATCCTCACTGTCAAGCATCGATAGTTCTCAATAAACAGTCTTGTTGTTGAATCAAAAGTTGCTTTATTATAGGAACTCAGAAGCTTTCCCAAGGACACAATCCTTGGAAGTAATGATGTATACAGGGTTACATAGTTGCTATAAAGGATAGCTTCAAAGGGTATCATGCAGATGCAGCTTGAGTCACGGGTTCAAAAGTTACTACATAGTATCTCTTTTATTACTAAGGAATTTAGACTATTAAAACATCTCCCTTTCTCACACTTCTCTGGGACAGATAAGAACTGTCTGTGTGAATCTGGGGGAGAGGCACATCACAGCTTTACCAGCCAGGCTGTAGCATAAACATCCTTGGACTAGATGGATTTATTACTTGCCCAAAGGTTGTAAAGGAGAGGGGTGCGGTAGGGACTGGTGACCTGCTCTTTGTTCAAGGAACCATCATGGCACACAGAAATATGCATGCTTGCATACTGCCCCCCCCCTAAAACTTTCTCCGGGGGTTTGGAAGGATGTTTTGTATAGAATTTTTTAATCAGCTCTGGTTCTCTCACATTTGAGCTATTGACCCACTCATTGTGAGCTACAGAGAAATGTTTCCATCTAATCAGAAAATACAATACACCCCGCTTCAGCTTAGCATCTAGGATTTCTTTCACTTCATGGTGATTTTGATCCCCCACTGGAATAGGTTCTGGAATTTGGGGTCGGGGATGCCAAGACGTTGCTCCAGGATCCCTCCGAAGTAAACTGCAATGAAAGATGGGTTGTATCTTACTAAACAGTTTAGGCAATTTGAGTTCGACAGTCACTTTATTGATTAAGCGTTTAATATGGAACGGTCCCAAAAACTTATACGCCAGTTTTTTAGATGGTTGTGGTAAAGGCAAGTTCTTGGTTGACAGAAACACTGTGTCTCCCACTTTAAAGTCCCAAGCCGGTGAATGGTGTTTATCATAATGTTTTTTGTAAGTTTCTTTTGTCACTTCCAGGTTCTCTTGGATGTTATTCCAAACCTTCCCCAACTTCCCCCATCATTGTTCAAAAGTTGATGGTACATCTCGTATCAGCCCCTCTGGTTGTTGGGGGGACGGCTTTCCCTCATACCCATTCACTATCAAAAATGGGAAGGTTTTAGTGGAACTATGAATGCTGTTATTATATCCGTACTCAGCAAACGGAAGGAGGTCTACCCAATTTGACTGCTGATAGTTCACAAAGCACCTCAAATATTGCTCCAGTAGAGCGTTCACTCTCTCCGTCTGTCCATCCGTCTGTGGGTGATACGTGGAGCTTAATCCTTGCTCAATCCCAATTAGTTTACAAAACTCCAGCCAAAAGTTGGCAACGAACTGAACGCCCCGGCCACTAATTAGCTTGTCCGGGAATGAGTGTAGTTTCACCACGTGTTGGAAAAATAACTGTGCCAATTTTTTAGCCGTGGGTATTTGTGAGCATGGAATGAAATGGGCTTGTTTAGAAAATGTGTCCACTACTACAAGAATTACGGTCCTTCCCTGAGAAGGAGGGAGTTCTACAATGAAATCCAATGAGACAACCAACCACAGCCTGGTTGCTGTCTCTAAGGGTTGTAATAACCCAGGGAGTTTCGCCCCCTTCTTTTAGCCATTAAGCATATTGGGCATGAAGCAACATAATCGGAAATATCTTTCTTCATAAACGGCCACCAAAATTGTCTATTTACTAAGTGCAGGGTTTTGACATATCCAAAGTGCCCAGAGAGTTTACTGTCATGACAAAACTGGAGCATTTCCTTCCGGAGACTTTCTGGCATGTAAAGTTTACCGTCCTTGTATCAGAACCCCCGTCACCTTTCTTTACCCCTTCAGGTATGGCATTTCCTTTTTCCACCTCAGCAATCAGTCTCTCTCCCCCCCACTTTTCTTCCAATTTCTCACGCTTCACTTTCGAGCATGTGGTTACAGCTCCCCCCAATTGGCTGGGGGATATGAGGGAATCGATCACCTCCTCCCTTTGGCTATTGTGTTGAGGGAGTCTCGATAAGGCATCTGCTAAAAAGTTCTTAGATCCAGGGATGTGTTTAAACTTAAAATCAAACTTGGTGAAGAATCTCGCCCACCTAATTGTTTCTCAGTTAAGTTCCTGCGCCCCGTTAGGGCTTCCAGGTTCTTATGGTCTGTCCATATTTCAAAGGGGACTCTCACTCCTTCTAGCCAAGATCTCCATGTTTTTAAAGCAAAAGTCACTGCAAAAGTCTCTTTATCCCATACTGACCAATTCCTCTGTTCTTGAGAAAACTTTTTAGAAATGTATGCACATGGTTTGAGGGCCCCTTCCTCATCGGGTTGCATGAGAATTGCCCCCACAGCGACGTCACTAGCGTCGCATTGGACCACAAAGGGTTTTAATTTATTGGGGTGAATCAAAATAGGTTCGCTGTTAAACAATCTCTTCAATTTATTGAATGCTTCTTGGCACTTGGCTGTCCAATCTAATTTGGCTCCCGGTCGTTTGGCTTCTGGGCCCTTCCCTTTTGTTTTGAGAAGGTCCGTTAAGGGGAGCATGGTGTGGGTGAATCCCTGTATGAAATTACAGTAAAAGTTCATGAATCTGATGAAGGATTGGAGCTGTCTACGTGTCCTCAGGGGTTCCCAATCTAATACAGCTTGTAATTTGGTGGGGTCCATTGCCAATCCCTTCCCAGACACTCTGTACCCCAGGTAATCCAACTCTGTCTGGTGGAATTCACACTTGGACAATTTGGCATACAACTGATTTTCGTAAAGGGTCTTTAGGACTTCTCTGACTAGTTTCACGTGAGATGGTAGGTCATTGGAATAAATAATTATATCATCCAGGTACACCACTACCCCCTTTTACAAGTATTTCCGTAATACTTCATTGATAAAAGTTCATGAAAACTCCGGGAGCCCCTTGTAATCCAAATGGCATGACTAAGTATTCAAACTGTCCCATTGGCGTGTTAAATGCCATCTTCCATTCATCCTCCTTCTTTATGCGTACCCTGAAGTAGGCATCTTGCAAGTCCAACTTGGTGAAAATCTTTCCCTCCGACACTGTGCTTAGCAAATCCTTTATTAGGGGTATGGGGTACGCATTGGAGGTTGAAATCGTGTTGATTCTTCTATAATCTCTGCAAAGCCTGAGCCCCCCTTCCTTCTTCTTTCTAAAGAGTATGGGGGCTGCATGGGGTGCCGTAGCCAGCCTTATAAACCCCCACTTTAAGTTTTTGTCCAGAAACTTACGCAGCTCTGCTTTCTCAGTCCACCTCATGGAATACAACTTGGCTCTTGGGAAGTTCTGCCCTGGAATCAACTCTATCGCACAGTCAGTGTCTCGATGGGGTGGGAGCTCATTGGCTTCCTCTTCACTGAACACTTGTTTTAAGTCTCTATACTTCTTGGGGATCGATTTCACCTCCTCTATGGTGAGACACAACTTCTCATTTAACAGGAGCGGCTACAGGTCCCAATCCATGTTCCAGTGGTGGTGCTTACACCTCCCATCTCTGAAGTCTATAATCTGATCCTTCCACTTTATATTGGGCTCATGTTTGGCTAGCCATCCCACCCCCAGGACAATGTCAAATGATGAAGAGGGGGCCACTACAAAAATTTCCGTGTCCCAATGGTCTTCTATTCCCATTGGCACCCCTTGGGTTTGCTCCATGCATAGTTCCCCTCTCATGACTGTCTCATCCATTTGCTTGAACTGTATGGGGTGTGGTAGTGGACTCGTAGGGAGTCCAAGAGCTTCAACCAATTTGGGCGTGATTATGTCTCTAGTGCACCCTGAGTCTAGTAGGGCTCAGGCATGTATAAACCTTTTTAAATTAGGGTTCAGTAAAGTCAATGGGATGAAAAACAAAGTTCCAGTTATTCTCACCTCAATGGTGCCGTTAGCTCCACTACCTGATGTTTGGCACCTCTCAGTGCAGGTTGTCCCTGTTTCCTGCCGGCTTGTCTTCCCAGATTTCTTACTCCAATTTGTCCACCACAATAATTTCCCCCTCTCGAGGAGTCGCTGACGCTGAGCTGCCTTTTGCTGGTTCCTTCGCTCATCCTTCTGCTTTTTTCGCCTTGGGCGCGCTGGTCTTTGGAGTGAGGAGGGCAGGGGCTTGAGGCGGTTCAGGGCAATTGACGGCTAGATGGTTTGGGTCACCACACCAAAAGCAGTGCTTGGGGGTAGCCGGTTTAGTGGCTCCTTCAACCTGGCTTGCTTTCTGTCCATCTGCTTTTACCCCTGGCTGAGACTCACCTCCCCTCCTTACCCCCTTACTGCTGTTGGTGCTGGAGAGCCACTCATTTCATGTTAGTTTCTACTTCACCAGCCAGCTGCACTCACCCAACCAACGTGGTAGGGCGAGCCTGTTGGAGGGCTCGATCCAACACACACTCGCGTTCAAGCCCCTCTGGAATTGTTCTGTCTTCATCTGCTCATTCCACCCACGCACCTTGGCCACATTTGCATGGAACTCGGCTGTGTACTCTCTCATGGTCTTAGACCTTTGTTGCAGATCTCGTAGGATGGTGAGGGCTCGGGTCTCCTGTAGTGGATCTTCATATTGGGCCTGCAGGGCTCGTAAAAATGCTGCCACGGTGTCTACTTTGGGGCTCCGGGTCTCGTACAGGCTCACGTACCACCTCTTAGTTGCTCCCTTCAGCTTCGATCCTAAGTAATCCACTCTGCTGAATTCATTGGGGAAGGTGTTCCCCCATAGAACATAAAGCTATTGGCTTGTATAGAGAAGTTCTCCACTTCTTCAGGGTCCCCGTCAAAAGTTGCATCCAGCTTGCAGCCCCTTCCATAGTCGTGTGGTGCTGATGGTGGTGGTGGTTGAGGAGGCTGGGGTTGTTGCAGCACTGGAGGGGGAGGCGCAGGTGGCTGCCCTCCTCTCAGCCCCTGTAGTTGTAGTGCCTGATCTAATTGCCTCCTCACCTCTTGTGCCATGAATGCATTATTGGCTTGCATTCTGTCTCTCAACCCTTTGGCCATCTCTGCCATCTCCAATCTCATCGTTTGGAGGAAATCCCGAGGGTCTGGGGTTTGGTCCTCCTCTTCCTTCTCTCCTGGATCTGGGTCAGGGCATCGATCCTCTCTCTCGTCCCAGCCATCCCCACCACTCACCTCCAAGGTGCCCTGGTCACTGTCATCTCCCATTCTCGAGTGTAGGGAAGGTAACGCTAGGATCGCCTCTCTCCGAGCGGGTGCTTCATCCATCAAGCTGGTAGATCTTCTAGGCCCCCACACTTTGGGGTTGATAAATAATCGCTGTATGTGCAGCGGGGACCCTCGCCCTGCTGCTCTCCATGCGTTGAGTACGTGCCACGGAGGTGGCTTTGGGTTGGTACTGGGTCTTTGCTCCTCACCAATTGGTTGTTCTGGGTTGTCAGGGGCTTCTTCGTTATCTAGTGCTCTCTTCACCATAGGGTTAGAAAGTTTCTAGTTCGGTTACATCCCCAAGTAAGATTACTTCCAAAATGTCAAGCATCGATATTTCTCAATAAACAGTTTTTTGTTGTTGAATCAAAAGTTGTTTTATTGTAGGAACTCAGAAGCTTTACCAAGGACACAATCCTTGGAAGTAATGACGTATACAGGGTTACATAGCTGCTATATAGGATAGCTTCAAAGGTTATCATGCAGATGCAGCTTGAGTCACGGGATCAAAGGTTACTACATAGTATCTCTTTTATCACTAAGGAATTTAGATTATTAAAACATCTCCCTATCTCACACTTCTTCGGGACCAGATAAGAACTGTCTGTGTGAATCTGGGGGAGAGGCACATCAGAGCGTTACAAGCCAGGCTGTAGCATAAACATTCTTGGGCTAGATGGATTTATTACTTGTCCAAAGGTTGTAAAGAAGAGGAGGGCAGTAGGGACTGGTGACCTGCTCTTTGTTCAAGGAACCATCATGGCACACAGAAATATGCATGCTTGACACTCACACTCCAAGGAGGGCAAAAAAGCGCTGAGCTCAAAGGATGGGTGCATTGCAAGGGCTCCCCTAAGTTTCCCTTTCATACTGCAGGGGAGCCAGCAGCTGCTGAAGAGGAGGGAGGGGTCCAGGGTGGAGAAAGCACCAGGCTTTTCCTCCCCACAACAAATGAAAGGAACCTGCTGCTGGTGAGCTCATGCACCCCTCCACCCGCGCCATGCCAGGCGTTGGGTCCTAGTGCTCCTCTGACATATTTTCGTCTCTCCACACCTTTCCAAACAAGTGCCCAGTGCACCTGCCTCCCTCTCTCACACACACAGAGGAATGCATGCACGCAGGGAAGGAGGCCACTGGGTGCTGCCACAGGGGCAGCAAGGAGCTCTGCTTGGCTGGAGAAAAAGGCGCGAGGAACACCCCGGCTATGAATACTGGGGGGAGGGTGGAGCTGGCCCGGGGCCCCTAAAGACCTGGGGCCCATAGGCAAGTGCCTAGTTTGCCTAATGGTTAATCTGACTCTCGCAAGGAGGATGGGATTTGCCTGGGTATGCAACCCTGGGGAATGGATCTGAACTCTATGTTGGTCGCTTGGGTAGGCAACCCCAAGGACTGCACTAGCTGAATCACTTCAGGGATCACAGTGCTGAAATGCTGCCGGCGAGGAACTGTTGCCTCAGTCGACTGGCACAATCGCAGCAACCCATGTCCTGGAGTGAGATGCAGCTGGGCTGCCAAGGGCCACCTTGATCCATTCACAACCCAAAGATTGCACTCGCTGAACCACTGTTGGAACCACACTGCTGAAATGCTGCTGGTGAGGAACTGCCGCCTCGGTTGGCACAACCGCAGCTACTGGTGTTTCAAAGGAAGACACAGCATGGCCGCCAAGGGCCAGTTCAATCCATTAGATGCGTCCAGCAATAACTGGGACTCATACATTGCATGGTTCCAATTTTACATAACCACCAACAATATCACTGAGGAAGTCAAAATCAAGGCCACATTCCTAAGTATGTGTGGGCGCTCTATGTTCAACATTGCAAGAGACCTCATCACACCAGCCGACCTCAATACTGTCTTGTTTCAGACAATCAAGGCCTGGCTTCACAACCACTTCACTCCATGCCCATGACGAATTGCATGCCGCCACGCCTTCTACAAATGCAAGCAGGCACCTTCTGAAACAATTGCCAACTACATCACCACTCTATGGGAGGCAGCATGCTTTTGTGAATTTGCTGACATCAAGGAAGCCCTTTGCAACAGGCTTGTCTGTGGCCTGAAAGATGAGAAGCTTCAATGCTGGCGGTTTGCAAAAAGGCACTTGGAACTTTAAAACAGCCTATGAGAAAGTCATTGATGCAGAAACAGCAGATCAAGCAACACGTGAGATTCGGGAAGCATGGAATCCAGCTCCAGCACCCCTGGTGGCAACCGACTCGACAAGGAATGAGCTTCCAGTGGTTTTGATGGTGCCTGACTTGACAAGGAACGAGCCTCCAGTGCTTTTGATGGCACCCAACTCAACAAAGAGAGAGCCTCCAGCATCTCCATGTTCTCTGGCCTCTACCCCTGTGGAGTCAGCACCTTCTGGCCCTTATGGTGGTCCAGCAAAAAAAGGCCTGCCAAAAGACTATGGGATTGCACCAACCCCCATTTGCACCAGAAGGCTGACACTGGCAACCGGGCCAGCGGCCGCTCCAACCCTGAGACGCTCACAATGTAGCTGAGGACCTCCAGGGTTCCTAAGAGACTATGTAACTTGAATGCTTAACAGTTCAAGTGTTGGGGGGTTCATGGTTGTTTTTACTAAGGGGGGGGGGAGGGATGTTATGTATTCACATACTGTTTCTGTAACCAAGCTTGTTTCTGGCCTCCAGGATCCTAATGCCTTTGCCACGATTGGCCGTTCTGATTGAACCAGCCAATCGGGGCCCCAGGCATGTACTACTGTATGCAAAACATAGGATCCTGGAGAGACCAATAAGGTTATTTCCCACTGACTACATGGGCATATTGTGGGCGTGTTTATGTGTGTTCTCACTGAACATATTCCCTGCCTGCCTGTATGTTTCCTCAGTCCCAGTTCAAAATACAATAGAGTTGCATCTACCCATGACTGAACTCACAGTATTTCACTACACAACAAGATGGCTTCAAGCATAAATCACTCAAGCTCTTAAAACATGAGAGGCCAGCTGTGAAACCAAGGTCAACTAAATGGCATGACTGTTGTAACCTGGCAAATCCAGAGACAAACAAGTGATCTGTCTCTGTAGAAAAGTCAGCAGCAGCAAGTCAAGGAGGATGATTCAATTATTGACTTGTATTTTCATATGCTTCATCTCTGGCACCTCTGATAGGGGCCTCTGTCAGTCACAGGAAAACAGGCTTTACAAACCATTGGCCTGATATGGTAAATTTGTTCTTAGGACTACAGTGTTTCCTAAATATCCTTAAAGCTGTAAAGTATTAAACTATTTTTGTCACTGTAATGGTCTGCTTGGCTATGAAATCTTTATAAATCCTTTAAAAAGCAAGTTTGTTCCAACCTTGGTTTTTAAGTTATAGCCTGACAACACAATACAAACCAGGCTCCTGAAGCTTAAATATGTTGGCTATGGCATGACGAATGGAGCATTACATTTCATGTGTTTTTATTTTTGTGCTCTTTACAGGTTCTGTGCAGAACTGCTATTGGTTTCCTGATGGCACCATAGAATTTTAATAGTCCCAATTTCAGGCACAATTTGTTTTGTGTTGAAGTGTCAGCCCTATTTTAATGGGGCTAAAGCCATGCAACTAGTCAGGTGCAAAACAGTTTAGGGGGCGAAATGTAAGCAAGTTGAAATTGCTTTGACAGACAATCACTTATATGGGCATATTCACTAATTCTTGTTAGTATAAATTTCAGTTTTTAAAAGAAAAACAATGCAATATTCCTATGTTCTATCTAATATAGTATCTAATATACTATGAGAACTAAATATACTATGCTATCTAATATACTATGATAACTAAAATATCAAATTATAATAGCAATAAAATAAAATATAGCATGTAGACAGCCTTTCATGAGCCTTAAAATGATCTGAGGGATAGGAATAGCAAGCAAGAATAAGTTCGGTCATTATAAAATTAGAGATGCTCAAATGCTTGCTGGTTCAGCTCATGTACTGTTCGTCAGTTACAAATAGGAAGCGTAATTTTTAACAGACTTGTTTGCAGCTTGCTACCCATTCATGGCTGTTCACCGCATTCTCCCTATCTATTCAGTAATTGGCAATTCCCTCATCGAGCAGACACTGAGCATTGCTTGATCGAACTCTACTCCCCCAGCTTGCCATGTCACTGCTCCAGTCAACAGGAACATGTTTATATAGATAGTTAAATCAGTCACAAATCATATAAATCAGTCATGAATAAACACTTTTTAAAAACCCTCCTATCTCTTGGTGTTTGTCTAAGTAATCCTTAACAAACTTTAATGGCTGCTGATCTTTTTGGATTGTCAGGGTTTTCACATGTCATTTTTTTTGGGGGGGGGGGGGGACTTCACAACTCATTCAGCGCATATCAAGCAGACCAGGAGATCAGTTTGTAGCTGTTCACCACAATCAAACATAGAAAATTTGACTGTTGAATTATTGGGTTGCAAATCCGCAGTTGGGAGTCAAACAGAGGACTGCAGCATGAAGAACACAAATTTAAAATACACTGCTCTAGGCACAAGAAACATTTTAGTAATACCCAGTCATTTGTTTACAAATATACAACATACAAATCCCAAATGTAAGTATGGTCTACAGTGGGTCGATCCAGTACACTGTTTCAAATTTTTCTCAGGTCCATAGATTGAATCCAAAGAATTTATAGTCCTATTTGTTGTTATCACTTTGAAGTGGGACCAAACTGGACTCCAAAGAGTTTACAATCTTAATAACAAAAAGTATAAATAATGTAAGCTTCAGCTACTGGTGAATGTTTGCAGTGATTCCCACATAAACACAAGTTCTTTTGATTACTTGGCTTTAATGTTAACAATCAATACAATGGTTCAAAATCTGCCGCATGAAAATGTTACTTCCTGTGACAAAAACTTCACCCCTAGTTTCAAACTAAACTACAACAGCAGCAGATCTATCCAGTCTGTCTCAGTTAGACATAAAGCAAAGAGCAAAAGGCATAAAAAGGCGGCTGCACCTAGGATGTTAGGGCCCTGCGAGAGCTTCCACAGTTCCACAGGGCCTATAAAATGGCACTCTTCCGCTTTGCTTTTCCATAAGGGTAACTTACAGCAACGAACTAGGCCCATAAATCGGAATTGAACATCATCTGGACTTCCCACCACGCTATGGCGATTTGGGGTCTGATGGAACATCTAACACTGACCATTGAAACTTAATTGCACGATAAACTATAGTACTAGCATCCATTGTTATATTGTTTTGATATTTTAATATTGTTTTATGCTTTGTCTTTGCTTTATGTATTACCAATGTTTTTATCTTGTCAGTCATTTCGACCCTAACCTGTGAGCTGCCCTGAGCCTGCCTTCGGTGGAGAGGGTGGTATATAAATAAAATAAAAAAATAAATAAAATAAATAAATACATGGAAAGTTGTAAATGCCTGCCTTCCTTCGGTTCCCACAGTCTATCCTCCTGGTTGCTTTTTATTGAGATATTTGGTTAATATAGCAGAGTTTTGCCCAGTTACAGAAGTGTGATACTGAGTGCAATAAATGAATTTCCAAGAAGTATATTGCAAAAAAAAAGGTAAACTTACATTTATTCAAGTAGTTCCAGTTCACATTCAGATTCCAGTCAAAAGGAGAGAGAGAAGCCTAATACAAAGAATACTTCCCCTGCTACCACAAATGACCAATATGTCTGGCATAATGCATGTGGTAGTATGAGGGTGATATATCTACAGGAGAGACATGCAGAGATATGTGTCTCCACTGAAGGCCATGTGAGACACACAGTGTAAATCGCTAAAACCCAGTTTACGTTAGCAATGCAAAAGCCACGGATCTTTCTGCTTCTGCGGAGCAGTTGGTGGGAAATCCGAGCAGATGCTGCGTGGTGAGGAGGGACTTTGCTCCGTGGTAAGCTGTGTGGGAAAAAGCTCATTGAGAGGACAAAGAAAAAGAAATGAGGGATCAGAGGGCAGTTCCCAGGTTAAGACAAAGAGAAGAATCTCATTCAAGAAGATAACACCTATACACACTTAGAGTGATGTAACACACACACACTCCTTATAAGATAACAAGCAGTTGCCAGTAGAAGACATCTCTAATTGTTGTTGTTTTGTTATGACACAATACATTGTTGTATAAGATCCATTTTATCATGGGTAGTGTATAACTATGTGCATAAAGTGACTGATAATTGTACACGAGTTAATGAGTGGGTTGAAATACTTGCAAAAAGAATGATCTCCCCCCCCCCCTATAACATCACTTGAACAGAGTGATGCTGGCATATCTGTGAGATTAATGGTATTGTGCTTCAGTGCTTATGCATGATAGAATTCTGTCAGCACAGTCACCAAATAGGTGAACCAAAAATTGGATGATCTAATGGCAGACTCCTTAAACACTGGCAACAGCACTGTGCCCAAAGAGACCCCAGCGATAGCTTAAAACTACGGCCGTCAGGTAATTTGTACACCAAGACACATGCAATTACATGTTTGGGACCACAGTCTCTGAAACTAATTTAATTTTCTCCAGGGCCACCCTGGAGAAACTGCAGAATAAAATATTGAGGCTGAGGCTGAAATGTGAATAATGCTGATTTGTCACAGCCCAAGCTCAAAGTATATTATTGCTTTTGACTGTGCTGCAGATGCATCTCTGCCTTTGCCTGTGGCCAGTTAAACTGGCTTTCTTCTGCCAGCAAGTAGAGTTCACTGACATAACAGCCTCCATTCCCTCCCCCCATCATCCATATATGTTGTATATTAACAGCACCAATTGTCTTTCTATACTTAGCAATTGCTGCCTTCCTGGAAGAACTGTGAAAGAGCAAGAGTGAGGAAGAACTGGAGGTCCTGTTTCTCAAATCTACCTGAGGAGGGTACAGTGCAGTAGATCCTTGCCCAAAAGAATGCACTCTGAAGAAGCATCTTGTGCATTCAAAAGCATCCATTCTAAAGAATCTTTCTCTTTAGTCTTGGAGTATAAATTGAATTTGAACTGGATAGTTCAGTCTAACAGTCTCCTGTGACTATTTCTTGCAGCTGAAAGATGTCTGCCTCAGTTGCGAACTGTAACTAACATTTTTTTCTTCGTGTTTAAAATAGTGAAACTCTGAAGCTTTTAGTATTTGCATTATTTGTCATTTGAGAGGGAAATGTTTTAATCTGTGCTAGATGCACCAATCAGGGACATTTGATCACTCACTGGTTTAGCTTGCAGCCTGTTGAAGTTGAATGTGCAGTGTTTCTCTTTCAGAACAGCTCAAATGTATTTGATTGTTGAAAAAACAATTATATAAGCACAAGCAGAATTGGGGGGCCGTTCCTCCAGTCTACCTGGGGAGGATATAGTGCAGCAGTCCCTTATCCAAAAGAATGTTTGTACTTTGCTTGTAGCTGACTCCTCCCCCTCCCACTAGCCTCCAGTTGTTAAAAGGCATACTGTTAAAAGGAGAAATGAATACGAATCCCCATTTTGATACTAAACTAGTATTAGGAGGACAAGCCAGGATATCCAGTCCTACTTAGCAGAAGGCAGTTGAGCTCAGAGTCTTGGTAGAATCAGGGTTCCTAAGCCACAGGAAGGAAAGAACCACCAAGTCCTTTCAAGACTCCTGAGCTGTTCTGGTCTAACATATTGTAAAATTAGCTTGTGCTATGTGATTTCAAATTTTCCAAAAACGTGATTGCCTTTTCGGTTCTTGAACTTTGTGGCTAGTTCTTGCACTGTTTGGTTCTAAGCTGTGAACCCTTAAACCAGTAAACCCAGTGCCATACTAAACATGACAGCAGCCACAGTTCCATCCCATATCAGCCTAAGGTTGCTATATTGCTCGTGGTAGCCAGCAAGGGATTGGACTTGGGCTGACCTGGAGCAGGAGTCTCACCCAATGTTTTAGCAATGTGCCCGCATGACTTCCAAGCTGACCCAAAAGTGATGTAGGTATGTTGGGGACACTGAGGTTTTTGCTTAAAACCAGAATGTTGCCCTGACATCCCTGACATGCCTACATCACTTCCAGGTCACGCTGAAGTAATGTAGGCACATCATGAAAACATAAAGTGTTCCTCCTTTTTGTGTGAGTGTGGTCAGTCCCTCCCCCCCGCTGGCAAGCTGATCAGTAGTGGAGAGGCGGGGCCTGGGAGCAGAAAGCCACCCCCCCCATTGGGGGGTCTGGCATTCCTGCATCAGCCCTGCATCCCTTCCAATTCAGTTAAGCTCTGAGACAGCCCTGGTAGACTTGGCTGATGACTTCCTTAGCAAAGGTGCACAAGCACTGCTGATCTTTTTGGATCTGTCAGCTGCTTTCAGCACAGTTGGCTATCTGGCTCTAGTCAACCAACTGGTTTCCCTGGGAGTGAAGAGCACTGCCCTGAGGTGGTTCTTCTCATTCCTCCAGGGATGCTTACAGAGGGTAGCCACTGGAGGTGAAAGGTTGACCCCTTGGGCAATAACCTGTGGAGTCCTGCAGGGATTGATCCTCTCCTCAATGTTGTTTAGTATCTCTATGCACCCTCTGGAGGACATCATCAGGAGCTGGAGTTGGGTGCCATCAATAAGCAGATGACATGAATAAGCAGATGTGATGCCATTTGTTGATTTTTGTTCATTGGTTAGCTTATCCTTTACACATTTAGTTCAACACAACATTTACTATCAAGTAGGATCCATTCTGTGAGTCTATAATCCCTTTTGTCTTTCATGTAAATACTTTCTTTGATTTGTTGGACATCCTTACTCTCCCCCAGGGAGTTCTAGCTTTCTAAACTATACATTTCTCCATCTTCATCTCATGTGGAGATATGTTTTTTTTAATTGGTTTTTCTTCTAAAAAGTGTGTTTTGTTTTTATTTCACGCAGTACAGTTATTATGTGGAGAACAGAGTATTAGGCTAGGGCTGAGGACACAAGTGTTCCAGTCCTCATTCTTCCATGGAAGCTTGCTAGGTGACCTTGACCCAGTTGTTCTCTCTCAGCCTAACATATCTCACAGGGTTGTTGTGAAGATAAAACCTTGTATGCTGCCCTATGCTCTTTTGAAGAAGAGCAAAATAGAAAAAAATGTTTTCCTCAGCAGCTCCCTGTGCCCCCCAAAAGTCATTGCTGAAGCTCAGATATTCTCCAGAATAGTATGTTGTCTTGTGCAACACCAGAAACTGTGGAAAGGAAGAGGAAATCAGACAGCTCTCCCTCTCACTCTTGCTTGAGTACAGCAAACTTGGGATCTATATGAAATACTACTCTTAGCTTTTGAAAAATTCATATTTATATATATAGAGAAAGCAGAGGATTGGATCCAGCTGTTCAAGCAGAAGGGGTTCACAGAAATGAGTCTTTCCCACCTTCCTTGCTTGTAGTATCTATTCAACCTTCAGCAGCAAGAGGAGAAAGTATGGAAGATCCACATCTGTTCTTGTTCTCTGGAGTTTGGATCCAACCCAATTTATGAAAAGCACAGGCCAGGAGCTCAGGTGAAAGCAGCTCATATATATCCCAGATGTCAGGAATCTTCAATGAAGGCCTCTTTGTTCTGTATTCTAGAATGGAGGGAAAATGCTTGT
Source organism: Heteronotia binoei (assembly GCF_032191835.1). Taxonomy (NCBI): domain Eukaryota; kingdom Metazoa; phylum Chordata; class Lepidosauria; order Squamata; family Gekkonidae; genus Heteronotia; species Heteronotia binoei. The sequence goes on along the minus strand of NC_083226.1, from coordinate 126,426,637 downwards.
GTGGGAGTATAAGAACAAATCTTGTGGTATATCTCAAGATTTTGATTTTCCCCGGGCATCTTGACATAATGATACAGTTAATGTATCACACAATGTTATTTTAATATGAATACATTTCTATAAATATAGATAATATAAAATATTCAAAGGCTAGCAATTATTATTTTAAAAGGCCTTGGAAAATAGCAATTGCTGTCTAATGCTTACCAATTAATGCTCCTTTGATGACAGTACAATGAAACCCCAGGCACATGAGAAAGTAGGAAAACTGTAAATGCTTTTTAAAAAAAGATATCAAATGGTTGAGAAGAAAGTAATCTCTCCTAGGAAATCTAAACCACCCTTTGTAGATGAGGTGTTCTTTTCCTCACCTCAAACATAACAAGTAAAGTTCCGCTGTATGTTGTTTCAACATGCTACCTTTGACCACTGTTTATTGTCGTTGTTGTTGATTTATAGGCCACACTCTCCTATGTATAGGGTGCAGGGCGGTGAACAACATATTCAATAAATACATTGCAATCAGATTAAAAGAAAATGTGGACCATCATAGCAGGACACTTTGGAAGATCAGAATCTCTGAAGGTCAAGCAAAATGTAGTAAGTGTAGATCTCTGTGGACAAAATTATAAGTCTTCAAGAGTGTAATTTCTTCAATAGAGAAGTAAGCCCTTGAGTTGCAGCCTTAAAACACCACTAGCACCTGATTCATGTAACATTTTAGGTTTGATGTGGGATCCCCCCCACCCCCCGCACTGCTTTGTATTCCTAAACAGGCTGAATCAGGTCCTGGCTCTAACTCTCAGGAAAACATACTTTGGTTTGCTCTAGGGTTGCCAAGTCCAATTCAATAAATATCTGGGGACTTTGGGGGTGGAGCCAGGAGACTTTGGGGTGGAGCCAGGAGACATTGGGGGTGGAGTCAGGAGCAAGGGTGTGACAAGCATAATTGAACTCCAACGGAGTTCCGGCCATCACATTTAAAGGGACAGCACACCATTTTAAATGCCTTCCTTCCATAGGAAATAATGAAGGATAGGGGCACCTTCTTTTGGGGCTCATAGAATTGGACCCCCTGGTCTAATAATTTTGAAACTTGGGGGGTATTTTGGGAAGAGGCACTAGATGCTATACTGAAAATTTGGTGCCTCTACCTCAAAAAACAGCCCCCCCCCAGAGCTTACAATACCTCTAGATCAATTTCCCATCATACCCTATGAGAATTGATCTCCACATAGGGAATAATGAAGTGCCCAGCAGACATTTCCCTCCCCCTCCATTTCTGGTGACTCTGAAGCGAGGGATTGGCATCTCTACTCACGAGTTGCTGCCAGCTTCATCAAAGTAACAAATACACACCATCCCAAGAGGAAGCCTTTGCAATTGGAGACTGAAGCCTCCAGAGGTGGAAAGTCACATGGTGGCTCTTTTCCTCCATTTGCGTATTCTAATGTATTTTTGTATTAGTATTTGTATAGATGAGACTCCAACTTTGCAGAAAAATGTTATTTTTATCCATGCATTAGAAGAGACCAATGAAACATTAGAACAGACTCTAAATTTATTACTCTTCACAATTATGAAACCCAATGACATAGACTTCACTCTCCAATTCAGACATGTTTATTGCCTTTTCTGTCCCCTGCCCAGTTTAACCCATCCAACAATACCCAGACCCGAACCTGTTATTCTTTTAAGTTGCTTAAAACATTTTCACTATTTTGCATACTAATTCACTGCCCACTGTATATGCTAATTCCATTCCATACTATTGTCTGATGAAGTGTGCTTTTAGCACATGAAAGTTCACATTTTGAATAAAGCTTTGTTGGTCTTAAAGGTGCAACTCGACTCCAACTTTGTTCTATTGCTTCAGACCATAACAACTGCCTGCCTGGATATATCTGGCCAGAAACATGATGGAGAGGGTAATATATTAAAGGCTGTTTCATCTTCTCTAAATGTTGTCTTTGCACATGTTAAGTAGATATTTTTTTAATTCCATGGTATTTTATGTATGTCTGCAGTACAACAGTTAGATTTTTGGTTATAAAGCATTTATTACTGGATTTAAAAGGCATTGAGATATTTGGTGAATTTTATAGATGAGGGAGAGGAGAGTTCAACCCTGCAATCTGCCTTTGTATGTCATGATGCCTATCAGCTTACCTTTGCTGCAGAGCATACATTTAATCAACATAAACACTTAGCACAGTTGATCCACAGATTTGGAGAGTGAAAAAAGAAATGTATACTAATCCTTTCTTGCATTTACTGCAGAAATTAAAATAGACACAAAAAAGTGGAGATGGAAAACAATACTGCCATGCATTTTCCATTTTGCCATTCCTTGTGTTACAATTGCCTAATTGTTCATAAGCTGCACAAAAGAAATGCCTTTTATTATTTTTTCCAGGCACTTAAAGATGACTTAAGTGTCACTTAGTCAATTGAGGGAACAAAGAAGTCAATTTGTGGATCAGGTTTTTTGTTTTTTTCCCCTTTTCCCTTTGAAATAATTTACTTTATTGGCATAGTGGTTCTTGAAAGGTGAGGGATTGACAGGACTATATTGTAGAAATGTTTCACACAATCAGGTCATACATACACATCTCTGCTAAAACTGGGACTGCAACAGGAAGATTTTGTCTACCTGTATATGTTATTTAAAGTTAAATCTGTCTTTGGAAAAATACAGATGGCTGTTCTGTGAATTTTATGCTGTAAGTGAGAAGCTATAATTTACGAAACCCAAAGCTTCTGCACTGTGTTCTTGTTTGTCTGTCTGAGTGGAAGAGAGAAAGGCCTGTAAAGAGAAAAGAAGAAGAAGAAGAAGAAGAAGAAGAAGAAGAAGAAGAAGAAGAAGAAGAAGAAGAAGAAGAAGAAGAAGAAGAAGAAGAAGAAGAAGAAGAAGAAGAAGAAGAAGAAGAAGAAGAAGAAGAAGAAGAAGAAGAACTTTAAGGTACACTTTTGAAGTTAACGGTGAATCTGAGAACTGGGCCTGCACTGTGACTTGAAAAAATGGGCTATAGTTAGGTTTGCAAGTCTATGTTGGAAAATACCTGGAGACTTTGGGTGTAGATCCAGGAGAGAGTGGGGTCTGGGGAGGGGAGGGACCTCAGTGGTTCAATGCCATAAAGTCTACTCTCTAAAGCATCCATTTTCTCCAGGGTAGATGATCTCCACCAGCTGGAGATCGGGAGATCTAGGGTTGCCAAGTCTCCCGCAGCCTCTAGCAGGGGACTGTTTTTGTGCACGCCACGCAATGATGTCACTCGCAAGTGATGTCGTCGCATCGGCAACATTGTGCGCCAGCCACCCTAAGAGCTTCTGGGAAAACTCTATGACTTCTCTGGATGCTCTAGCAATTTTGGAGGGAAAACTCTATGGTACAATAGGTACCATACAGTTTTCCCTCCCAAATTGCTAGAGAATCCGGGAAAACCATAGGGTTTTCCTGGAAACTCCTAGAGCGACCGGATTGTGACGTCACCAGTGTGATGACATCACTGCAAGTTGGGGGACATCTCTGGTGATGTCAGGGGAGGAGCCCCCCCACCGGTCCAATGCAGGCCAGCGGGTTGGGAACCTCCCAGGTGGGGGAATCCCTGCCTGGCCCAGGATCTTGGCAGCCATATGGAGATCAGTTGTAAAAGCAGGAGATCTCCAGGCACCACCTGGCAGCTTGCAACCCAATTCTGGGCCAAATGGTACCCACAGTACGTAACTGCCAGGAAAATGTATTGACTAAATAAATAATCATCCTGTTGCCCTGGGTCAGACTAGCCATTGAGAGCATTGGGAAAAATTCTGTTAGGCTGGTGGCCTGAAGGGTTTTCTGCCCCTTACTAGGACCTCCCCAACCCCAGGAAAGGAGCAGCCATTGCCCCATCCCTGGAGTCCTTGTAGCCAACACCACAAGGGAACTAGCTGGCTGCTGGCCCTTTGAGGGGTAGACAAGGCATCACTGCCACTGCCAAGGACAGGTCCAGGGCAGCTATTGGCTGTTGCTTCTCCTGTCAATCCATTGCAGGAGTGATGCCCTTTCCAGGGCTGAATGCTTCCCAGTCCACCCCAATACTGTCTGCGTGCCTCTTCCATTTATTTATTTGCAAGTGCCTGTCATCTTAAAAGACAGGAAGGGTATGGGGAAAAGGTGTACATTTCCTAAAGACCTCCATGGATCTCTGGTCTCTGTCAGGTTTCCCTGTCATACAACAGCCTGCACTGCCCATCCCCCTATTTCTGAACACAAACATCAGAACTTTTTTCTAATCAAAAGAAAAGACAGAAAAAATAACAGAAAGAAAATATCAGTCTTGTATTTCTTTTTAAAAAGTTATATTTATGTCCAATGGCACAAAAATATAGCTCCCTCTTGGGGTTGCCAACTCTGGAATGGGAAATTTCTGGAGGTTTGAGGGTAGCAGGGTTTGGAGAGGGGACAGACCTCAGCAGGGTGTAATGCTATAGAGTCCATCTTCCAAAGCAGCCATTTTCTCAAAGGAACTGTTGTCTGAAGATCAGCTGCAATTCCAGAAGATCTCCAGGCCTTTCTCTTACTACATACATCCTCCTCCCACCTCCCCCCCCCCCCCCATCCAGTGAGCAAAATGTACATGTTAGGGTAAACTCTGTGCTTTGTGCACACCTTCCTTTGAACTCCCTGTCAATGAAGAAAAGGGGATGTAGAAATAGGGGCAATCCCTGTTTTGGTAATAATAATGGCATACACTCAGGGATATCACTGGTATGAAATCTAAATCTCATTACCCTGCTGATCTCAGTCACTGAGGATCAAGCCTACTGCTCTCCTCATACACCTTACCCTTCACCTATGTAGCTCCAACCAGCATTCTTGGTTTTGCTAGAGTCTGATGAAATGAGAACTTGCTCTTGCAGGCAGTAGAATAAAATGTCTGCCCATAGCTGGGATTAGACAAGCCGCAACTTTGTTAAAGTAACGGGACTCATCTGCGGTGATATTGTATCATTTACCTAAGGCAAATACACTTTCCATAATCTGTACTTCAAACTGCACAAAGTAGTGATAAATAGTATGCCCTTGGTGAAGGCAAGGATGAAGTCTTAATAACAGAATCATAGAAACACGGAGTTGGAAGGGACATCCAGGGTCATATAACCCAACCTCCTGCAGGAATTTAACCTTAATGCAGGAATTTCACAAATACCTCCCACATACCTCCAGTTACCCCTGCTCAGTGCCTAGAAGATGGGGCCAAAACAGCACTGATACAGCCCTTCCTGCCATCTCTTTCACGATTAGCCTAAATTCACAGAATAAGCATTGCTGTCAGATGACCACTAAGCCTCTGTTTTAAAACCTCCAAAGAAGGAGAGCCCACCACTTCTCAAGGAAGCATGTTCCACTGAGGAACCACCCTATCTGTCAGGAAGCTCTTCCTAATATTTAGCTGAAAACTCTTGATTTAATTTCAACCCATTAGTTCTGGTCTGACCTTCCAGGGCAACAGAAAACAGACCATCCTCTATATGACATTTCTTCATGTACTTGAAGATTGGTATCACCTCTCGATCATCTCCCCTTCAGACTAAACATACCAAGCTCCTTCGCCTTCCCTCATAGGACTTGGTCTCCGGACCTCTCCAGACCCCTCACAATCTTTGTTGCCCTCCTCTGGACCCATTCCACCTTGTCTATATCCTTCTTAAATTGTGGTGCCTAAAATTGATGAACAATACTTAGGTGAGGTCTAACCAGAGTAAAGTGATACCATAACTTCATGTGACCTGTACACTTTATTCCTGTTGATACAGCCCAAAATCATATTTGCATTTTTAGCTACCACATCACAATGCTGACTCATGTTCAGTGTATGACTTCTAGAACATTTATGTGCATACTAATGCCGAGACAAGTCTCTCCCATTCTATAATCATGCATATAATTTTTCCTACCTAAATGCAGAACTTTCATATGCTTGCAGCCTGCAGCAAAGCTGCTAGGCTGCAGAGGCATTGTTTGCCTCCCTGGGAGGAAGGGAGGACAGTCGCCCATTTGGGCGTGAGTTTCAGGGGGTGGTGCCAAGCCGGTGTAATGGCCAGACCTCCACTCCCTGTTGCAGTCTTTTGAAGGATTGGGCCGAGGCTGGGAGCGCGTTGAGGTGCTCCGTTGAGCCTGGCCTTGCTTCTTGTTGTGTGGCATCAGGGAGGCTTTTGGAAGCAGCATGCTGAGCCTGGCCTTGGTGTATTGTTGGGCAGCGTCGGGGAGTCTCCAGAGCGGTGAGCTCTTGGTGGTGGCAAGCGATTAGGGCCTCGACGGCAGGAGCTGCTTGCGGCAACGGGTCATCTGCAGTGGAGTGGGTTCGTATTTAGGCGGCAGGAATTTTTCTTTGTTAAATTAGTGTGCAAAGGGCTCCTGTTGTGGCTGGATCTCACCCTCTTTAGACGGAAAAGGGGTTTTTTGGCGGTGGCTTGGACTCCCGGTGGGGGTTTTGGGGGAGGGGTGATTTTGCGCCCCTGTCCTGGACAGCCCAGGTAAGCCCGATCTTGGGAGATCTTAGAAGTTAAGCAGGGTTGGCTCTGGTTTGTACTGGGTGGAGGACCACCAGAGGTTTTTTTGTCATTTTGAGGTCTTCTGTTCCCTTTCTCCTCAGGGGGAAGGGGCCATTTTAAAGGGCTCCTGTTCCTTTCTTGCAGGGGGAAGGCGGCCATTTTGAAGGGACTCCTGTTCCCTGGGGAGGTGGCCATTTTGAATGGGCTTTTGGTACTTTCTTCCCAGGGAGAAGCGGCCATTTTAAAAAGAATTCGTCCCCTTTTTTCTCAGGGGTAAGGTGGCCATTTTGGAATGGCTTGTTCCATTTTTTCAGGGTGAAGGCGGCCATTTTAGATGGGCTCCTGTTGTTGGCCAGTTTTGTGGGGTGCTTTTAGTAGTTGAGGATGTCGGGTGGTAAGGGGTCTGGCAGGTCTAAAGGTAAAAGGCCGGCGCCAAAGGCCCCTAAGGCTCCGGCTAAGAGGCCCCCACCCCCTTTATCTTCATCTGACGTGGAAGGTGATGAGGCTGTTGGTAATAACATTATGCAGAGGCTTCGAGTATTGGAACAGGTCTCTGGTATTTCTCCTTCGGAGGGAGGGGAGAAGGGCAAGGTTTCTAAGAGGGTGCTGCAGGCGAATGTTTTAACTAGACTGTTTTTTCTTGAGGGTAGGTCTGGTGCATTCTCTGGCAGTACCATGGGGCTCGGCGGTTCAGACAGTGGATCGGTGTTTGCGGCTGGTGCAGCTGGAGCGGGGTCATTGCTGGTGCCTTCTGGATTGGTTGGTAAGGCTGGGGATGTTTCTCAATTGTATGCTGGGTCTGCTTGGCCATGGGGGCCTTGGGGCCAGGCTTTGCCTAGTGGGCAGGGTATCCCGGGTGTGGGCTTGGGGTTTACTTCCCCCACAAGTGTTGGTGTGTTGTCCAATTGGGCTTGGCCAAATGGGCAGGTTGGCATGGGTGAAGTGTGGCCAGGCCTGGGGCAGCAGGGCATGGCAGGTTCCTTTATGGGGGGTTTGGGGAACCCTTCTCCATACGGGGCAGTTCTGTTTACTGCCTTACCCTTTGGGGACATAGTGTTGCCCTTGGGGGATCATTTGTTACCTGCAACCAGGGAAAAAATCCTGAAAGGGGAGTATGTGGATGTTTTTTCCCTCCTTTTTTGGGAAGTGGAAAAGAAGGATAAGGAGGAGTTAGATGAGAAGGAGAAGGAAAAATTAAAAAGCATAAAGTGGATTGGACCTGGTCTAATTGGCTTCCGGGTTTTTTCATTTACGTTGGGGTGATTGCTAGGGCTCAGCCTTGGAGGGCTGCTGCCCTTATTCAATATTTGGACATTATCTATAAAGGGTACATGACCTTTAGCAGCCCAGCCTGGTTGCAGTATGACGAGGAGTTTCGGATGAGGGCTGCTTTGTATCCTTCCCTGCAGTGGGATCGGATTCATCAGCAGTTGTGGCTGCAGGTCATGTCCCCTGCTCGGCCAAACCTGGATGAGGTGGGTTCTCTTGAGCATTGGCTGTCCAGGTACCCACGTAGGGTGGACAGTTTTTATTTGTTGGAAGGTTTTAGGGGTGGTTTTAAGGTCCCTTTTCAGGGGCCTCAGGTCCCATTTATGTCTGGAAATCTTAGTTCGGTTAAGGGCTTAGAGCAGGTTGTCAGGGAAAAGGTTGCCAAAGAGTTAGTGGAGGGTAGGATTTTAGGCCCCTTTTCCCACCCTCCAGTGCATAACCTTAGGGTTTCCCCATTGGGTGTTGTGCCTAAAAAGGTGCCAGGTAAATTTTGTTTGATTCACCATCTTTCTTTCCCCAGAGGGAGATCTGTTAATGATGGAATTCCTGAGCACTTATGCTCAGTCAGGTATACCAGCTTCGATCAGGCTGTTGCCGTGGTGAGATGCTGCAGGATGGGCGCTGAGTTGGCAAAATGCGATATTAAATCTGCATTTTGCCTTCTACCAGTGCATCCCAATGATTTTGAGCTTTTGGGGGGTTTTTTTGAGGGCCAATTTTACATGGATAGGGCATTGCCAATGGGTTGCTCTGTATCATGTTCTGCTTTCGAGTGTTTCAGCACATTCTTGGAATGGGCAGTGCGGGAGAAAGTGGGTTTGCAGGATGTCGTTCATTATTTGGATGACTACCTTTTTGTGAGTCCCAGGGGGACTGGGCGTTGTGGGCAGCTGCTGTCTGGCTTTATAGAGCTGGCTGCGGAGCTCGGGATTCCTTTGGCTCTGGAGAAAACGGAGGGTCCAGCTTAAAAGCTGACCTTTTTGGAGATTGAGATTGACACTGTAGCACAGCTTTCCAGGGTACCTCTTCAAAAAATAGTTGAGTTAAGAACTAGGATTTTCTCCTTTCTTCTTAAAAAGAAAGTTACCCTGCTAGAGTTGCAACAGCTGGTGGGGCACTTTAACTTTGCTTGTAAAGTGGTTGCCCTGGGGAGGGCTTTTCTTAGAAAGCTGTGTGATGCTATGGCAGGGCTACACTCACCTCAGCACAGAACACGGGTTACCAGCAGCATGAGTGGTAAGACTTAAGGGTTTGGCAGGAATTTTTGGAATCCTTTAATGGAGTCTCTTTCTGATTTAAAACAATTTTATTTAGTAACATATGGTAACAATATCTATTTCTTGCATCGTTAATAACTTCTTCTGGGGTTGGAAAATGCTGAGCTGAACTGCTTCTCAGAAGGGGAGCAGGCTGGAACTTCTGTTCAGGGTAGTGGAAGGCAATCTAATGCCTACTGCCTACTTTTCTCAGTCAGAGATCAGTCCAAGATATGCACAGGAAACTTTGAGGAGATTTACCTTGGCTAAAAAGGGAGTCCCGGGGGGGGGGCTCCTTTGAGGCTTTGAGGGATCTCCGTAGACGAATTGCATTTTCGTCATCTGTAGAAGTTTCCAGAGTCATTTATTTGACATAAGCTCGACAGGATCAATCTTCTTTGATACTGCTAAACATCTAAAGCTATACAAGACTGGTGTTGATCTGGATAACTGCAGAAAAGGTACAGATGGCTATCTTTCATTCCGGGACTAATTAAAGTTAAACAAAATAAAATCAGAAGGTGGGAAATTGAATTCTAGAAAGCTTGGAAGAAGAAGGGGAGAAGGGGCGAAATTTGGACTTTGGAAATTTAAAGGACAGTGCTAAAAAGTGGAAAGGAATCTATTGTTTTGTCTACTTGTGGTTTTGGAGAAAAAGCCCCATCATCATAGACTTGTAGCTCCCACAGCCAACACAGGAAATACGTCAAGCATCGTGAGATCTCTCTACCAGCAAAAACAGGATTTGGTGGCAAGCAAAGCAGGAAGTATCGGATGGAAAAGGGAAATAATTGAAGCAGCCAGCCTACTCTAGGACTATAATATCATAGAAAAACATCGGCAGCCATTGCTAGGAGGCTAAAAATTAAATAATTTTTTTTAAGTGTTTGGGGCATTAAAAAATGGTGGAGCCGACAGAGGTGACAATTATAAGGTAAATACTATTGGACATTACTGTTAATAACTATTTTAGAAGCCTCTAGAGGAAAAAAGGGAAAAAAATTAAAGTGAGGCAGAAAGTCACAACTGTCATTTTGGAAAAAATAAAAACTTTAAAAGTTAATATCTGAGCCCAGGAGGCTCTGAGGACAGTGAAATTAGGCATTGAAAAGAGCAAGCCTCACTCTTTTAAATCTGATAGTTGAAATTTAATTTAGTGAGGTCAAAATTTTCGGTGTTTTTACATGTCAGACCATAAGCAAACCCATGCAAGGACTGCTTCACTGAAGAAAATGCAGGACCAAATACATGCAATGGAAGCCAGGATAATGAAAGGGATGAGGGAGATGATAACTGCTTCCAAAAAGAAATTAGAAAAGATATTGAAGAGCTAAAAAAAGATATAGAGGATCTCAGAAATGAGACTGTGGTGACATCAAAAAAAGTGCAAGAGATGGAAGGGAGAATAAAAATACATGATTTCACCTTGTTAAAAATACAAGAAAAAGTGGCAATTCATGACTGCAAATTGATGGAGACCCAGATACTTCTGAGAGGAGTACTTGAGGATGAATAAACTGATTTGAAAGAATATATAATAAAAATAATTGCAGAATTTTTGCAGGAAGATCCTGAAGGGACTAGAAACATGTATGACTATATGTATAGAGGGAACTCACTATATGCAAAAAAAAAAAAATAATCTACCAAGAGATGTGGTTATAAGATATATGACAAAAGAAATGGTGGGGAAAACCATGAATAAAAACTTTGAAAAGACATTAATAGTGGGAGGCAGCTGAGTAAGAATTATGAAGGAGTTGCCAAGACAAGTGATAAATAACAGAAGAGCATATAAGAAATTGACAGAAAAATTACAGGACAATGAAATGATGTATAGATGGATAATACCTGAAGGTTTGAGCTTTGAGCTACAAGGAAAAAGGATTACAATTACAAGCACACAGGAACTGCGTGGATTTTATGAAGAACATAAAGAATTTGCAGCATGATGGATTACAAATTATTATCTTGGAATGTAAATGGACTAAATTCACCACAAAAAAGAAAGGCAATGTTTCATTGGATTAAAAAGCAAAATTGTAATATAGTTTGTTTACAAGAAGTTCATATCAAACAAAAGGATTACAAATTTTTATGGAATAAACAATCGGGACTAGAATTTCATTCATTGGATGAACAGAAGAAAAGGGGAGTGATTCTTTATATTAAACAAGAATTGGACCCAAAACTAGTGTTTAAAGATAAAGATGGAAGATTTGTTGCGGTAGAAATAATATTAAATGCAAAAAACCCCCATTGTTACTGTGACTGTATGCACCAAATGGAGCAAAGGATGCTTTTTAAAAAGACATTATACAACAATTTGATGGTGACATATGATCAAGTTTTGATAATGGGGGACTTTAATGGAACAATTAAAAACACTCTGGATAGGTCTGGGGGAAAAAAATAATAAGGAAGGAAAATTGCCAAAGTCTTTTTTTGAATTGGTCAGGCAAGAAAACTTGGAGGATATATGGAGGAAATTTAATCCTGAAGTGCGGGACTATACTTTTTTTTCAGCAAGACATAAAACTTTTTCCAGCATTGACATGTTGTGGGGTACTAAAGATTTAGGCCTTATAACAAAGAAAATAGAGATTTTACCTAAAATAGGGGCTGATCATAACCCAGTAATGTGGATTATAAAATTGTCTAAAAAGTCGAGAAGATGGAGATTGAATGAAGATTTACTACAGAATAAAGAAATAGTGACATCTCTAGAAAATGAAACTAAAGCTTTCTTCCAAATAAACGATAAAGAAGATATAGAATTTCAGATGGTGTGAGATGCTTATAAAGCAGTAATGAGAGGAATATTGATTACATTGAATAATAAAGACAAGAGGGCAAAAGAAAAACAGATGCTGGACATTCAAAATGAAATAAAGAAAAAAGAAGGGGAACTGAGAAAAAGGCCAGGGAAAAAGAAAATTATGAGGGAGATTACAATATTACAAACACAAATGAGACATTTGTTAAATAAAGAACTGGAATGGAATCTAAAAAGGTTGCAGCAGAAATCTTTCGAGGGAGCAAATAAACCTGAAAAATATTTGGCCTGGCAATTGAAGAAAAAGAGAGAAAGTAAAAATTATTAATAAAATTGTGGTGGAGGAAAGAGAGGTGGTAGATCAAGAAGGAATAAAAAGAGAATTATTTAAGTATTATGCCAAATTATTTAAGGGTGTTAAAATAAAGAAAGAAAAGATGGAAGAGTATTTAGAAAAGATTAAAATAGCACCCTTAACAGAAAATATGGGGAAAGTTTTGAATGATCCAATTGAAAAAATAGAAATTGTAGCAGCAATTACTGCAATGAAAAATGGAAAAGCACCTGGGCCAGATGGATATACAGCTAAATTTTTTAAAACCTTCAAAGAGGAGTTAATTCCGAAACTTCAGAAATTGATGGACATGATAAGAATAAAAGGGAAAACACCAAATACATGGAAGGAAGCTGTTATTTCGTTGATTCCAAAGGAAGATAGAGATGTCACGAATATAAAAATTATAGACCAATCTCACTATTAAATAATGACTATAAAATATATACAAGAATCTTGGTAGAACGGCTTAAACAATATTTGAGAAATTTTATCAATTTTATCAGAAGATCAAGTGGGTTTTTTCCCCAAAAGGCAAATAAGAGACAATATTAGAACTGTTGTAAATATTGTAGAATATTATGAAAGACATCCAGAAAAGGAAGTAGCATTATTCTTTGCGGATGCAGAGAAAGTATTTGATAATTTAAATTGGGACTTTATGTTTGCAGTAATGGAGAAAATGGAGTTGGGAGAAAACTTTATAAGGGTGATAAAAGCAATATATACTGAACAACATGCAAGGTTATGTATAAATGCAGATCTTACAGAAGACATGATAATTAGCAAAGGTACAAGACAAGGCTGTCCGCTTTCCCCACTGTTGTTTATAATGACTCTTGAAATCTTACTGATGCAAATCCAAGAAGATAAAGAAATATAAGGATTAAAAGTAAAAGGATTTACTTACAAATATAGAGCATTTGCAGATGATATAATGTTTATAAATGAAAATCCCATACAAGTCACACCTTTGTTGTTAGATAAAATACAAGAATATGGGGAATTGGCGGGACTGTGTATTAATAAAGAAAAATCCAAACTTCTATGTAAAAATATGCAAGTAAGCAAACAAAAGGAACTGCAGAAGATAACAGGATGTGAAGTTACCTCTAAGGTAAAATATTTGGGTGTGGAGATAACAATGAAGAATATTGACTTGTTTAAAAACAATTATGAGAAGCTATGGCGTAAAATGGATGAAGATATGATAAAATGGAAAAAACTTAATTTGTCATTGCTTGGCAGAAAAGCTGCAATTAAGATGAATATTTTGCCAAGAATAATGTATTTGTTTCAAACTATTCCAATTGTGAAAGACAGTAAACAATTTAATAAATGGCAAAGGAAAATTTCAGAGTTTGTGTGGGCTGGGAAGAAACCAAGGAAATGAAAATCTTAACAGATGCAAAAGAGAGAGGAGGATTCCAATTATCAGATTTAAAATTATATCATGAAGCAGTTTGTATAGTGTGGATAAAAGAATGGGTGATGCTGTTAAACAAAAAAACTTTTAGCGTTGGAAGGTCATGGAAATAAATTTGGCTGGCACGCTTATATGTACTATGGGAAAAAGGATGGATGGTTTTTTCTCTCACCATTATATAAGAAATAATTTGCTAAATACTTGGATGAAATATAAGAAGTATGGGGATGAGAGAAAAACGTTATGGATAGTGTCAGCAGAAGTAATAAAAATAACAGCTGAGACGGGTGAAGAAAAGTGGTTGTCATACAATCAACTATTAAAAATACAAAGTGGCAAAATAGAATTGAAAACTGCTGAATAGTTGAAAAGTTGAATAAAAAATATGATTGGTTCCAAATGCAACAAATAAAGAGCTTGGTGGAAAATGATATTAAAACTGAAGGAATAAGAAGAGAGCAAACAGAAATGGAAAAAGTTCTGTGGCTAGGCCTATCGCTCTGCAGGCCTCGACTCTCCAACCAGCCACGGGACACATATCAAATGAAAGAGGGGGCGCAGGGCTATCAGAAACAGCTGGCGGAGGGAGTCGGGAGACCACCCCACTGGGGGATCCACACCCTGAAAGTGATGAAGGTGGCGCAGATAGAGCCAACAGAGCAAACAGGACAAAATAAATAGGCTGCATTATGCAGCACAGTTGAGAAAGTGCCTTATCCCATATACTGTTATATAAACAATTTTTATTAGTAACATATGGTAGTAGAACTATATCTACAACTTATAAAAAGCTTAAGATAAAAAAACCATCATTCTACCCCACATCTTACTTTCCTCCCACCCCTCCCCCCATTACTTGACCCCCGCCAGTGTTATTTTTTTTTGAAAAAAACAGATATTAAAGGTACCTTTAACTATCAAGAAAAAACAAAAATTGATAAAGAAAAAGATCCCCCCTTCAAAAGTTATATTCTTATCTTAAAAATCTTAATCATCAAAAATTGTCCAATGTCCTTTTATTTTCCACTCTTTTTCTACATATCTTCTGAATTTCTTCCACTCCCGATTAAAAAGTTCTAAATCGCAGTCTCTTAGTTTTCTTGTTAATTTGTCCATTTCACTCCATGACATAACTTTTATAGTCCATTCCCATTTTTCTGGTATTCTTTCTTATTTATTTATTTATTTATTTATTTATTTATTTATTTATTTATTTATTTATTTCATTTATATCCCGCCCTCCCCCACCACGGCAGGCTCAGGGCGGCTAACAACATTCTACAATCATACAATAACAAGTAAAACCTTAAAATTACAATATAGAGCAATAAAACATTAAAATATTAACTTAAAACCAATCCAGTAATACAGTTGTGATGCGGTATAGATCTTTAGACCGCATTGGCGGACCCTTGGTTACCGTTTTTCCTAGCAGTCCGAGTATGCTAATTTAAAAAGGGTGGTCTTGCAGGCCCTGCGGAACTGTTCAAGGTTCCGCAGGGCCCGCACCTCCTCTGGGAGTCGGTTCTTGCTTCCACAACTGCGCATACAATGTCCTAGCAGCTGAGAGCAAGTACCATATTAAAGTTCTATCTTCTTTTGGAAATTTTTCCATTTGTAATCCCAGCAGAAAAGTCTCTGCTTCTTTGTTGAATTCATATCCCAGGATCTTAGATATCTCTTGTTGAATCATCTGCCAAAACATTTTAGCTCTTTCACAAGTCCACCACATATGGTAAAAAGAACCTTCATGCTTTTTACATTTCCAGCACCTATCTGGCATCTTATTGTTCATCTTTGCTAATTTTTTTGGAGTCATATACCATCTATACATCATCTTAAAACAGTTCTCTTTAATACTATGACATGTTGCGAGTTTCATAGAGTTTTTCCACAGATATTCCCAAGATTCCATCTTTATTTCTTTATTTACATTAATTGCCCATTTTATCATTTGAGATTTCACTACTTCATCTTCTGTAGTCCATTGTAAAAGTAATTTGTACACTTTTGAAATTAATTTCTCATTATCTCCAAGCAGAACTCTTTCCATTTCTGTTTGCTCTTTCCTTATTCCTTCAGCTTTGATATCATTCTCCATCAAGCTTTTTATTTGTTGCATTTGAAACCAATCATATTTATAATTCAATTCTTCTGCAGTTTTCAGTTCTATTTTCCCACTTTGTATTTTTAGTAGTTGGTTGTATGATAGTTGTTTTTCCTTAACTGTTTTGGCCGTTAACTTTATCACTTCAGCCAGCACTATCCACAAAGGCCTTCTCTCATCGCCATATTTCTTGTACTTTATCCACACATTTAGCAAGCTGCTCCTTATATAATGGTGAGAGAAAAGACCGTCCATCTTCTTTTTCTCCATAATATAAGTATGCATGCCAGCCGAATTTTTTCCATGGCCTTCTAACACTAGAAGTTTTTTATTTAATAGCGTTATCCATTCTTTCAACCATACTAAACAAATTGCTTCATGATACAGTTTCAAATCTGGTAATTGGAATCCACCTCTCTCTTTTGCATCTATCAGGACTTTCATTTTGATTCTAGGTTTCCTCCCGGCCCACACAAATTCCGAAATTTTTCTTCTCCATTTATCAAATTGCTTAGCATCTTTCACAATGGGGATGGTTTGAAACAGATACATAATCCTTGGTAAAATATTCATTTTTACTGCAGCTATTCTGCCCAACAATGACAAATTGAGCTTGTTCCACTTTAGCATATCTTCTTCTATTTTACGCCATAGCTTTTCATAATTGTTCCTGAACAGATCAATGTTTTTCATTGTTATCTCTACCCCTAGGTATTTTACCTTAGAGGTAACTTCACAACCCGTTAGTCTTTGTAGTTCTTGTTGTCTATTTTTCTGCATATTCTTACATAAAATTTTTGATTTTTCTTTGTTTATGTAAAGTCCCGCCAACTCCCCAAACTCTTGTATTCTCGTTAGCAACAACGGTGTAGCTTGTAAGGGATTTTCATTTATAAACATTATATCATCCGCAAATGCTCTGTATTTATAGGTATACCCTTTTATTTGTAGTCCTTCTAAATTTTTTTCATCTTGGATCTGCATCAGTAAAATTTCAAGAGTCATTATGAACAACAATGGTGAAAGCGGGCAGCCTTGTCTAGTACCTTTACTAATTTTCATTTCGTCTGTAAGATCTGCATTGATGCACAACCTTGCCTTTTGTTCAAAATATATTGCCTTTATCATTCTTATAAAACTTTCTCCAAGCTCCATTTTTTCCATCACTGCAAACATGAAGTCCCAATTTAAATTATCAAATGCTTTTTCTGCATCCGCAAAGAATAGTGCTACTTCCTTTTCTGGATGTCTTTCATAATATTCTACAATATTTACAACAGTTCTAATATTGTCTCTTATTTGTCTTTTGGGAAGAAAACCAGCTTGGTCCTCCTTTATAAAATTTATCAGATATTGCTTAAGTCGTTCCGCCAGAATTCTTGTAAATATTTTATAATCATTGTTCAAAAGTGAGATTGGTCTATAATTCTTCACATTTGTGACGTCTCTTTCTTCTTTAGGTATCAAAGAAATAACAGCTTCCTTCCATGTATTTGGTACCTTCCCTTTGGCTCTTATTACATTCATCAGCTTCTGTAATTTTGGTATTAATTCATCTTTAAAAATTTTAAAATATTTAGCTGTATAACCGTCTGGCCCGGGAGCTTTATCATTTTTCATCACATTGATTGCTGCTTCAATTTCTATTTTTTCAATTGGGTCATTCAAAATTTTTCTCATATTTTCAGTTAAAGGCTCAATTTTTATTTTCTGTAGATATTCATCTATCTTTTTTCTCTTAACTTCAGCACCTTTAAACAGCTTGGCATAATACTTAAAAAATTCTCTTTTTATTCTCTCTTGAGCAACTACATCTCTTCCATCTATCACAATTCTACTAATTATTTTGTTTTCCCTCTTTTTTTTCAGCTGCCACGCCAAGTATTTCCCTGTCTTGTTTGCTCCTTCAAACGATTTCTGCTGAAGCCTTTTCAGATTCCATTCCACTTCTTTATTTAGTAAATGTCTTAATTGAGTTTGCAATATTGAAATTTCCCTTAGAATCTTCTTTTTCCCTGGTCTTTTCCTCAGCTCTCCTTCTTTTTTCTTTATTTCATTTTGAATATCCAATAGTTGTTTTTCTTTTTCCCTTTTATCTTTGTTGTTTAGAGTGATCAACAACCCTCTCATTACTGCTTTATAAGTATCCCAGACCGTCTGGAAGTCAATATCTTCATTATCATTCACTTGGAAAAATTCCTTAGTTTCTTTTCCTAGGAAAGTCACTGTTTCTTTGTTCTGTAGCAAATCTTCATTCAGTCTCCCATATACTGATGAAGTAAATACAGGATCTGAGAACAAAATTGCACCAGAAGACACAAACACAAAGCTCCTTTACACTGAATCAGTGCTTGGGTCCACGAAAGTCAGTATTGTCTAGTCCAGTCACAAACACAAAGCTCCCTTACACTGAATCAGTGCTTGGGTCCACGAAAGTCAGTATTGTCTAGTCCAGTCACAAACACAAAGCTCCCTTACACTGAATCAGTGCTTGGGTCCACGAAAGTCAGTATTGTCTAGTCCAGTCACAAACACAAAGCTCCCTTACACTGAATCAGTGCTTGGGTCCACGAAAGTCAGTATTGTCTAGTCCAGTCACGAACACAAAGCTCCCTTACACTGAATCAGTGCTTGGGTCCACGAAAGTCAGTATTGTCTACTCCAGGGGTGGCCAGAAGGAGGGAGGGAGGGAAGAAGGAAGGAGGGAGGGAGGGAGGAAGGAGGGAGGGAAGGAAGGGAGGAGGGAGGGAGGGAGGGAAGGAGGGAAGGAAGAAAGGAAGGAAGGAAGGAAGGAAGAAAGGGAGGAGGGAGGGAGGGAAGGAGGGAAGGAAGAAAGGAAGGAAGGGAGGAGGGAGGGAGGGAAGGAAGGAAGAAAGGAAGGAAGGAAGGAAGGAAGGAGGGAGGGAAGGAAAGGAGGAGGGAGGGAAGGAAGGGAGGAGGGAAGGAAGAAAGGAAGGAAGGAAGGAAGGAAGGGAGGGAGGAAGGAGGGAGGGAAGAAAGGAAGGAAGGAAGGAAGGAGGGAGGGAAGGAAGGAGGGAGGGAAGGAAGGAAGGGAAGGAAGGGAGGAGGGAGGGAGGGAGGAAAAAGGGAGGGGGGAAGGAAGGGAGGAGGGAGGGAGGGAAGGAGGGAAGGAAGGAAGGAAGGAGGGAGGGAGGGAAGGAAGGGAGGAGGGAGGGAGGGAAGGAGGGAAGAAAGGAAGGAGGGAGGGAGGGAAGGAAGGAGGGAGGAAGGAAGGAGAGAGGGAGGGAAGGAAGGGAGGAGGGAGGGAGGGAGGGAAGGAGGGAAGGAAGGAGGGAGGGAGGGAGGAAGGAGGGAGGGAAGGAAGGGAGGAGGGAGGGAGGGAGGGAAGGAAGGAAGGAAGGCCGCCCCCTCCCGCCAGCCGCCCCCCCGCTTTCGGCCCCCTCCCTCCCTGCTTACCTTCATCCAGGGTGGGCGGCGGCCTCTCCTCCCGGCGGCTGGTGCTGCTGGCGGGGCTGGCTCCGCTGGTCGGCACTGGTCGCTGGAGACTCTGGAGGGCCTCCAGCGACCAGCGCCGGCCTCTCCGCCGCCTCCCCGGCCTCTGCCACCGCCGCCGGGCCCCGCGCGCAGGCGGGGAAGACAGCGAGGAAGGGAGGGAGCGTCCCTGCGCGTGCGCAGGGACGCTCCCTCCCTCACTCGCCGCCTTCCCCGCCGGCGCGCGCGGCCCACCGCCTCCGGAGCTGGCTAAACCGGGACCTCTAATGGTCCCGGTATAGCCAGCCCGGGAGGCGGGAATAGGGGGCCAGAACCGGGACATTCCCGGGTGCCCGGGACGGTCTGGCCACCCTAGACTGGTCTGACCAGAGTGGCCCTGAGGGACGCTTCCACTACTACTCTGTCAGTCCTTAGTGGCCTTTTTCGGGGCCCTTAGAGTTAGTGAGCTGGTGGCACAATCCAGAAATGATGTTTCTGTCAGGACTCTTTTCTTACGGGATGTGAGGTTGTCTGAGGGTCACGTGATGATTACTGTTCGTCGGTCAAAGATGGATCTGTTTCAAAAGGGTACTGTGCTGGAGCTGGGTAACTGTTCAGAGCTCGAGCTGTGCCCAGTTGCTGCGTTGGCTGCTTATTTGTAAGTCCAGGAGCATAAGGAGGGGTTTTTGTTCTGCCACAGTAATGGTAGCCCGTTGACAAAGCATCAGTTTTGGGCTGTGACGTCACGGGCTTTAGGTGAGCTGGGATTGTCTGGGGTGCAGTTTGGGACCCACTCCTTTAGGATTGGGGCAGCTTCAACAGCTGCCACCCTGGAGTATCCTTCTGCCTCTATTCAGTGCTTGGGCTGGTGGCGCTCTTCGTCTTACAAGTCTTATGTTCGACCTTTGCTCAGTCCCTAGGTTTGATTTGGTTGTAATGTTAATGGTTATGTTTGTTTGACTGTTTCTCTTTAGATGCTGTTGTTCCTGGCCAGAGGAGCCGAGTTCTCGTCTGTGGCCATAGCCACGTGTTTTGGGCTGCTCATCAGGTGAGGAGAACTTCGGTCGGCTCTCAGCTGGGACTCAGCCAATACGTTTGTATTGAATGGCAGGGGCGCTGGGGCCTTCAGTGGTCAGGCCTGCTGCCTTTGTTATTCCACGGTAGGGTGGGTCCTCCTCCTCAGGTTTTAATTGTTCACCTGGGAGGAAATGATCTTGGGCTGTTGAAAGGCAAGGCCTTAGTTTGGCAGGCCGTGATGATTTTCGGTACATTAGGGAGCGATGGCCTGGGGCCACCGTAATTTGGTCAGCCATGCTGCCCGGCCTTGTTTGGAGCACTGCTTGGGCCCCTGGAGCTATCAAGAGGGCCTGATACAAGGCTAATAAGGAAATTAGGAAGGCATTGGAAGGGGGGTCGGGCCACTATCTGCCCCACCCGGATATGCCTTAGAAATTTCCAGACCTCTACAGAGGGGATGGGGTGCATCTCTCAGAAAAGGGTAATATGCTTTTCTTGAAAGATCTCTGGCAAGGGCTGCGGGTGGCCTTGGGGCTCCCAGTGGGTACTAAGGCCTAAGTAGAGACTTGGCCCTAGTGGTGGCAGGTTTTCCTGGGTTATGGTACTATGCGGCTAGGGGAGAACCATGAGGCATCCCCCTTTTGGGGAATTAGGGGTCTGGCATGATCAGCCTTGGGGTGTGACGACCTGGGGTGAGGAGAATGCAGACCATCCTGGAGGCTCGACTACAGGGAGCCTTCCAACAAGACATATGTCTGGGGTTTGGGCCCTCTGGGGCGTGCCTCCCTGCTGGGCCAGCCTGGCGGGAGCTGTGGGACACAGCTCCGGCTGGGGGCTTGGTCTCTCACCCACTAATGGCAGCAGAGTGGTCTGTTGAGACCCCTAGCCCTGACCAGGCCGCGTTTGGGTGCCCTTGCTGGTGGTTATTATGTTTAATAAAGTGGCCCATTATTAATACCAATGCAGTTGTGTCTGACTCTTGTGTCCTAGTGGTGGCAGGTTGTCCTGGGTTATGGTACTATGCGGCTAGGGGAGAACTATGAAGCATCCCCCTTTTGGAGAATTAGGGGTCTGGCATGATCAGCCTCGGGGTGTGATGACCTGGGGTGGCGAGAATGCAGACCATCCTGGAGGCTCGACTAGAGGGTGCCTTCCAACAAGACATGCATCTGGGGTTTGGGCCCTCTGGGGCATGCCTCCCTGCTGTGCCAGCCTGGCTGGAGCTGTGGGACACAGCTCCGGCTGGGGGCTGGGTCTCTCACCCGCTAATGGCAGCGGAGTGGTCTGTTGAGACCCCTAGCCCTGACCAGGCCGCATTTGGGTGCCCTTGCTGGTGGTTATTATGTTTAATAAAGTGGCCCATTATTAATACCAATGCAGTTGTGTCCGACTCTTTATTCCGACTTGGGGGGCAATCATATGCTTGCAGCCTGCAGCGAAGCTGCTAGGCTGCAGAGGCATTGTTTGCCTCCCTGGGAGGAAGGGAGGACGGTCGCCCTTTTGGGCGTGAGTTTCAGGGGGCGGGGCCAAGCCAGTGTAATGGCTACACCTCTGCTCCCGGTTGCAGTTTTTTGAAGGATCGGCCCTCCTGCCTGCCCTGTTTTTTATGTAAGCATTGCTGGTCACTCCTTTTAGGGGGGCCGGGTAGGAATTTTTTACTCCCCAGCTGATTGGCAACTGCTGGGATGTTTTTTTTTTTTTTGCCTATCCTACATAGCTGTACAGTGGATTGTGGATTTGGCTATCGGGAGGTGCTGTTAAATAGGTGGTCACTTTAGTTGGCAGGTTTTCCTGGGTTATGGTACTATGTGGCTAGGGGAGGACCATGAAGCATCCCCCTTTTGGGGAATTAGGGGTCTGGCATGATCAGCCTTGGGGTGTGATGACCCGGGGTGGGGAGAATGCAGACCATCCTGGAGGCTCGACTACAGGGAGCCTTCCAACGAGATGTGCGTCTGGGGTTTGGGCCCTCTGGGACGTGCCTCCCTGTTGGGCCGGCCTGGTGGGAGCTGTGGGACACAGCTCCGGCTGGGTGCTGGGTCTCTCACCCGCTAATGGCAGGGGAGTGGTCTGTTGAGACCCCTAGCCCTGACCAGGCCGCATTTGGGTGCCCTTGCTGGTGGTTATTATGTTTAATAAAGTGGCCCATTATTAATACCAATGCAGTTGTGTCCGACTCTTTATTCCGACTTGGGGGGAAATACTTTTATCTGTTCAAATTCTTTTTATTTGTTTTAGCCCAGTTTTCCAGCCTATCAAGATCATCCTGTATCCTGTCTTCTATCATATTTGCTACCCCTCCCAATTTAGTATCATCTGCAAATTAAATAAGCATGCCCTATATTCCTTCATCCAAATCATTTGTGAAGACATTAAACGAGACAATTCTCAGGACAGATCCTTAAGGCACTGTACTTGTCATTCCTGTCCAAGAGGATGACAAAACCATTAACAATCACTCTTAGAGTGTGATTTGTCAACCAGTTACTGATTCACTTAGTAAGATCCAAACCACATTTTACCTAGTGCTGGATTAAACCCTGTGGAGGCCCCTAAGCAGTCAAAATTTTGGGGGGCCCCTCGCAAATTATCTCAGAGCTGGAGTGCCCACTCCACCGCTCATGGGCCCCGCTGCAGCCTGCAGGCACCTTCTCAAAAGCCTTTTTGACAAGGCTGTGGGGAAGAGGCAGAGAGAGGCAAATCTGGCAACAAAGTCAGCAGCAGACACACCAGGCAAGTTGGGCAAAGAGCGGCTCAGTTTCTGGCTGTGTGTGCAGGCTATGAGGGCTGCATGCAGGCGAGAAACTGGGGAAAGCCAGCCCAAGCCCCCTAAAGGCATGGGGATGCATAGGCCAGTGTCTACTTGGCCTAATTTTTAATCCAGCCCTGATTTTACCAACTTGTCAACAAGAATATTATTTGGAACCTTATCAAAGCATTACTGAAATGAACTATGTCTCTAGCATTCCCCTGATCCAGAAAGGTAGTAACTTTCTAAAAAAAAAGAGAGAGATAAGGTTAATCACATGACTTGTTTTTGAAAAACCCATGCTGGCTCTTGGTGATCACAGCAATCTTTTCTAAATGCTCAAGGACTTACTGTTTGTTTGTTCTAAAAATTTTCCAGGTATGCATGTCAAGCTGACAGGTTGAAGTTACCTGGATCCTCCTTTTTCTCCCTTCTTGAAGATGGGGACCACATTTACCCACCTCCAATCTTCTGGCACCTTACCTGTTCTCTAATAATTTTCAAAAATAATTGACAGAGGCTCAGAAAATACACCCACAAGTTCTTTTAGTATTCTTGGATGCAATTCATCTGGCCCTGAGGGTTTACTTTCATTAAAAGTAATTAGGTGCTTATGTACTACCCTGTTACACAGCAGGGGCCTAGGAGAGTCTGCTACTGGTTGCCACTACTCTGGTAAGGGTCTAGATGGGAGGGCCCAGAGCACCCAACCACCCATCTTCCTTATTAGTAAATACCTCTTAACTGTGACCTAGGAGACATGAGGACATAGGCAGTATAAAAACAACATAGCTCAAATAATAAGTGGGTAAAAATAAACACACACACACGCATGACACATTAAGCTAGATATTCCCTTCCTCTAATACCAAAACTCACCACCTTGAGTAAGGGATCTCTTCTGCTGCCTTTCTCTCCTGGAGCCTTTTCCAGAGAAAACACACCCTGGCTGTGCTTGGCCCTTTTATGCTTTCCTTCCAGATCCCATCCCTCTCTGGGCTAGTTTCTCTCCAAAATGTTGCTGCCCAATCAGAAGGACAAAAGGGATCTATAGTAATTCCTAGGCAGGCTTCTCTGGAGCCTATAGCCTCACTAGACCCGGGATCATGACATACCCCTATGCCGATTCTGGGCTGCAAGTCCCATTCCTCATCACGTGTTCTGTTTTTGTCATATTGAGCATCTTTTCCCTTAGAAGACAAGACTGAGGAAAAATAGCAGTTCTGCCCTCTCCTCATCACCTGTTACAATTTCACTTTCCTGATTCTGTAATAGGCCTACCATGTTCTTGCTCTTTTTTTTTTTACTTTGAACATAAGAAAAGAACCACCTTTTGTTGTTGTTGAGCTTTAGCTTTAGAATTAGCTTTCCTAATTCTCTCTCTACAAGCAGTGCCAGATTAAACTCTATGGAGGCCCCTAGGCAGTCAAAATTTCGGGGGACCCCTTGCAAAAGAGTTGGAGTGCCCACCCCACCGCCTGCAACTCCCACTGCAGCCACCTTCTCAAAAGTCCCTTTGACAAAGCTGCGGGGAGAGGCAGAGAGAAGCAATTTGGCGACAATGCCAGCAGCAGCCATACCAGGCAAGTCAGGTAAAGAGCAGCTCAGTTGCTGGCTGTGCCTGCAGGGTGGAAGAGCTGCAAGCAGGGGAAAAACCAGGGGGGCGGGAGCTGGCCTGGGCCCTTAAAGGTGTGGGGGCCATAGGTCAGTGCCTACTTGGCCTAATTGTTAATCCGCTGCTGTCTATAAGCATTGATTTTTTTATTTATATTCATCCTTAGTTGTAAGGCCCTCCTTCCATTTCTTAAAAGAATCTTTTTAAAAATTTCTCAAATCCTTAGAAAGCTATTTATGGAGCCAGCTTGGCTTCTTTAGGCTCCTCCCATTTTTTCTTTTAAAAAGAATTGTTCGTGATTGTGCCTTCAATATTTCATTTTTAAGAAACTCACACCCCTCTTGAACTTCCTTCTCCTTAAATATTTCTGACCATGAGATTCTATCCAGCATAACTTTAAGGTTGTCAAAATTTGCTTTCCTGAAGTCCAACCTATATTTCCTTAAGACTGTATATTCCAAAATTACATGATCACTACTACCCAAGGTGCCCACTACTTTCACCTCATTAACCAGTTTTTTTCTGTTGCTGATAATCAAGTCCAAGATAGCAGATCCTCTTGTTTCCCTCTCCACTTTCTGGAAAATGAAGTTCATCATCAACATATCTTTTATTGGCATACTCAGAGTCAGGCATAATACAAAATGAGAACAGACAAAATATACAGTCCAAGATTAAGAACAATAAGAGTTTATAGCAAAACATGCCCCACATAGATTTTAATGGACTTCTTCAGAAATTTACTAACAACCCTTGTGATTTCTATTTCATTATCATTGGCCCCCTTCTTGGAGCGGGGTGACCTGGCAACAGTGATCCATGCGACGGTCACCTCGAGATTGGATTACTGTAATGCCCTCTACATGGGACTGCCCCTGTACCGAACGCGGAAACTGCAGCTAGTGCAGAACGCAGCAGCCAGGCTACTAGTGGGACTACCTCGGTGGGAACACGTGTGGCCTAGGCTGCGGGAACTGCACTGGCTGCCAATTGTATACCGGGTTCGCTACAAGGTGCTGGTTATCACCTATAAAGCCCTATATGGCCGAGGACCTGCCTACCTCAAGGACCACCTCTCCCCATATGTTCCCCAGAGAGCACTGCGTTCCAGTTCACAAATCTTTTGGAAATCCCTGGGCCTAAGGAGGCCAAACTTAAAACGACCAGGGAGCTGGCCTTCTCTATAAAAGCCCCCCAATGGTGGAATCAGCTACCGGAGGAGGTGTGGGCCCTGTGGGACTTCAATCAGTTCCGCAGGGCCTGCAAAACTGCCCTCTTCCAAGAAGCCTTTAAGATGTAACCAGAATAAATATTATGCTGCCAGATAAATAGCACCACTGTATTGTTTTAACTTTTTATAATAATTTATATTTGTACTTATACTGTTATTGATTTTATCTGTTATTATGATATCATGATTCCGTATCATGTCCTGCAGCCACCCTGAGCCTGCCTTGGCGGGGAGGGCGGGGTATAAATAAAAATTTACTTACTTACTTACTTACTTTCAGTAAGTGGCGATAGTCAATCCCATTCACTAGGTTACAGAGAAGGAGTGAAAGATTTCCAAACAACTCCCTCCAGGGATTAGGATATAACTGGCAGTCCAGCAATATATGTTAGATGGAATCTGGACTGTTTGCTCCACAAGGACAGACTTTCTCACTATACAGAATTTTATCTGCCATAAAAAACATTTGAAAGAAAAGCATTCATCTTTGCCTACATAAATGCTCTCCATTGCTGGGGGCTTTCTAGATCACATAAATAGTTGGCTATTTTTCCAAAGGGTTGAGCAAGACCAAGCGCTGCAGGAGAGCACGTATGATATTGAACAGGACATAACTGTCAAGAATCAAGAAGCTTTGTTTAATTAGTCTAAAATTATAGTATTCATAAGATAGGAAGAGGTCTTCCATTGCAATGGAAAATGAAGTTGTTGTCAGCAAGACAAGTTAGGAATTAATTTGAGCATTCATTTTCAGCAGAGTTGAGCTTCCAACAGATATATGGGTAAAATCTCCCTTGACCACTGTGTCCTGTCTCTTTGAGAACTTTGTAATCTGTCTAGAAGTGTCTCATCTAAGTCCTCTGCCTGGCTTGGTGGTCTATAGCAGACCTCCACCACTATCACTATCTTACTCCTTTCCCCAGAGAACAGAATTTCCACACTTAGATTCACGTATTTCCTCACAAGCATACACCTCCTTTACATATAAAGCTACTCCTCCTCCCCTTCCTTATTTGTCTATCCCATTTAAACAAGTTGCACCCTTCAGTCCTAATATTCCAGTTGTGAATGTCATCCCAACAAGTTTCAATAATGCCTATTAGGTCATAGTCCCATTCCTGTATTAGGACTTCAAGTTCCTCCTGTTTGTTTCCCATAATCTACACACTAGTTTAGAGACATCAGAATTCTTGGATTATGCACCCTAGGGTTTTCATTTCTGTATTAACTCATTATGACTTGCACTCTGCACATGCTCTGTGAAATTGTCCTTTGTTTTAGTAATATGTTTTAATTGCTTTTGAAATGATGTATTAAATATATATTTTTATATTTGTATTATTTTGGTAGATTCTCCCTGATGAAGCTGCACGTAAAACGAGCAGGGCTTATACAGTTATTAAGGATTCTTTCGTTTGCACCATTTGTGTTTTGCTGCAACAGACTCTCATAGCTGCTTCTCAAGAGCCATATGTAAGTGCAGAAGGACACATTATATACATGCAATAAAAAACCAAAAGTTGATCTACATTGAGAAAATGTATTTTTGGACAGGGTGTGGAGAAGTGAAAGAGTAGGTTGGGTTAATCCTAACTCTGTTTCCCAGTCCCATTTATTTACCCTGAATTGCTTCTCAACCTGCTTTTGGCTCTCATTGGTTTTCTGTGTTTTGAGAAAAAAACATTTTCAAGACACTCTTGAGGCTGGGAAGCAGATAAGGAAGGTGAGGAAAGGTTACGATGTCTTCACCTTTCATTTCTCCATTCCATATCAATTGCTTCATCTGCTGTCCTTCTCCCTAACTGCTTTTATGATCTAAAAATTCCTCTGTCAAAGCTGTTTTTCAAATAAATAAATAAATAACCAACCAGTGCACTTTTGCTATGTCCATGTAATAGGGCTGCCAATCCCCAGGTGGGGGCAGGGGATCCCCCGGTTTGGAGGCCTTCCCCCCCGCTTCAGGGTCATCAGAAAGCTGGGGGGGGGGGAGGGAAATGTCTGCTGGGAACTCTGTTATTCCCTATGGAGATTTATTCCCATAGAAAATCATGGAGAATTGATCTGTGGGTATCTGGGGCTCTGGGGGGGCTGTTTTTTGGGGTAGAGGCACCAAATTTTCAGTATAGCATCTAGTGCCTCTCCCCAAAATACTCACCAAGTTTCAAAACGATTGGACAAGGGGGTCTAATTCTATGAGCCCCAAAATAAGGTGCCCCTAGCCTTCATTATTTCCTATGGAAGGAAGGAATTGAAAAGGTGTGCTGTCCTTTTAAATGTGATGGCCAGAACTCCCTTTGGAGTTCAATTAGCCTTGTCACAGCCTTGATCTTGGCTCCACCCCTAATGTCTCCTGGCTCCACCCCAAAGTCTCCTGGCTCCACCCCCAAAGTCCCCAGATATTTCTTGAATTGGACTTGGCAACCCTACCATGTAATATGGTAGTTGGGCCTAAATTGTATGAAATGCAGCAGATGGCCGCAGAAATAACAGACTCACCTATGATCATGCAAAGTTTTGAAATAGTGTAAACCAGCAAAACAAATTGGAACTTGGGCCCAGGCTGACTACCTTTTAGTAGGCAGTAGTTTTAGTAGGCAGTAGTTTTAGTAGGCAGCAGGAACTGATACCAGTTCCACCAACACAAGCGTTGTTTATTTAAATAGCATTTGGCCAAAACTATGCTTTGAGAATTGGACTACTTGTGCTATTTATATGCCCAAGAAAAGCCATAGTGATGCAGTGAAATTTAAGTTTTGGCAATCTCTGCAAGTTTTCAATAACATGATCGTTTTTAATAATGGCTTCCCCCTAATGGGGATAATCTGGTGAAAATGTGAATTTTATATTTACTAGACCAGAAAAAGTAAGGGTAAGTCACGATCAATTATCTAGGAGGGAAAAAGGACTTCTGTCATCTTACATTTCTTTTCTATCAGAAAAGGAGCAGACCGGGTACGCTGAAACATCCTGTTCTGAAAAATGTATCAAATATTGTTAACACCACTAGCTGCTAACAAGAACATATGCAAATTCAGTTTGCCCTGATTATAAAACAGAAAAATATGGCCTAGCCTTACATGCAATATATAAAAAGTTATTTGAAAGCCTCCTTTGAACTGGAGGAGATGAAACAATGAATCCGTACAAAGATCTACACACCCTATCGAAAACAAAGGTGCATCGGAAACAAAGCACTCTTTGCATCCAGATTAAGAAAGTAAAGACCAAAATCCCAATCCCAGTAGTTTCCCACTGACATGCTACTTTTCAGGATCCTTTTACTCATAAAGGCAGCACTGCATGGCAGACTTAATAAAGGGTGGCATTTGCCTATGGGTTTTGTTCCCAATGCATTACACTGGCATTCCTGTTGTAATTATTATGATTTTTTTTTTTGCTCCTACTTGATATGCTTAAGGACCCCACTTACATAAATAGTTACAGAATAAATAAAGCTGAAAATGCTACTGACAGTGCCTCTTAGAATGATGATAATTATAGATTGCTGCACGACAGGCAAATATCTGATAGACCTACAATGATATGATTAGATACAGCTCTTTAAAACAGTAATTCACGTTAGACTTTTAATATTTTACTATATTCCACGTTGCTATTTCCAAGATATGAATTTCAAGATTTATTTGTTACCATTCTCTATTTTTTCCCCCTGCTGTACACAGTATTTGTGGGCTATGGCAACCAATCCCCTTGGGCTTTCTTTTGCCTTAATTTGCATAAACACAGGCATCATATGAATATTCAGTGAGTGGCTTTGCATTAAGTAAGTGCCCTTAATCAGCTTTTCAGTTCAGTTTTATTGGTTGCACCACAGTCAGTTATTTCATCCAGAAAATCTGACGGCCTTACAAAGCTAAGCAGGTAAGGATTGTAATTCTTTTATGAATTTAATGAAAGAGTATTATCATTTGATTATATAGGTTCTATGGAATGCTTAAAGATTGGTGGTTTGCTTTGGGTTTTTGTTTTTCATATGCATCATTTTGGGTTTTCTTTTCTTCTTCTCTCTCTCCTTCTTCTTCTTCTTACTGTTATTAACCCATGGTGGTCAGGTGGGCATATGCTTGTGAAATTTGCATAAACATCAACTCTCAATGAATAATTCATCAGGGTTATTTTAAACACTAGCTAGGCTCCTACTTTGGATGGCTCTATAGCACTGCAGTTTGATTGGCTGTATGGTGTTTTCATCACCAGCAGAATTCCTATAACATAAAAGCCACTTTTAAAAAAGCTGAATAGGAATGTACTTTTAAAAATATGTTCATCTGTTTTTTACCCCAGTGCAAAATTATACAGATGTTACTGGTTGGCTATTAGTATCTCTTGCTTTTTTAAAAAAAATAAGTGTGGGGGAGCATAACTGTATTGGCAGTAGCCACCATTTGTAGCCTTGTGCTATGTCTGTGATTGCAGATGCCATTGCCTCTGTATTCGCCTTTAACTTGCATAAACATGAGCTACATGTAAATAAGACGCCACTGAATTCATATGGCATGGATTACCAGACACCGTGCACTTTCATCCTGTCACTGTATGCTATATTTTATTATTAGAATTTCCCATGTGGGCCAATATGATCGGGGGGTGGGGGGGAAGACTGTAATTACAGAATGGAGGGGGAATTGAATGATTTTTAAAGGTAGACATGGACTGTTTAGTGCTTTAAGAAAGGAATGGGTTAATGAAAACAGCAGTTGGACACAGAAAAATCAAGTACAATAATTTGCTAGGACTAAATGCCATTTCTAGCTGTTCTTTTTAGACATTTGAGATACTAGGTATCTAATGGTTATCTTTTCATCTTTCTTATGCAAATCAAAATTAACCAGTTCCAAAGTGGAACTTCATAGCTCTGGTTGCTCACATAAATGGTTCTGATCCAAAATTACCACAAAACAGAGTGGACTGATTATAATTTTAGATCAAAAATGCGAAACAGAAATTAATAAAAAGAAGCAACTGTTTTGATGATTGAAATGGTAAATGTAATCCAGATATTTATCTCTGAAACAGTGCAAAATATTTAGTGGTCAAAATGCAACAATCTTGTGGATTTATACAATATAATGTATTATGTAAATAATATATATAATAAAATCAGTAATTTTACACTCTACTCCCACACCGCCCCAAAAAGACTGCATTTTTGTGCAGCAAATGACAATGGTGCATTGAAAGAAAACATACACATTGCAGTAACCTGTCATTCCAGAGAAATGTAATGCATGACATGTAAATGTGTGTAGATGTAATGTGTTCCTTTATCTGGGAATCTCTAATGCTGTGATACTGCTTATGATACTGCTTACAGTGAATACAGAAAGAGCTT
The DNA here is from genome assembly GCF_032191835.1 of Heteronotia binoei. Classification (NCBI taxonomy): domain Eukaryota; kingdom Metazoa; phylum Chordata; class Lepidosauria; order Squamata; family Gekkonidae; genus Heteronotia; species Heteronotia binoei. Next base: position 126,395,535 of record NC_083226.1, on the reverse strand, counting down.
TCCAGGACTAGTAATCAAGCTTGTGAAGCTAAGGAAAAAAACAAATCCTGGGAAAGCAAATAAATTTGTGTGTTCTTGTTTATTGATTGATTTATCGGAGGTAAACTGTCCTTCTTAATGACCTTTTCTTTAAAGTAATGGGATCAAATATTTCTAAGACGACTGAATAGAATTCCTCCATAAGAATTTCTCCATAACACTAGATTAATTACATGTTTGTCTTGTCTGCTCACACACACACACTTTTTCCAGTTTGTAGAACGTTAAAGAGAAAGTGTAAACAGATTAAACATTCAAATTTTATAAAGAGACATAAGGAAAATCCTTTTAAAGATTAGAAAACGCTACGTTTAATGGAGGAAAAATAAAGATTAATTTTACATATACCTATCCAGCCAAGTAAATTTAATTAAATCTTTCATAATCCAGTAAATCAGTGAGTATTTAATCCTCAACAATTAGATGTTTATAGGAGTAATAAATATTGAGAAAATTTTAATATAGTAAACAAAGATTGTTGTTATGGCCTTTTAGTGTGTATTATTTGAATTATCTGTAAAAATAAATGAAGAAACAAACAAAATTATAAACACTGTACGCAAAATGTAGTGTATGTGTCTTATTAGTAATCAAACACCAAAAGTAATGATATTAGCAGCTTGGAGATAATTTTTTCCCAATCCCTAAAATATATCCAGATAAAATCAGGCATTTAAAAAAATCTTTCTCTATGGGTCCTTTTTTTTAACAAAACAGATCTCTTTGGGCTATGGTATGACCAATGGCCCAGTCCTAAAACATGATGGGACAGAACATAAATGTGAAAATGTGGGGCCTGAATATTACAAAACATGACATTGCACTACCTTTGCAAGGTAGTTATAATGGCACTGCAGATAGGTATATAGCGGCAAATATTATGGGTACAATAAAAATTTGAATAAATTTAATAGCTTCTCTGTAGAAATAAAAGTGGTCACATTTTCTGCCTTAGTTTATAGTTCAAAAAGAACTCTATGAGAAACAGATGGTGACTGTAACGAGAAATAGATGAAGGATATGGACTTTTGAGATCTTTTAGACTGGTTTGTAAATAAAATAGTGAGCCAAAAGCACATTTAGCTCTCTCTGTTCCTCTGTTCAGAGGAACTTGAACTTATATGAAGGTCTGGGGGCTTCTTTCAAGTAAACAGGATCCACATATAACTTCTATATATGAGTAGGTGATCTGTTGAGAGACAGCAGCATTTGCAGTTTAATTTAGAAGGCTGTTTTTGCATATCTTATGGCCTGTTTAAAGTGAATTGTGCTACTTTTTTCCTGTGAAACTGTCAATATTTGAAATATTCAGCTGCCTAATATAAAGTTTTTATCTGTACAATTCAAAGCCCAATGCACAACTGTAAAACAAGAGAGTACTCCTGAAAATCATTTTTTTGCCTCATTAATTATGTTTACATAATCAAAGGAAGATATGGGCTTACTGAACTGTTCAGAGATTTGGAGCATATCCATGCCTTTCTTATAGGTGGGCCTATATACACTCCTCCCCCATTTCATGCCACAGAGCAACTTCTCAGTATAAGAAAGCAGTCTTGAATTCACACATTACATTAATGACATATCCTGCTTAATATCTTCCTAGTGGTTTATGGTAGTTTTCTCTTCAACTGTACTGTACTGAGATCCAGGTGGGCAGCCATGTTGGTCTGAACCAAAAGAACGGAGTCCAGTAGCACCTTAAGATCTACTAAGTTTTATTCAGAATATAAGCTTTTGTGTGCATGCACACTTAATCAGACGATGAAATGGGGTGCCATTGGACTCCAACTTTGTACTGTACTAAGTGGTATCTGCCTGAGATATACTTTATCTGTGTAACAAAGAAGTTCATCTTGAATACATTGGTTAATACCTATAGTTAATTTCTCTTTGGGAAGAGACCTCACATTTCATTACTGCTAAATATTAGGCATTCAGTAGGATTTTACTAATTTATAGTGTAGCCAAACAGCCATTTTAAAAAAACAACAGATAAATTATTGACATTACCTCTTTTTTTCTGTGACACTCAGGGCAGGATACTAGGATTCCAAAGTGGTGTCCCATCCAGGCATTGACTGGATTCAAACCTGCCATCTTCAGTAAAATTACTATATCATCAGGGCGCTTTTTTGAGCAGGAATGCACAGGAATGCAGTTCTGGCTGCCTTGGTGTCAGAAGGTGTGGCCTAATAGGCAAATGAGTTCTTGCAAAACAATGGTGATGTCAGGGGATGTGGCCTAATATGCAAGTTAGTTCCTGCTAGGCTTTTTCTACAAAAAACCCTCCTGTACATCATCGATCTTCAGCTCATGCCTTGGGAAATGTGTAAAGACTCCTGATCATTTGGAAGATAGAAAGGGCAAGGCAGACAATAGACTTTTTACTTCCTGTTGTGTATTTCTGTAAATCAGTTCTGCAGAGATGACTTGCAGATATCTATTTGACCTTGGACCACAAGGAGGCACTGGATGGTGGTGGGGGAGCTGCTGTGGCCAACAATGGATGCTAGCACAAGATGCATGTTCTTAAATCCATTGGGTCCAGGTCATTTATGCCTTTGACAATATTTTTTGAAGAATACCATTTGGAAGACTCTTTGCGCCATTACATTGTCTTTTTCATTTGAGTACTTACTTGCTCTAAAAGCATCAATATTCTCTAATCAATGAAAAAGATGAGTTTTTTTGTTCTACAAAATAATCATAGAAGAGGAAAGCAAAACCAAAGGAATACAAAAAATGCAGTAAGCTTTCTACACATTAATAAGGCCTTTCCTTTTTTTTCTAACACACAAATGCAAGTGAATTAGTGCCATTCTTCATGTCTCTTGGGGAACAAGAACATTCTTTAGTAACAACTTTGAGCAGGCCTTGTCTGAAAGCATGTATCAGAAAGCATGTTGCACACTTCCTAATGGTATGACTGAACTGAAATGAGGGCAATAATAGTGATTTAACAAGAAGCAGGACATCTAATTCTATATGTTCTTGTAACACTTTTAACAAGAAGCACCAGTAATATAGAGATGAAGGAACAATAAAGAGACAAAGCAGTCATGGATATTAATTGCATGATGCCTCTGTAATCTTGTGCACCACTAAGAACTATTTTTAAAGATATTATTCTGTTTCCCCTCCTAAGCATTTGTTCTCTATACCCCTAATAGAGAAGCCCTTTACAGTGGGGTTCCCAGTGCTACAGTTAAGAGGGAGAGATCCATGATAATACAGAAATAGATCTATATTTGTTTTTCTTTGCAAATCTATATTCCAAATCTATATTCAGCATGGTTACAATGCCATAGAGTCCACCCTTTAAAGTAGTCATTTTCTCCAGAGCAGCTGATCTGTCAGTTGGAGATGAGTTGTAAAAGCAGAAGATCTCCAGGCCCCATCTGGAGGCTGGCAACTCTACTAAAAATGGTACTGTAAGGGTCCTAACTTTCAGTCCTCTCCTCAGTACAGTGGCATAAAGGGCCAGGGGAGGACATTACATTGATCATGATTCAAGGTAATTAACATCAAGTTTATGATGGAGCCCTAAAGCATCATTTTTTATTTAACAGCTTCGCAAATAGGCATTGTTTTGGTATGCTATTTTTATTTCTTGTGTATTCCTTATAAACTCTCCCCCGCACAAAAACGCTGAGAAAATTAGTAACAAAACAACAGAGTAATTTTTTGAATGTACATTTAACAATTTTAATGGAAAGAGTATGTTTATTTGTTTTTCTTTGAAAATTTATATTCCATGATTAATTGTGCAATAGTATAACCAATATATTTTACAATAATCAAGTATTGCCCATTTTATATTTGGACTATTATTTTATATTTGGAAATAATAATGTCTCAACGCAAAGAGGATATGACTTAACATTTCTACAGGAAGGTGTTTCATGCAGTTCAGCCTGCCTGTAGATATGAGGTTTTATACACCCCAAAATCTTTACGTGCCATAATGAATGAAAAAAACAGATGTCCCAATGGGGATGACAAGCCCTAACCATTTCTCCTTGTTACACATCTTTAATCAAGTTTTACTTGTGTATGATATCACCATGAGTTAAATAATGTGGTCACATGATTTAGTGAGAATGAACGACAGAAACAAACTGTTCCAGGATCCCTCTGTGAAGCCTTCTGATGTACCCAGCACTTCCTATGGTTTGAATGGCCTAATAGGCCTTCTTATGTGTTATCTTTCCTAAAAGTAATCCTATCATCTCACAACTGAATGTCCACTATGGCATAATTGCTTGAGATTCATATTGAAGTAAATGTTGTTAGTCTTTAAGATAGCACTGAACTTAGTTTTGTTTTGAAAGGAGTTTCACAAGCAGTTATCCCAGGGTACTAAAAATAAATAAATAAGGTGCATCTTATGCTACAGTAAAGTTGCTAGACCTGAAGGTATCACAGGACTTCTTTTTGTTCTTTTCATGCCTATGTGGTATTTGTTACTTGTTTCCTGTAGGTTTCCTGTAGGAATCCTAGCAAACCTCTGCAAAAACTTCACCGTTAAACCCCCTCCCAATTTTTCATCTTTGTTTATTACAGGCACTGCCCTCATGATTTTTTTTTTCCTGGGAGACAGAACATACATTGTGGGAAGAGTTCTAGTGACCAAAAGCTAGTTAATTAATACAAACTACCAAAGCCCTTGAAAAACAATATGCCATCCAATCTGCGAATTTGGGGTAAATTTTATTCTTTGATCCTCCCCACAGTTAAAAAAAAAGATTACTGACATGTAGTAAGCATTTTCAAACCATTAGCACACCGTTTTGTTCTTCCATAATGCATTTGTAGTCATTTAATTTTCTGCAAAAATTTTCTCTATTTTCTTCTGACAGCATCAAAAATCTGAGTACTTTTGAAGACATTTTTCTGCAAACTGCTGATAATCAGGATTGGAAATGAAAATGCTGACAGATTATTAACAATAGAAAAATAGCTATAATGGGGTGGGGGACATTTTACCATAATGAATGAATTATTAACATATCTGGAGTTTCATAGGAGATCAGACTCATATAATTTCAGTTTCTCTAAATACTAACAGTTCAAATTATTATTAGCGCTTTTCTTTTCACAAGCAGAATAGGTCTTATTAAAATATGTTTCAACTTAGTATTGGTACAATTCTGCAAGAACAAAAGAAAGGCAGAAAGGATTGTTCCTTTTAACAGGTTGTTATACATTTGGGATAGGCTTGCTTTCTATCAAGGGAAAAATGAAAATGGTTTAAAACTTAAAACAGCACAACAATTATTGGCTATTTATGTACATTTTAAAGGCTTTAAAAATAGGAACATTTGTTTTTTGGTTAAGTTTTCTATTGGAGCATTTAAAAACTATTTAAATGTCTTTTTAAAATACATGTGGAATCTACATTTATTACTTGTCACTGCACGGCACTTTCAGTGTTTTTAAGGTGCTTTCTTGTTATGTTCTTAATATCCTCATAAGAGCCCATTTTACAGATGGAAATTTGAGCCGGGCAATCAATGTTTTTGACCAGACTGCAGTGTAAAAACTTTGAGACACAGATATCACAAATCCTAATTTTCTAGCATGTTTGGTCTATTCTGGTTCAAATACAGCTTAAAGGACATTGCATTTTTTTTAAAGCAAGGATGACTGATTGGGTTGTAGTGTAGTCCAAGGTCTTACAATATGTTCAGCTTTCAAAAAAATCAGTCAACATTTTACAAGAATATAATTTTTTAAAGGAGTGCAAAAGCCAGCAAACAACAACTGCAACACAGTCACAAGTTTAAAGAAGAAAACATCAAAATTAGTATATCCAGCGTACAGAACCAACACATGGCCCAAATTAGTAGAGTAGCTCCCAATCATCCATCTAACCTAAATGCTCACCAAAATGTACAGGTATATACAGTGCAATCCTAAACAGAGTAAGGGTTAAAAGCAGCATTCCTTCTAAGCTGAGTTAGTGTGAGCTAGCTCACAAGATTTTTTAGCCTCTGGCTCACACATATTCATTTTAGCTCAGGAAGGACAGCCCTAGAGCACACTAATGTATGCAGTAGCTAAATTGCCTGGTGTGACTTTATCCGTGGGGTCACAAAGAGTCAGACTCAACTCTGCGACTAAACAACAACAAATTGCGGTCTCTCTACTTTAAACCCAGTAGCTCATGAAGTAGAATTTTTGCTCACAAGCTTAGAGGGAGCATTGGTCAGAAGAGTATAGCTTTGTTTAGGATTTCAATACTAATCATCAAAAACTGAACAGAGAGTGCATCCCCATGGATACTATCTGATACTAATATTGCTGATTAATCTATCATCATCTATACACTTCTCAAGTTCCATCTTTTGTATACAGTATGATTTGTTGTTTGGGTTTAAAATATCTGTCCTCAGCCAATTCAAGAAACTTTGATATTTCAAGTATTATAAGCTCTCACTAGAAATCAGCGGCATTAAAAGTTTCGCCAATTTGTATAGAGATATCAGAACAACCATTAATCCAAGTAGAAAATATCAAATATTTCCTACCTCTGACATCCATAGTTGTTAAAAGTATTTACACCTAAATAGTGTCAGCTCCACCATTTTCTAGTGCAAAATCTCTTTACCCAGGAGGTGGATCCAGATGTCATTTCAATGTAACAAAAGATGATGACTGGTGATGTAAAAGGCACCTTTTTAAGAGTATGTGTGCTTACAGGGACATGAAACAACAACAACAGTCATTCGAATTAAACACCATACTTCCAGGAAAAAATGACAGTTTCTCATATTTCATGCCATATTAACCATATTTTCAAGGGGTTTTTAAATATTGAGACAAAAAAAATGAACTAACTAAAGGTCTATATCCTTTTCTAACACACATATGCATCTCTCCCCTTAGAAATGAATATGATTTCAAATTAACTGAAGGCTAACTTCAGGAAAGTAAAGTAGTATCACCTTGATGATATGACATAATATGGCACATGTTGGAATTCTTCATCAATGTCACTGTTTATGGATATAGCATATGAAGTACCTTCCAAATGTAACCTGATGTGATTTTACTTGATTAAAGATATATATGACATGATGTGGCATGAAATGAATAAATATAGTTATTTAAATCACATAATTAGCCATTCTCAAAATATGTCTAATTTGTCAGACTGGATAATTCCAGGCCTCTCCCTCATCCCAACAAAAGTTTTAAAAATGTCAGTAAATAAATGACTTATATTGTTTATCTGTGTGCACTATATTAGTTTTACCTGCTTTTCATATAACCACATAGAGGTACTCTTCCTCTCAATCTTTTCTCTTCTGTGATAAAAACAAAATGATAATAATACAATGTACTTCTTCATACAGAACTATACTGTGAATGTTGAAGTGCTGAGTCCAATATTTTAGAGTATTTAAGGTACAGTTCTCGTCAATGATACCCATGAAGAACTGTGTACTACAGTGATGCAGAAGAGTCTGAATGTCAGTTTTCAGTCCAAGAAACTTTATCCTGTCCCTTTTGGTAACAGTTTTGGTGTAAGCAAAGACTTCCACCCAAACACCTATGATGATATGAAGGAGTCATTTCTTGCTATGCTTTTTGGCACCATAACAGTTTTCATGGTTTTTAGGGTAGTACATGGAGTCCGTGATCAGCTGTAGCCTTTTGCAAATAAAATAAAATAAATGCATGCTCACATATGAACATATGAACATATGAAGCTGCCTTATACTGAATCAGACCCTTGGTCCATCAAAGTCAGTATTGTCTTCTCAGACTGGCAGCGGCTCTCCAGGGTCTCAAGCTAAGGTTTTCCACACCTATTTGCCTGGACCCTTTTTTGGAGATGCCAGGGATTGAACCTGGGACCTTCTGCTTCCCAAGCAGATGCTCTACCACTGAGCCACCGTCCCTTTGAAGGGAACAAAAACAATTAATACACGAGTGTGATACCATACACACATATACTAAGAGGAATGCATTCCACAAGATTAATGGGATGGACTAAGGAATGCATTCCACAAGATTAATGGGATGGCAGAATACAAAATGATTTGGAGTTGGGAGTGAGTAGTGAAGTGGCCAGGTTTGCAGATGACACTAAATTGTTCAGGGTGGTGAGAACCAGGGACGATTGTGAGGCACTCCAAAGGGATCTGTTGAGGCTGGGTGAGTGGGCTTCAACGTGGCAAATGGTTCAATGGGAGAGCCAGTTTGGTGTAGTGGTTAAGTGTGAGGACTCTTATCTGGGAGAACCGGGTTTGATTCCCCACTCCTCCACTTGCACCTGCTGGAATGGCCTTGGGTCAGCCATAGCTCTGGCAGAGGTTGTCCTTGAAAGGGCAGCTGCTGTGAGAGCCCTCTCCAGCCCCACCTACCTCACAGGGTGTCTGTTGTGGGGGAGGAAGGTAAAGGAGATTGTGAGCCGCTCTGAGACTCTTCGGAGTGGAGGGCGGGATATAAATCCAATATCATCATCATCATCATCATCATCATCATCATCATCATCAATGTGGCCAAGTGCAAAGTAATGCACATTGGGGCCAAGAATCCCAGCTACAAATACAAGTTGATGGGGTGTGAACTGGCAGAGACTGACCAAGAGAGAGATCTTCGGGTCGTGGTAGATAACTCACTGAAAATGTCAAGACAGTGTGCGATTGCAATAAAAAAGGCCAACACCATGCTGGGAATTATTAGGAAGGGAATTGAAAACAAATCAGCCAGTATCATAATGCCCCTGTATAAATCGATGGTGCGGTCTCACTTGGAATACTGTGTGCAATTCTGGTCACCGCACCTCAAAAAGGATATTATAGCATTGGAAAAAGTCCAGAAAAGGGGAACTAGAATGATTAAAGGGTTGGAACACTTTTCCTATGAAGAAAGGTTAAAACGCTTGGGGCTCTTTAGCTTGGAGAAATGTCGACTGCGAGGTGACATGATAGAGGTTTACAAGATAATGCATGGGATGGAGAAAGCAGAGAAAGAAGTCCTTTTCTCCCTTTCTCACAATACAAGAACTCATGGACATTCGATGAAATTGCTGAGCAGTCAGGTTAAAACGAATAAAAGGAAGTACTTCTTCACTCAAAGGGTGATTAACGTGTGGAATTCACTACCACAGGAGGTGGTGGCAGCTGCAAGCATAGACAGCTTCAAGAGGGGGTTAGAGAAAAATATGGAGCAGAGGTCCATCAGTGGTTATTAGCCACAGTGTGTATGTATGTGTGTGTGTGTGTGTATATATATATATATAATTTTTTGGCCACTGTGTGACACAGAGTGTAGGACTGGATGGGCCATTGGCCTGATCCAACATGGCTTCTCTTATGTTCTTAATACAGAAGTTTTTATAACATCTCCACGTTTTTGCAAATCGTAATCTCTGTTGGCCAAGTATCAGATTTTTCAGGTATCTGATAGCTTGTTTGTTCTGCAGTTTTTCTTTATTTTTTCTTCACTGACCCTCTGCCACCTCAAGCTGGTAACAGGTCTAAGAGTTTTTCCTTTTGCAGGATGCAGCCACAGTGTGTTTTCATTCCCATTATGTTATCGACTACATTCTGGTGCGCCAGAGAGACCTTCGAGATGTCTTACACACCCGAGTAATGCCAGTGCGGAATGTCATACGGATCATCGTCTTGTACGCTGCAATCTCCGTCTTCACTTTAAACCCACACCCAGGAGAGGAGGTATCCCTCGAAGGAAGCTTCAGGTTGGCAGCCTTCAGTCAGCCGAAGTTAAAGCTGCCTTCCAGGCAAAACTCCAGTCAAGAATTGAGGACCCCAGTTGCCCCACAGACCCTTCTCCAGAAGCACTCTGGGAACACCTAAAAACTACCATCCTGTCGATCTCTGAAGAAGTCCTCGGGTTCTCCACAAGGAAAAACAAGGACTGGTTTGACGAGAACAATCAAGTGATCCAAGAATTACCAGCGAAAAAGAGATCTGCCTACCAAGCACATCTTGCTCAGCCCTCCTGTCCCTGGAAAAAAGCAATCTTTCCCGCTGCATGTAGCATCCTCCAGCGCAAGCTTCGAGACATTCAGAACGAGTGGTGGACCAAGTTTGCAGAGAGAACCCAGCTGTGTGCAGACACTGGTGATTTAAGAGGGTTCTCGAAGCCCTGAAGGTAGTATATGGCCCATCATATCAGGCTCAGAGTCCCTTGCGTAGTGCAGACGGCCAAGTGCTCCTCACAGACAAGGCATCCATACTGAATCGGTGGTCGGAGTATTTTCAGGCTCTCTTCAGTGCCAACCGCGTAGTTCAAGATTCAGCAACCCACCTCACCCCACTTCAACCAGTGAAAACAGAGTTGGATGAGATCCCCACCCTAGAAGAGACTGTTAAAGCCATCAAGCAACTGAAAAGTGGCAAGGCAGCGGGAGTTGATGGAATCCCACCACAGATCTGGAAGCATGGGGGCACAGTACTACATAGCGCACTTCACAAAGTACTTGTCACCTGCTGGGAACAAGGCAAACTACCACAGGACTTTCGCGATGCAATCATCATCACTCTACACAAGAACAAAGGAGAAAAGTCAGACTTCTCCAACTACCGGGGGATAACCCTGCTCTCCATCGCAGGCAAAATCCTTGCTAGAATACTCCTGAACAGGTGCCCACCATTGCAGAAGAACTCCTCCCAGAGAGCCAGTGCGGCTTCAGAGCTAACAGGAGCACCACTGACATGGTATTTGTTCTCAGGCAGCTCCAAGAGAAATGCAGGGAACAGAACAAGGGTCTATATGTGACTTTTGTCGACCTTACCAAAGCTTTCGATACAGTTAGCAGGAAAGGCCTGTGGCAAATCTTGGAACGTTTAGGATGTCCCCCAAGGTTCCTCAGCATGATCATCCAGCTACATGAAGACCAGCGAGGCCAAGTCAGACACTGCTACGACCTCTCGGAGCCCTTCCCAATAGGCACAGGTGTAAAGCAAGGCTGCGTTCTCGCGCCAACTCTCTTTGCGATCTCCTTTAGCATGATGCTTCAAAGAGCCGCAGTAGATCTAGATGATGACGATGGTGTCTACATCCGCTATTGCACTGATGGCAGCCTGTTCAACCTGAGGCGACTAAAGGCTCACTCCAAGACAATGGAAAAACTCATCCGAGAGCTACTATTTGCTGATGATGCTGCACTCGTCTCCCACTCGGTATCAGCTCTGCAGCATATGACGTCCTGCTTTGCAGAGGCTGCCAAGCTATTCGGCCTAGAAGTTAGTCTGAAGAATACAGAAGTTCTCCACCAGGCTGCACCCCAGGAAGATTATCACCCTCCCTGCATCACTGTGGGTGAATCAGTTCTGAAGACAGTCCAGCAGTTCAGCTACCTAGGGTGCATCATCTCCTCAGATGCCAAGATCGACAAGGAGATTGACAACAGGCTGGCAAAGGCAAACCGTGCATTTGGCCGACTGCACAAAAGAGTGTGGAGCAACAAGGATCTGAAAAAAGGCACAAAGATCAATGTTTACAAAGCGGTTGTGATGACAACCCTCATCTACGGCTCCGAATCGTGGGTTTTATACCGTCATCACCTGCGTCTCCTTGAGCGCTTCCATCAGCGCTGCCTTCGCACCATCCTCAACATCCACTGAAGTCCTCAAGAGGGCGGAGGTTACAAGCATCGAAGCACTGCTGTTGAAGACGCAGCTGCGCTGGACAGGGCATATTTCTAGGATGGAAAACCACCGCCTTCCCAAGATTGCTCTGTATGGCGAACTTTCCACCGGCCATCGAAATAGAGGGGCACCAAAGAAGAGGTACAAGGACTCCTTGAAGAAATCCCTTGGCACCTGTCGCATCAACCATCACCAGTGGTCTGACCTAGCCTCAGATCGCAAAGCATGGAGGCACACCATCCACCAGGCTGTCTTTTCCTTTGAGAACGCACGCATAGCTGGTCTTGAGGACAAAAGGAGATTGAGGAAGAATCGCACTGCTACAGCACCAACCCCAAATCAGACTTTTCCCTGCAGCCACTGTGGCCGGATCTGCCTGTCCCGCATTGGTCTTGTCAGCCACCAGCGAGCCTGCAGCAGACGTGGACTACTGCCCCCTTCTTAAATCTTCGTTCGCGAAGTCAAGCCGAGAGATGTTACATACAAAAGATCATCCTGTGACATGGCATTTTAACAATGTGTATCTATGCACCTGTGATTTACAATAAGGGCGGCTACTTATGAGACAGAGAAACACTCAATATGACGATAGGTCCATAATTTTTTATATGTTGTATCACGAGGATAGAAGAAGTGACTAGGAAGAAAGGTAGAACAATTTCCAGATTAGCTCTCTCTGTCTCTCTGTTATCCACATAGGCATGGGAGAGATATTCATGGAAATGAAATTTGTGGTACCTAAAGGGTATGGGACATTGTGGCTTAAAGGTGACAATAGCAAACATCAAGGAAATTGAGGCTTTTATAAAGTTGGAGGAAAAAACAACTCTAATAATATTTTATTTAATCATTTATCTTACAAAATGTATATGTTGCTATACAGCTGGAAAAAAGTTTCAAAGTAGCTCGAGTCATACTCAAAACAATGAATAAAATATCATAAAATCATCTTACTACTGCTTATTGTTAGCTCCTTTCATAGACTCAGCTGATCTAGGCACACAGGAAGTCATGCTACTAACTTCAAGACCTGACTACTATGATGCACTCCATATGGGACTGCCCATGAAGAGTACTTCAAAATTTCATCTATTTCAAAATGCAGCAGCTCAACTGTTGTATGGAGTGAGCCATTATGAACTATTACACATATTTGAATACTATTGTATCAGTTACCTATTTCTGTCAGAGTTCAATGCAAGACACTAGTTCTTACCTTTATTGTTTTTTACGTCCTGGAACCCACATACCTGGAGGACCATGTCTTCCATTATTTGATAACTCCAATCACCAAATCACTGCTCTCTCTCTATCCCCTCTCTATCTAGTGGTGTCAAGTCATAGCCAACTTATGGCTACCCAGCAAAGGCTTTCAAGGCAAGTGAAAAGCAGAAGTAGTTTGCCATAGCCTTCCTCTGCAGGTCTTCCTTGGTGGTCTCCCTTCCAAGTACTGACCCTGCTTATCTTCTGAGATCTAATGAGATTGGGCTATACCATGCTGCCTTCCTCCTCCTATCCCCTCTTGCATAAAATAAAAAGTAAAAACAATAAATTACTAATATAAGCAATAAATAATACAAATATAAGTGAACCATATGCCCAGAGAAAGAACAATCTATAGGTATTCCTGGAAAGAGGTAAGAAGTAAGTTCCAAGCTATAGAGGCAACACTTGAGAAGGACTTTTTCTGGTGTATGTTAACCTTCCATTCATTTGACATGGAAACTTCAGCAGGACCTCATTGCCAGCAGGAAGGTTCATATGGGAGTGGATGTGCCTTTTAGATATCTTAGACTGGAACTAATTATTTTATTTATTTAAAATATTTGTTTAGCACTTTCCCACCCAAATAGGGTCTCCAAGATAGTAAACATCCAAACATTAAAACATTTCAAGATTAAATCATTAAGACAGCATTTTAAAATGTCTACATAAAATTTTAAACGCATATAACATATTTAAACAATATAAACATATAAAGACACATAATAACATAACCAGGGAAGAGAGCCAGTAAGTTAGTGGGGGAGTACCAACCAAAACAAAGAAGTCTTCAGAAACATATGAATAAGCAATGTAATTCATAGAGCAAAGGTTTAATATGGTCCATCCTTAAAATAATTGACCAGCCAGGCAGCAACATTTTAGACCAGTTGAAGTTTTCAGGCAGCCTTCAACAGCAAGCCTCAAACTGAATGCATTGCCATATTCAAATCAAGGCATGTGGAGAAGAATGAAAGGTATAAATATATGCATGCATACATAAAAGATGGTGGCAGTATACATTTGTTCCAGAAGTGAAAATGGTTCATTTACAGATTATGGTCACAGTTGCTATCTGAGTTTCCTACTGCCTTGAGAGGATAGGTAGGGTAAATTGATAGGTAGGGTAAATTGTTTTAAATAACAAACAAATAAAATAGGCTTTTCTCTTGCCAACTTGTCATTTATCATCTCCTACCAATATAATCTCTGTTCTTTTCTGGGTTGAGTATGTTTATTCTACACCTAATCCTTTACTGTAGCCAGCATCTTCTTAGAACAAATAGTTTCTTCATCTGTGTCTCATGAATAGACTCAGTAGAACTACGTGTCATTAGCATACTTATGACATCACTCTCCCTATTTCTGGATAATGTCTTCCAATGGCTTTGAATAGATTTTACATAAATTGGGAGACAGACTGGAATCCTGAACAACTTTATAGGACAAGTTCCAAGAAAAACAATACAGTGTGGAATGAGCAGAACTACTCCAAAGCATTGCCTATCAGATAACCATACAACACACATCAGAAAAATACCTTGGTTGATGGTACTAAAAGCCACTGAGATATTCAGGAGAATTAGTTATGTTTTTTCTTTCCTTTTTTCTGAATTAAGATTAGTGATGTGCCCAAAGCAGTTATATCCAAAAACAGGCCTAAAGCATGCTAGAATTAATTACAGAATTAAAGTGAGAATTTATTTGAACTGGGAAATGATCAGTCAAGCTTTACATATTAGATGAGGGAGGTGGGAGAAACAAAGGGCATGTGTAGCATAGCAGCAACCTGTGGGCATGCCTGATCAGTATTTAATTGCAGTTTATTGTGGCATCTAAATTCAGTCTTCATTTGATGAAAACTTGTCTACAAAGCACACAATATTGTAACTGTTTTTCCCTCAAATGTGTTAGAAACCATCAATCGAGCCAGTACAGGAAGAAAAGTGATAAAGTTGGGAATGGTCTTAAATAAAATAATCATTGCAAATGACTATTGGAAAAATGTTCATATAGAAATGTGAGCACTTCAGAGCCACTTGGTTAGTTACCCCTTAACATTTCCACATGTTTTAAAGTAATATCATTGTGTGCCAGGGACTTAATTGCAGCATTTTGTGTGAATACTCACCTTTAACAACAACAGCAAAATCTGATTGAAATAGGCTAGCAGCCTTGAACAGTGTCAGATTTAAAATACCTTGCCATACCTTGTGTGTGAGTTATCTCAATATCATCAGAATGGTAGACATTCAGAGAGAGAAGAGCGTATCAGAAAATTGACAGCTTTGTGGATGATTTGAAAGCAGAAGCAGGATATATTAAAAATACCAGGGAGAGGGAGTGAAGCACAGAAATACAGAGAACCCAACAATTAAGGGTGTTGTCAATAGACTTTGACAGAAGGCTAGCACAAGGAGCTAGAGCATTTCAAACACAGATGGTATCATTCTGAAAAGATACACATTCTTCAGTGGGAGACTCATTCATTCTAACTTTTTCCATTGGTTGTCCAGACATCTATGTAATCAAGCTCTAAAATAATAATGTGAAATTAACTTGGCAATTATGTCATAAAGCAGTGGTGGCCATATTTTGTTGATACTGTTACTGGTGGTAGTTTGCTTCTTGTGTTGATAAGAAGCATTGCATACATTAAGCCAAGGGTCTCAATTGCCCCCCCAGGCGGAATAACGAGACACACACCGGATTGGATTAAAGGGCCACTTTATTAAAACTTAACGGCAAGGGCAAAACATGGGGACAGATCAAGCCAGGGGTCAACCAGACCACCTCCTTGACCTGAAACTGGGCGAGCCCCCAAAGCCCCGGGTATGAGCCAACACAACGGCTCAGACCCGGCCGGCCCGGCAACATGATCACCGCGCACCTGAGCTCCGCCATCCCCACAGCCGTGCAGCCTGGGATGCGGACACTCCCCGCGTGCCGGAATCCACA
This sequence comes from Heteronotia binoei, assembly GCF_032191835.1. Classification (NCBI taxonomy): domain Eukaryota; kingdom Metazoa; phylum Chordata; class Lepidosauria; order Squamata; family Gekkonidae; genus Heteronotia; species Heteronotia binoei. Next base: position 126,379,645 of record NC_083226.1, on the reverse strand, counting down.
GACTCCCTGGAGCCAACCTTGGGCCATACAGCTTAACAGTCCCCCCAGGGAAGCCATGCGCCAAAATGGCACGATGCAACGGGAGCTCACCAATCCCCAAAACATAATCCCAACCACAAACTGCCACAGACAGCACCAAACCTCTGCTTAGGCCGCTGTACCCCAAACTATAAAACCCGAAGAAGCCCTTGCCACAAGTCAGCTAAAAATAGCTCATTGCCCTTCTCTGAGAGATGGACACCGTCCTCTCAGTACAATTCTGGCATGCTAGATAGAATAAGAGGATGGGGCACATAACCCCCAAGACCCCCATAGAGGGCTTTGAGCAAGGCCTTATTGGCCTTTATCCTGGCACGCTCCAAACCAGCTGGGTCCCAAGCTGTCCGCCAAACTCGGCGCGGCAGCATGGCCGACCACAGGATCAATACACCAGGCCACCTATTGCCGATCAAAGCCAGGTCTGACTGGGCCTGAATCTAAAGGGCCTTCCCTTTCATCAGCCCCAAGTCGTTCTCCCCCAAATGTATTACCAGAATCTGCGGGGGAGGGCCTCCCAAATCCCTGGACAACAGGGACAGGAGCCCGGGCCACCTCATACCCCGATGGCCCTGCCATGTAATAACAGCTCTGTCGCTCAGGCCCAGCTGCGAACCGATCGGCGTCCGTCGGGCTTGGTGTGCCGCCCAAAAGACAATGCTGTGGCCGCATATAAGGATCCTTTTCCTCTCGCCACCAGCCACAGCACCTAGAAGAAAAAACTATTAGAACTGCGGAACAGGAATGAATAACATAACACGCCTCAAACAATTCCCCGCGGTTATAGGGGCAAAAAACCCCACCTTAAGACCGCAAAGGCCGAATATAAGCTCTGTAAGCCCCAGACTTCCAATGTCCCACTCGACGAATGTCCTCTCCCCCATAGCCCAGCGCTGCGGCTGTGGAAGCTGCACCGATTCTGAAGGAATGGGTGCCAAATTTGCGACCCCCGAGGCCCAAATGTTGCAAGGTTCTACTCGTGACGGCCCAAAATTGGTACTTCGTCAAGGGGGCCTCATCGACATGGCGGAAAAAGGGGCCATCTGAAGATCCGCGCCATTCGATGTAATGCTTGATTGCCGCCACTGGGCATAACTCACCCTCAGCACAAGTCCCAACTGTCACTGTGCAGCCATGCTGCTTCTGATCCGTCTTTGAACGGCGGACCCTGAATGCCACCCGGTCGCTGAATAAACTAACATCTCTAAACTGCAGGGCCCTTGCAGAAACATCGTTGCGGGAGAGCGTGACCAGCTCAGATACTCTAAAGGCCCCAAAAAAGGCCGTCAATGTGGCACTGTGAAAGAGAGCCTCCTCATAAGATGACCCACAAACAAGGGCCCAAGAGGAATGAAGCCCCCTGAGGATGGACGGCGAGATAGGCTGCCTACCATCAATCCGGGGTCCGGCTTCACGAGACCAACCTTCCAGCATTTTTTGTATGCGAAAATCCTTAGTCGCATCGCCGTGCCCCCTGGCCTTACTCGTGAAAGCCAGTGCAGCCAGCTGGCCACGAATGGATTTTACTGAAAGACCCCTGTGCTTCTGATGCACACAAAACTGTAAGAACTGTTCAACAGGAATGGGCCACACCTCCGGTAGCCCTACCCCATTTCTGAAAACCAAAAACTGGCTAGCTGCCCGGTCATACGACCTTTGGGTGCTGGGCGCTATGGCAAGATGGATTGCCTGGCTCACTTCTTCCCTCCAATCTGCCACAATCCCGCCGGGATGCGCTCGGGCAACAGGTCGGCCTCCGGGGCTAATTGATGGAAACGGTCCCTCTGTTGGCGAGACAGAGCGTCCGCCACCCCGTTACACATGCCAGGAACGTGCTTAGCCAAAACCAAGATGTTCCGTTTTAAACAGCGTAACATAAATGCCCTAACAAGCCGCATGACCGTGGGGGACTTGGATGACAGACTGTTAACAACATGGACAACGGCCGTGTTGTCGCACCAGAAGTGTACTGTGCAATTGGCCAAGGCCTCACCCCAGAGAAAAACTGCAACGACAATCGGAAAAAACTCAAGGAACGTCAGCTTCCAGCACAACTCAGAACCCAACCAATCTTGCGGCCATAGCTCAGCACACCAATGCACCCGGAAATAGACCCCAAAACCGATGGAACCGGCAGCATCTGAAACTATCTGTAACTCAGCCTTGAGCTGCATATCAGCCCGCCAGAAAGAAATGCCGTTGAATTCCTTTAAAAATGTTTCCCAAACCGCAAGGTCCTCTTGCATCTCCCTCATAACGTGGGTAAAATGATGTGGCAAGCGCAGGTTGACCATTCCATCACAGAATTGCCTCAAGAAGGCCCTGCCAGGAGCCACTACTTTACAAGCGAAGTTCAAGTGGCCCACTAGCTGCTGTAGTTCCAATAAGGTGACCTTACGCTTAACCAACACCGATCGGACGCGCGTTAACAGGCTTAAACGCTTATCTTCGGGCAACCTTGAAAATTGATGCACCGTATCCAGCTCGATGCCCAAAAAGGTAAGAACCGTAGTTGGCCCCTCGGTTTTTTCCACGGCCAACGGCACGCCCAATTCCTCGGCTAAATCCACGAAGGCCATTAACAATGAAAGGCACTGCCCGGAACCCGCTGGGCCCACGAAAAGGAAATCATCTAAATAATGAACCGTGTTCGGAATCCCCGTTCTAAAACGCAATGCCCATTCCAAGAAAGTGCTAAAACGCTCGAATGCGGCACAGGAAACTGAACACCCCATGGGCAGTGCCCTATCAACATAATAACTCCCTTCGAAAGCGAAACCTAACAATTCAAAGTCCCCGGGGTGAACTGGGAGAAGGCGAAAAGCTGATTTTATATCGCAATTTGCCAACTCAGCACCCCTACCACACCGCCGAACTATCTGTACTGCTCGGTCAAAAGAAGTATATTTCACCAAACAAAGCTCAGATGGGATTGCATCGTTCACAGAACGCCCCCTAGGATAAGAAAGATGGTGAATTAAAAGATATTCACCTACCGCCTTCTTAGGCACGACTCCCAAGGGGAATACCCTCAAGTTCGGTAGAGGGGGGTACTTAAATGGGCCTAAAACCCTACCTTCAACACACTCCTTTCTAATCTTCTCCCTGACAATGCTCTCAAAACCCTTAACAGAATGCAAATTAGCAGAAAAGAACGGGGTCCGTGGTCCATGATAAGGAATTCTAAATCCAAATAAGAACCCTTCGAACAGGTAACGCGCATCGACAGGATGAGGGTAAACATCTAACAACCGCTTAAGAACCCTCAGCCAAATGGGGCTGGGACCCTTTTCCAGGGTGCTGCCCCGGCCCGCCGCCTGTCCGCTTATTAGGCCACCTTTGTTTGGACCTGGTACAGGCTGTGAAGGCGTGAGGGCCTGCACAGATCGGGCACTCGTGCTTATACTTACAGCCCTTCCTGGCGCACGAGCCTTGGGAGGTGAACTCCCAGCAAAGCAGCCGTGGCTGAACCGACTGCCCCGCGGCTGTGCGGGTACCCGTAAAAGTTGATGTCAATGTCTTTTGGACCAAATGGCCGCTATCAGATCGCTCACCAGCATGCAGCATGCATGCAGCACGCTATCAGATCGCTCACCAGCATGCAGAACTGTTCATCGTACTGGAGCCACGCCCCACCAGCGAAGTCATTATATGCCTGGTATATAATGTCACAGTACTGGAACAATGGTGCTGCTCTCCATGGCTGGGTCCTAGCGATAATGCCCGCATAAATGAGGAAACCAGGCAGCCAATTTGCCCATGTCCTATCTGCTTTTCGACGCTTGAGCTTCTCTTTATCTTTCTCGTCAAGCTCGTCCTTAGATTTTTTTCTCCAATTCCCTATAGAGGAGGCTAAATACGTCTACGTATTCGCCTTTAAGGATTTTCTCCCTAGTAGCAGCTGTAAGATGGTCGCCCAAGGGCATGGCAGGGTCCCCAAAAGGCAAAGCATGAAACTCCAATGAGCTGTAAGGAACCGGAGGATGCGAAGGGAACCCCCAGACCGCACCCTGTTGCCCAGCCCATGGTAAAGCCATGGACGGGGCTTGCTGCCATCCCCAAGGTAACACACCCGTTGCAGGTCCTGGACCACCGATCCCCGGGCCGCCTTCTGAACCACTGCTCCCTGGGACTAAACCCCAAGGAGACCAAACACTCTCAGATGCAGAAGACGAAGCAGAAGAACATGACTGCAGCAGGAAACCAAGGGCTGCCTGCCGCCCCATAATCGGAACTGCACCTAAATAATTAGCTCCTACCGCTTGAGCTCCTCCTACAGGCCTGGAACCAGATGCTACATTGGGCACCCAAGGGCCCCATGGCCATGCCACCCCTTGCTGTAGCGCGGGTAACTTACCATTGCCAACCGACGGCGCCACCACAACCGCTTCGGGCTCCTCACCCTGCTCGTCATCTTGCGGCACTCCTCCCTTCGCCACGCCACTGGTTCCTTCTGCCTCCTGCAACACAGAAAGACGAGCCAGCACCTCCTTTTGAAAGGAGATGGTAGCTGCCCTACCAGACCCTAAAAGGCCAGTGGCCCTCCTAGAAGGGCCAGGTAAACCTCTCGCCTCCTCCAAGGCAGCCAATTGATCCATAATGGCTTGCCTGGTCTGGGCCTCGTTACTGTCTTCTGCAGGGGGCAGCTCAGGGGGTGGCCTTTTGGCAGGGCGCTTTGCGGGCTGCTTCCCTTTTCTATTGCCCTGGGCCTTCTTAGGTCCCATGGCTGTTCTTTCCTATTGTGTGTGTGTGTATATATATATCCCAACCAGCCCCCGCAGGCAAAAGGCAGGTATGAGTATGGGGAAGGGAGGTGGGCCCTGTCCCTACTCCAAGGGCACACCACCCACTAATGACCCAGTAGGGCCTATGTCACCCACACACTACCCCACCAACCAAGGCCCGCCGGCCTGCAACCACTATCTTGCCTAAAGAGGCCAACAAATAAGAAGTGGTGTGTGTGTGTGTATCAAATAAGGCCAACAAGGAAGGTGGGGGGGAAGGCCTGCAAAGGCCCAACGCAGCCTCCCCGACGCACCGCCGCTGCGCTCCCGGAGTGTCTCGCTACCCGCGGCCCCCATCAAAGGCCCCCCAACCCACGCCCCTCGACTCAGCCTGAATAAGGCCTGAAAACACCTGGAGAGGGAGGGGGGAGGAGAAACGCGCCGGCAAGAAAATGCTCGCAGGGCCGCGTGCCGCCGCCGAAGCCGCGCCAAAGGGGCTCCTCAACAGCTAAATGCTGCCCGCGTCGCTGGAAGACACCTGGGCAGCCGCCGGAGCCCTCTACGCCGCACAGAAGTCTCGATGATCCAAGCTCCGCTCTCAGGAGGCCAGCAGCCAACCGGTAGGTGCTGCTCGGGCTGAGAGCAGAATTTCGCACTGCGTGTGAGGGGGCAGGAACGGCCTCTTAAGGCCGCTCCTCGCCCCCTCCCCTATAGGACTAACCCATTGCCTCACATCCGCGCGGGGAGGCAATGGGCGGCCCCCAGCCTCAGCGGTTGATGGACCGCTTGGCTGGGAAGGTGCCGAATTGTTAAGACATTGAGAGGTCCATGATTGGATCTTCTCAGCACTTTAGAAACAGAGACAGTAGCTGCATGGGGCCCTCAAAGAGATGGAGAACACACAGGTGGGGGTTAGCTCTTCTACCGTATGTTTTACCTATTGAAACTGACCCTTCAGTGGCCTTAGAAGGAAGAAAAAACCCTGGAAATTCATCTTTTGTGCATCTTTTTTTTCATCCAAGAACAGTGTATGGCAAAACTATGGTTAACCCCTCATCACACACACACACCCGGTTATGGCAGGGCCCTGAATCAGGGCCCTGCAAAGCTGCTCTTTCTATTTTTTAAATGCTGGGAAGAGCTGAGCATGGATGTCCCAGTGTCTCATCTAGTTAGATCTCCAGAGAAGAGTTTAAGGCAAAAGAGAATGCTTAACGCCACAGTTTTTTTAAAAAAACTTTGCTCTGAGCTGCTCTAGTTATCTCCTCAAAAAGAATGTACAAACCACACAGAGGAATCTGTTAAGTAATATTCAGCTTTGGATGCTAATTACTTCCCATCTGTTAAGTGCAGAATCCTGCCTCTGGCAGTGGCCAAGTAACACCGGTTGCCTCCAGGCATACTCAACTACACCTTTCATAATCCATCTAGCCAATTGAGTACTGACATGGGATACCATTCCCAGCTAACCCCTGCAGGTAATCAGCTTCTTGCCTAATGCATCTGGTCTAAACTCCCTTGTATCATTCTCTTCACCCACATAAGAGCAAATGTTAAAAGCTTATAAAATTATATCCAGTTCTTTGCAAGTCCTATTGAATTATTTTTCCAGTGACCTCCTCCAGCCTGACTGTAACAAATTGCAAATTCCACAGTTTGACTTTAGTATATTGGACAAGGTAGATTTTCTTATTTTTTTCAATTTATTTCTCTTTCCTTTTTTTTTTTTAACAGAACAAAATAAAAAGGGGTCTTTTAATCAGAGCCCTGTATATCCTTTTTTGGGTTTTTTTTTTTACCTATACCAACCATGCCTGTCTCTCTTCCTTGTCAATAACTCTTTGGTTATTGCAAGAACAATAACAGCCATAATTAATCAATATTTTTTCTACTGTGTTCAAAGTCAATGATCTTTAGATCAAATTTTACAAGGCACATGTAAAAGTACCACCTACAACAGGATACATTCAGCTTTAAGCTGATCTCTCTACCAATTGATAACATGAATACATCAGAGGTATCTTTGCCTTTTGGATCTCTTTGAGGAAAAAAATACCTTTGTATTTTAGAAACTTTTCTGTATTTTGTATATACACAATTCATTTTTTCCTTGACTTATGGTACTTTATTGATATCATTATTTTATGCTAACACCTAAAAAACCCTCATGAACCTTTAAAATCATTTTAAAGGTTGTTAAAAGTTTCATTAAATCATTCATTTTTAATTTGAAGTCCCATGCTTATTATTTATTAGTTGGTTAGCTTTAAATATTTCCTACCAATGTGGGACCCTGGTCTGCTTTTAAGATCTTACCAGAAATGCTGCAAAAAAGCAACATTTCTGGTCGTGCATTCCTGGCAGTTGGATCCTGTCTCCTGTGCATGATGGTAGATGTCAAAAACTCACTGCTTTTAGAAAGCCAGGAGACCAGATAGAAAGGTTATAACCTACCTCTCTAAATGCTGGTGATTTGTCACATGGGAGATCATGTGACCCAGCTATCTGCTGTCAAAGCATTCATGAAGGATTGCATACTATGGCTTTTTTACACTATGGTCATAATCTGTGGAGCTCCTCCCAGCACCTAGAGTTACATGTACTAGAGTTACATTCTTGAGATTAAAGAACCATTAAAGTCCTTAAAATGGGCAAAAATCGCACATCTATGAATTTTATATAGCATGGTGTCATAATTTCATTTTGTATGATACATGTATGCCAGTCTGACATCTTCAGTTTGCATAAAAGATTCTAGTGCATATAGTCACTTCTGAATAAGCAGAAGGCTTGTGGTGAAGAAAAGACAACATACAAGTAAGGAATGCTCATGTGGATCTTTTGCGGAGACTCAAGATAATGGGAGAGTTGCTTGCTAGGACATTCAGTTTTTAGACAAAGGTTTGGTTTGCAGCTTTTGCAAATACAGAACAAGATTATGCACATGGTCCTTATGCTGTGTTTGATGAGTCATCATCTGGAAGGGATGCAAATATAGATATTAACTAATGAAAATGTGTACCATGTTCCTTCTTTAATATATTTTAACATACTGAATCCAATTCCAAAATATAAGAATTGTTCAATCTTTTGATAGCTCTGAAAATTTGGGGGTTTTGCTCCTCCGTATCACAACTGCATGAACTGAGTAAGCAGGGTAATGATGAGAGATAGTGACTCAGCAAGTTTACAGAGGTGTCTTCAGGTCAAAAGAGTTAGCAGAGGACTGCCACTTGTCACCAGCATGTGATTTAGACATAGACCTCATAGACAGGGCTTTCCAGTTTGCCTGTCATGCTGTGGTCCACTGAGCCACACAGAAGATTATACCTAGATGTGGGGTGATTCTAGACATTCCTGGAGATTTGGGGGTGGAAACCTGGAAGGCGGAGTTGGGGTGGGGGATCAGGAGGGACGTGATGCTATATAGTCTTCCCTCGAATTTTGCTATTTCCTGCAGGGGAAGTGATCGCTGTGGAAATCAGTCAAATTCTGGGAGGACTCCAGGCACCCTGGAAGAACAGCATACCAGATGAAAGGGAGAGTGGGATCAGTGGAAATATCTGCCCCCTTTTCCTTAAAGAACATGCTACTCATTTGGAGGGGCTGTGTGGTTGGGTACATGACACCAACCCTATGTTGCTTTTATCACTGCTAGGGAAAATGTTAAGGTACTAATTTTTTTTCAAGGGATAAAAAAGAAAATCTTGGAGGATGATAATTTGGCAAAAAAAGGCTTAAAACAGGATGAAATTGTCCCCTTTAAATTGCAGGCTTGCAGCTGAAATTGCTAGGAAAAAATGGGTTGGAAATAATAATCACAGAGCCACACATAATGTGTAGTTGCACTCTAAAACAATGCTTCCTGTGACACATGCATACATAATTTCTAAAAGAGAATGTATCTTTCATCAGAACGATGCCTTTATTTAAATGCAAATTTATAAAATGTAATTGATTTACCTTGCCATCCTAAACAGATTTATACCCTTCTAAATCCTTTGAAATCAATGTGCTTAGAAGGGTATAACTCTGCTTAGGATGGTACGGTTGATGTGTTAAGAACTCTCCATAAGATTTCATTTTCCTTGAAATAATTTCATAAGATTTTTTGGGGGTCATAATGGCAGTGCAAAGCAATCTTTTACTGAACACCCTTTAGTAGTGCTGCCAACTCCGCGATGGGCAACTCCTGGAGATTTGGAGATGAATCCTGGAGAATGTGGGGACTGGGTAAGGGAGGGACTTCAGTGGGGTGTGATGCCATACAGTCCATCCTCCAAAGCAACCAGTTTTTCCAGGGGAAATTATCTCTGTAGTCTGGAAATTCCAGGGGTTCTTCAGGCCATACCTTCTAGAGTTACAAACGTAAGCAAGAAAGAATTTGCTACTTGCTCTCCTTCCCTATAAGTGGACATAGGGCAAATGTAGTTTCAGTTTGGTTCCATATCTACAACTAAATCAATCAGAATGATCTAAATGCATAAAAACCCTCTGGAAATAAAATCGTAATGATCTGCTATTGGCAACATACATGCTCCCTGTTCTTTTCTGGCAGTGTTGCGGGTTTAATATGTTTTGTGCTATGGTTTATTTTATTGACTCTAAATTTTCTTATGTTCTGATTTTGAAAGTTCATTTATTGAAACATAGGATTATGATCAAAATGAAATAAATATAAACATCAATTGCTAAGTTGCCAACTTTTTTTGCTGGCCATGCTCCTGCCTAATTAGCGGCAAGCTGATATATCCAGAAATTAATCAGGTGAAACTTTTCCAAACACTGGTAGAAAAAGATTCACCCCATGCTCAGCTATTGATAAATGCACAAGAGCAGGAGAATTTGCATTTGTGGTGAAACTGGAGGGTAATTACTTGAGATTTAATAATAGGAAATTATTACAACATTTGAATTGTTTCGAAGTGCAGTCTGAAGCAGAGCCACACCATTCTAAACCCACTTCAGTGTATTTATTTGCTTCATATACAGTCTAGTTTTCTCACAGATTCAAGGGTAGATTTACCAGCCACCTACTGCTATTTTACAACTGGGTTTTTTTGTGTGAGGGTGGGGTATTGTTTTTTTTAAAAAAGCAGTATTACTGGCACAGACATGAGAGAGTGTGAAATATCTAGAACTCTCTTTAAAGTTTAATACCTTGTGTTAGAAATGGGAGTTTTTTTTATCAGGCCATAAGGCTAAAATCTCAGGTCATTCATAAACTCATAAGAATGTAAGAGATGCCCTGCTGGATCAGACAAATGTTCCATCTAATCCACCATCCCATTTCACATAGGGGGTCAACCAGATACCACCAGGCTTACATATGGGATACAGATAATAAGCCTCTACCATTGTTGCCTCACATTATCCATATTAAGAGGTTTATTTGCCCAATATTTTTGTAAAGCTGTATATGTGAGTGATTATCACTGCATCCTATGACTGAGTTTCACTAGTTAACTACCAACTTCCTTTGATGCCACCAAGTTATAATGTTATGGAAGAAGGAGAAAAAGTTCATTCTAACCACTTCCTTCTCCCATAAGCTTCTAACATGTCTCTTAGGGTTGCCAGGTCTGACTCAAAAAATATCTGGGGACTTTGGGGGTGAAGTCAGGAGACTTTGGGGGTGGAGCCAGGACCAAGGGTGTGACAAACATGGTTGAAGTCCAAAAGGAGTTCTGGCCAACACATTTAAAGGGACCATTCACCTTTTAAATATCTTTCCTCCATTTGGAAATAATGAAGGATAGGGTGGCCTTTTGGGAGGACTCATAGAATTGAACCTGCTAGTCCAATCTTCTTGAAACTTGGGGGATGTTTTGAGGAAAGGCACCAGATGTTATGCTGAAAAACTGGTGTCTCTACCTCAAAATACAACCTCCCTAGAGCCCAGATACCCACAGATCAATTCTCTATTATACTCTATGGGAATCAATCTCCATAGGATATAATGGAGTGTCCAGCAGACATTTGCCTTCCCTCCCCACAGCTTTCTGATAACCCTGAAGCAGAGTGAAGGCCTCCAAACTAGGGGATCCCCTGCCCCCAATTCCTCTTCCTTACACTGTCCAGTTTGTTGCATAGCTTTAGAAACCCTTGTTGTGCATCCAGAAAACTCTAATGGCAAGTTACATTTTTAGCCCTCCCTTTTCCAAAACAATACTCAAAAACAATACTCAAAACAGGTTAAAATGAGAATGCAATGTATACAATTAAATGTCCCCATACTAGCATATATATGAACGTGGATGTAAAGCATTGTCAAGGTACAGCTGATTTATGGCGACCCCAGCACAGGGCCTTCAAGACAAGTGAGAAGCAGAAGTGATTTGTCATTGCTTTCCTCTGCAGAGTCTTCCCTGATGGTATCCTTCACAAGTACCAATGTTGTTTAGCTTCTAAGATCTGATGAGATTGGGCTATACAATGCTACCTTTCTTCCCATATATATACATAATGGTTTTTAAATGAAATTAACTTTGCTAATATATTAAGACTGCAACATGTGAGGTTCTGTAGCATTTGCATCCCCCCCTAAAAACCTACTATTGGAGAACTTAAAAAGGGAACACAGATTTCATGGAGTATATATGGGCAAGAAAATGAACTGAGACAACACAGATAAATATATATAAGGAATGTAGAAGACCAGTCCCAGTCCTTGGAAACTCTGTTTGGAGTTCCTCTGGCCTTGAGCCTTTAGAATTCCTCACATCCAAAAAGCAAAAGCCCTCAATAGGAATATTATTTGTTGTACTATTGTGTCAGCCCTTTCCCCATGCCAGGGTCACACTTTTCCTGTTTATTCAACTTGCCTTAAATTGATCTACCTGTGAATTCTTCATAAATTCATATATATCTGAAAAAATATATAAAAGAGATTGTAAACAGATTAATAAAGAGCCCCATGGCGCAGAGCGGTAAAGCTGCAGCAGTACTGCAGTCAGAGCCCTCTGCTCACGACCTGAGTTCGATCCCAGTGGAAGCTGGTTCAGGTAGCTGGCTCCAGGTTGACTCAGCCTTCCATCCTTCCGAGGTCAGTAAAATGAATATCCAGCTTGCTGGAGGAAAAGTGTAGATGATTGGGGAAGGCAATGGCAAACCACCCCATAAAAAGTCTGCCGTGAAAATGTGAAAGCAACGTCACCCCAGAGTCGAAAACAACTGGTGCTTGCACAGGGGACTACCTTTGCCCTTTTTAATAGATTAATAATGGCCATTTTTATATGGTTTACACATCACTGAAAGATGGTTCTGTGAAGGTGTGGATCATTTTCAGGAATCCAGACTTATCTACTATAACATATTTTAAAATATAAAAATATTAGTATTATTATCTTAAAAGAAAAGTAGGAAATAAAAGTTATAACTAGGCATCATTGTCTGCATATATTGCAAAGACCATTGACTTCTCTTCTGAGACATATAGCTGTGGCTGCTACAATATTTTGTCTGTGGCCTCCACTGATCCTTTCACATTCTTTACTAGCCAGTTCTGGCTTTTGAAAATTGCCACTTCTTGCGCTCAGGAAAAGAAATATTTACTTTACTTGTAACTGTGCTTAGATATACTCAATCATGGCAATAAAGGAGATCAGAAAGCAAATCTGAAATGTAGCTCTTTCACTTCAGGAACAAAGACAAAAAGATCTTTCTGTATACTTTGGCGGCTTATTAGCCTATGAAAGGAGGAGACTTATGTTGGTCATGAATCAAAGGGAATCTTTGGAATATGTTATTATCTTTAATATACATGGTGTCACATCACATTTATCCAAGTCAAGTTGAGGCTTGTTTCAGAATGAATGGAGTTGATGGTGGACTTTGGCATATGAGCCGCATTAGAACTTTTTAAATATAAAGCCAAATTTTGTGTTGGGTCACAGAGCAATGAAATTCTTTAAAATTTCTCTCTCTATGCCATGCATTCACAATATGTACATAATAGCTTTCCACTCTTAAATTAACCTAACACCTAGGTTATGTTAGAGCTGAATTAATCTATACAATGTGCCTCAATGAAATGAAAAAAAGGACCATCAGTCTATATCTAATATAGAGACTCATGGGTGATCCAGCCCTGAGGAGTTGGGTGTATGTGCTAATACACCACACCATACCACAGCACACCACACTGCACTACTCACCCCTAGTACCCTAGTTTGATTACATGATTTCCAAATACAAATTTCAACCATGGGCTAATCTTGTTCATCTCCCTGACCTGGATAGCCCAGCCTAGCTCAGATGCCAGAAGCTAAGTAGGGTCAGTTCTGGTAAATATTTGGATGAGAGACCACCAAGGAAATCCAGGTTCATGACACAAAGGCAGGCAATGGCCATCTCTGAATATCTCTTGCCTTGGAAATCCCATGAGGCCACTATAAGTCAGCTGTGACTTGGTGGGGGGAAAGTTGAAAAAAAAGTCCACTTTTTAACTCAACAGCTCAATTTATTAATATTTATTGCTGCCACTGTTAAGGTAGAGCTAGAGAAATAAAGTTTCTTTTTCCCAGAAACGAAGAAGCAGCAGAGGAGGAGGAAGAGATTGGATTTATACCCTGTCCTTCACTCAGAGTCTCTGAGTGGCTTACTCTTCTCCTCCCTGCAACAGATACCCTGTGAGGCAGGTGGGGCTGAGAGAACTCTTTCAAGAACTGTTCTTGAGAGAACAACTCTGAGAGAATTTGTGACTGACTCAAGGTCACATCAGCAGCTTCATGTGAAGGAACCAAACTCGATTCTCCCAGATTAGAGTCTACTACACCAAACTGGCTGTCCAGGAAACTGTTGGAAAAAATGAATTGTTGTATAAGATTTGTATTCATGTTGTAGGTTTTTGTATTCTAATTTTGGATAAAACTGATTATAAGAAGAGGAGACAGTTTCCAAATCCAGATATTTCACAATGTCTGGGGATTTTACATCTGTAGCACTGCAATCTTAGTAGAGTTACATCTTTCTAAACCAACTCAATTCCTTGGATTACATAAATAACTAATAGACAAACTATACTTGGCCAAGTATGTTTATTACATTCATGTGCAAGTACACAAAACTCACCATTCGAGAAAGAGCAGTGGAACTATATAGAATTTTCACTTGAGTTTTTACAATACAGAATTTATGAATTGCTGTTAACTAAAGTGAGTCACCTATTGGTTTTTGTGTATAGCTTTAAGAAGTTATTTGGAATTTTGGTTTTATACTAGTACGAGAGATGGAATGACAAAATGTGATGCCATCTTTGAGCAGGATTAAATCCGGACTGTTAGTACACTTACAGAATTTACAACATTACTCAGCTCAAGGATTCCTTCAGGAAGTGTCCTCTTGGCAGCTAGCTCAGTCAGCTGCTTCTTGAATGAAGTCCTTCTCCATTGTGCTCTTGCCCTGCAATTCATAATTTCTGTATTGCAAAACTTTACATAAGGAGTTTTTACTTTAAGTAGATATATGTAAATTCTGCAGACACATAGTGAATGTAGACATATTGCAAACAAGTCGTATGCACCTAGAGCTGGACTTGGCCAAGTATGTTTATTACGTTCCTGCACAATTACACAAAAAAGCTCACCATTCTAGAAAGAGCACTGAAAGTACATAAGCTTTCCTGTGAACATAAAAACATAAGAGAAGCCATGTTGGATCAGGCCAGTGGCCCATCCAGTCCAACACTCTGTGTCACACAGTGGACAAAAACAAAAACAAACGAACAAAAACCCCCAAGAGCCATCAGGAGGTTCACAAGTGGGGCTAGAAGCCCTTCCACTTTGCCCCCTACCCCAAGGAACAAGAATACAGAGCATCACTGCCCCAGGCAGAGAGTTCCAAAAATACGCTGTGGCTAATAGCCACTGATAAACCTCTGCTCCATATGTTTATCCAATCCCCTCTTGAAGCTGGCTATGCTTGTAGCCGCCACCACCTCCTGTGGCAGTGAATTCCACATGTTAATCACCCTAACAGTGATTCACCCTAATAGTGAATTTTCTTAACCTAAAATTTCAACATTGTTTATGGCCTGGATTTTCTTTTCAAATCTGTCTGAGTGGTTTACAGCATATTCTTTTAATGCTTTCATTATTGGTTACTGTATATACTAATAATATTATATTTGTAAGTTGTTGTGAACATAATTGGAAGTACAGGGTCACTTGGTAATTGATGAATACCTTCAGATTTGTTCCAAAACCTCCTGAAGTTATGTAAACATCCTTCCTGAGTCCTACAATATATCTAATGAATATCTGAAAGCGTTTAGCAAAATGTTCATACTTCACACCCCAGGCAAGTCACAGCCAATTTATGGTGACCCCCATACATTTTTCAAAGCAAGAGTCATTCAGAGGTGGTTTGCCATTGCCTGTCTCTGCATCATAACCCTGGTATCCCTTGGAGAACTCCCACCCAAGTACTAGCTAGGGTTTACCCTGCTTCGCTTCTGAGATCTGACAAGATCAAGCTAGGCTACTGTCAAGGCCCTGCTCGGACAGTACATGCTCATATAAGTATGCACACTTTATCCTCCCTCACCACCAGTTACTGTCCTCTTCAAGCTGCAAGCATTATTCTTCTGAAATTAGGCTTAACCTGTGTAGGTGGTGGATGTTTTAAAGACATTATATCTTTCTTTTACATGCCTTTCCCCAGTGTTGTCCAGTAGGACTTCCTGTTGGGATTGGTGAGTCTCCCTAATTGACTATGAAGGCTAAGAAAACTACATCCAACCCAGTAATCCACAAATGTTATGGGCATGCTAAATTAATAGTTACCGACCAGCTGCCTTTGTGACAATAGATGCTGTTAACTGCACAGATGCAGATATGCTCAGAATACTGCTAATCTGAAATAATTGCTACAGCTACAATTTGAGAGTATTGGGGTGTTTTCCAAGAGAAAATGGAGACTGGGAGTAAGGCAAATTTGATTTTTGATGGCATTATTTGTGGGGATTGCAGCACCACTAATTACAGCATGAATATTGCCATTATATTAAGCCTGAATTTTAGTTTTGTAGAGCTCTTTAGATACTGATTGCAGAGAGATTAAACTGCCCTATCAAGACTACAAGCATCCTTTATAATAAAAGCCTAAAAGTCCTCTGGTGAAGCCAAATCCAGGCCCCTCATTGGCTAAGCCACTGAGCCACTGGCCCATCACAAGTCCATCAACCCCTCTGGCCTTACATTGGCTCACTGTCCTGTCCTCTGCCCTATGCCCTCCCTTGCTCACCACCAGCCCTGTCAGACAACAACACCATAGATGGCCACTGACCTCTGATGCAGACAGTTCTCTGCTGGGAGTTTACTGATTACAACTGCCTCTCTTCAGGGCCCTGTCTCTTCCTTCTCATTTTTCTTTCTCTCACTCCTTTCTCCCCCTCTTTTTCTACCTCTCTCTTCTGTTCTTTCTCTCATTCTTTCCCTGTTTCTCTATCTTTCAGTCTTTTATTTCATTCTGTCTGTCTACCTTCCTCCCTTTAAACCACACGAACAGTAGCAGTTAACATCTCTTCAGCTGAGAAGGAATGTTCGTTCACAGCAGAGAGGGGCCACTTCAGAGGGAGCGAAAGGGAGGCTTGTAATGGCTTTCCTCACAGTGTCAGCCATTTCCTCCCAGGGAACCACTGTTGCTGTAATGTACTGAGAACCGAGATGGTTTGAAGGCAACATAGTAGTTTAATCAGAAGTACATCACAAGAGAGAGAGCACGCGGGCCGGGCCCTGCTTATATACATTGCCCTGTACAGCCCCCCCCATCCGACCAGGCCAATCCTGGTTGGTCAAACTTCCCGCCACAGATCTTGATGGGCGGGGCCTCAGGCGAGCTCCATCCAGGGACCCAGGGTCTCCTTTAGTCGCCATCGCCATGAGGTCTGGTTACTTAAGTTCAATACATAACACTCCTCCCCCCTGGCTCAGGACACATAGTCCCGCAAGTAAGCGGGGGCTGTGCGCTCCCAGTTAGACCTCCTCGGAATAGCTGGTGCGGTCGGAGTGGCTGCCGGTGCCTCCGGGGCCCCAGCCTCCGTCGCGGGCAGGGTGGCGGACTCCCCACGTGGGAAGCCACCGGCCTGGGGTTGTCAGCGCCTTGCGGTTCCCCGGTTGCCCCTGCTCCCCAGGGCAGGCTCTCACTACGGTTGGGCTCTACCCCCCGGTTCGCCTGAGCGGTTGGTTGTGTTGTGTTGGATCTTAGTGGAGCTGCGGTTGAGAGCTCTTCCTCGCCCAGTGTCTCGGCCGGTTCCTCCAGCAGGGTGCAGCGACATATCTGGTTGATGTGCCTCCGCAATATCCTGCCTCCCCCCGTGGACACGTTGTAATGGCAGGACCCTACTACTCGAAGTACCGGGCCCTCAACCCACTCGGGGCCATTCGCATAGTTCCTTGCATACACTGGGTCCCCCGGGAAGAATCCCCTGGCCACTTCTCTGGTCTTGGGGGAGCTCCGTATGTCCAAGGCCCGGTTGGGGTGCAGCCTATCTAATCTTGTGATTAGCTTCCGCCCCATTAACAGCTTGGCTGGGCTGACCCCCATGACTGGGTTGGGAGTTATCCTATTATTGAATAGGAAGGCGGCTAGGCAGTGGTCCCAGTCCCCTGTACTATACGGCCCAGTGCTTCCTTCATGGTGCACACCATCCGCTCGGCTTGGCCGTTAGTGGCCGGATGGAAAGGGGCGGACCGGATGTGCTGGATCATGTATCGCTGCATGAACTCCAAGTGTTTTTGGGATTCATGTAAAATCTAGCCCCTTCCCCTTTCCCCCATTGTATTCCTCTGGTTTATATTTATTTCTCTGGAGAAAATGGATGCTTTCGAAAGTGGATTCTATAACATTATATCTTGCTGACCTCCTTCCCCCCCCCAAACTCTACCATCCCCAGGCTCCTCAATTCAGATCTCCAAGATTATCCCAACCCAGAGTTGACTCAAAGCAGCCTGGACCACCCATTACGTAGGCAGAAAATGGAAAGTGGAACTGCCCATCTACAGTCATCACAGCTGCAGTCCATAATGCTTTTCCAACTCTCTTCTCCAAGACTCCTTGTTAAGGCTAAATTACAACTTGGAATTTCCAGTCATGCAGTCATGAAGTTTAATTCTTAAGTTACTGAGTCAATTGTATTAAATATACAGGGAACAGAAAAGCAGTTGGGTTGGGGGAACCTGGACCCATCCCAACCCTTTAAAAATGGAACATGTAGTTTGGTCCTGAGCCCACTGTTTGTCTTTGTAAATAAGATACTCCAACTCTATCATTATTTTGGTATATGTTTTATGAGGACTAATTCAAAAGCCATGAAGCAAGCTTTTGAGCTCACTGCATAATTTCTTCCAGACATATTTTGGTGGGAGGGAGAGAAGGAGAAGATGTTGCTCGGTTGTTAAATGTCCCCTTTTATTTGTATACTGCTGGATTTGTAAGCCTCGTTGAACAAAGATGAAAGGCAGGATAGAAACATTTTAATAAATTAATAAATCTGGTGAACCTGCATTCTAGTACAGAAGAAAATGAAAAATTCTCTCACTTATTTATAATGTCTTAGTTGGTCTTACTATACTACTGCTGCTTGTAGGTCTTTTCTAATGGACCAACACAGCTTCCTGCCATTTTATTCTGCTTAAAAAAAACGTAGTCAGCTTAGCCTTTTTCTCTCTGTAGAGTTATGCTGAGAGGTGCTGAACCCCATCAATGTCCCCCAGTGCCATGCAGCAGCTAGGGTTCAATTGAATGCTGCCTAGTGCCAAGGGAGTGCTTTCCTCATACCCCTGCCTTAGCCACATAGCCAATAAGTGGCTGGTTTAGGTGAACACCCTTCATCAATAGATGCCTCCAGGAGGTCTCCAAGTTTTTCTGTCCACATCATATTTAGCCAAAATTCTATTTATATATTTAATTTTTTTAAAAAAAATAATAAAAGACACAATTGTATGTATTTATCTTCAAATAAACAACCTTGACTCTGTTATAAGTTGCCACCAGCTACTGGCCTATCCAAATTTGGGCTGAGTCTACCCTGGCTCTGACTTAGCCATCACTACTGCTAGCTTCATGCCTGCCTCCTCAGCTAGCCATTATTCTCTACTTTTCAAAATACCCAGTTCAGTTGTCCAGTGAGCACTTATTAGAACTAGAATAAGAAAACCTTATATCATCTCATTATGGAACTTTGCCTATGAAGAAAACATGTCCTTCAGTCCTCATGTAACTATCCAGTTTGGCTTCTATTGATTCTCAGCCTTACATATACAACTTAGGGTTGCCAATCCCCAGGTGGGGGCAGGGGATCCCCTGGTTTGGAGACCCTCCCCCAGCTTCAGGATCATCAGAAAGCGGGGGGAGGGGAGGGAAATGTCTGCTGGGAACTCTGTTATTCCCTATGGAGATTTATTCCCATAGAAAATCATGGAGAATTGATCCGTGGGTATCTGGGGCTCTGGGGGGGCTGTTTTTTGGGGTAGAGGCACCACATTTTCAGTATAGCATCTAGTGCCTCTCCCCAAAATACCCCTCAAGTTTCAAAAAGATTGGACTAGGGGGTCCAATTCTATGAGCCCCAAAAGAAGGTGCCCCTATCCTTCATTATTTCCTATAGAAGGAAGGAATTGAAAAGGTGTGCCGTCCCTTTATTTATTTATTTATTACTTTACATTTATATCCCGCCCTCTCCGCAAGCAGACTCAGGGCGGCTTACAACATCATAAAAACAATCAATTCAATAAAACATATAAAACGATAATTTACTTATCAATTTTAAAACTATTAGCGCTGTCTTAGTCCAATCTAAGCGGTATTGACTTCTGACTATGATCACCAGCATTCTGTAGGATGTCCGGTGGCAGCCCATTTTCAATCAACCACAAAAGCCTGTTTAAACAGTTCAGTCTTACAGGCCCTGCAGAACGCCGACAAATCCCGCAGGGCCCTTATAGCTTCTGGGAGGGTGTTCCAAAGTTCTGGTGCTGCCACCGAAAAAGCCCTGGATCTCGTTATGCATAACTTGGCTTTTTTTGGGCCAGGGGCAGACAGCAGATTTTCTGTCCCTGATCGCAGTGCTCTCTGGGGGATATATGGGGAAAGGCGGTCCCGTAGATAGGCAGGTCCCTGACCAGAAAGGGCTTTAAAGGTTAATACCAACACCTTGAAGCGAACTCGGAACACAACAGGCAACCAGTGCAGCTCTCTCAGCACTGGCTGAATGTGCTCCCGTCATGGTAGCCCCATTAACAGCCGTGCCGCAGCGTTCTGCACTAGTTGTAGTCTCCGGGTTAGCGTCAGGGGTAGCCCCATGTAGAGAGCATTACAGTGATCTATTCTTGAGGTGACCGTAGCATGGATTACCATCGCTAAGTCATTGCGCTCCAGGGGCCAGCTGCCGCGCTTGCCGAAAATGGAAAAAGGCAGATCTAACGGTGGCTGCCACCTGAGCCTCCATTGTAAGGGAGGACTCAAGAAGCACGCCTAAGCTCTTGACCTTAGGGACCAGTATCAGTGGCACCCCGTCAAGGGCCGGCAGCTGGATCTCTCTCCCCGGACCGCCCCGACCCAGGTAGAGAACCTCCGTCTTCGTCGGATTCAATTTCAGCCGACTCAGTCTGAGCCAAGAGGCCACGGCTTGTAATGCCAGGTCTAGATTTTCCAGGGTACAGTCAGACTGGCCACCCATCAATAGGTAGAGCTGGGTGTCATCCGCATATTGATGGCAACCCAGTCCATACCTCCTGACAATCTGGGCAAGGGGGCGCATATAGATATTAAATAGCATCGGGGATAGGACCGCTCCCTGCAGCACCCCACAACTAAGAGAGTGCCTCTGGGATGCTTCCTCCCCTATCACCACCCTTTTCCCCCGATCTTGGAGAAAGGAAGTCAGCCACTGCAAGGCAGATCCCTGAATCCCCACATCGGTAAGGCGGCTAGTCAGTAGCTGATGGTCAACCATATCAAAAGCAGCTGACAGGTCTAATAACAGCAGCACTGCAGAGCCGCCCTGATCCAGATGTCGCATAAGATCATCCATGAGAGCGACCAGAACTGTCTCCATCCCGTGACCTGGCCGGAAGCCGGACTGGAATGGATCCAGTGCGGAAGTGTCCTCCAGGAATCCCTGCAGCTGAGTCACCACCGCCCACTCTATGACCTTACCCAGAAAGGGAAGGTTTGACACCGGCCGATAGTTCGCCAATGTGGCCGGGTCTGCTGATGGTTTTTTTTAGAGGGGACGGACCACTGCCTCTTTAAGAGGTGTGGGAAAGATCCCTTCAGTCAGGGAACTGTTGATAATGTCCTGTAGTGGTTCACGTAGCCACGTTTGGCTAGCCTTTATAACCCAAGACGGGCACGGATCTAACCTACAGGTCATAGGGCGTACAGCTGCAAGAATCGTGTCGACTTCCTCCAGACTGAGTGGACTGAAGGAGTCCAGAATTGAACCAGAAGACGTGCTCGGTGCCCCAAGTTCACCTACTGTATTAATTATGGCGGGTAAGTCGTGTCGGAGTGATGAGACCTTATCTGCGAAATAGTTCGCAAAAGCCTCACAGCCTATTTCCAATTCTCTATTATTTTGTTTGCCCTGCGGCAATTCTGTTAATGACCGAATTATACTAAACAATTGTGCTGGGCGCGAGGTCGCAGATGCGATTCTGGATGCAAAGTGTTCCTTCTTTGCAGTCCGAATAGCCATCTCATAGGCCCTCATAAATGACCTATATGATGTTCTCGTAGCTTCGCCACGAGCGTGGCGCCATTGTCTCTCTAGTCGTCTTAATCGTCGTTTCATCGATCGTAGCTCCGGGGTGTACCACGGAGCGGATCGTGATCGAGGATGAAGAGGACGTCTGGGAGCGATTTCGTCGATGGCCTTGGAGAGCCGGTTATTCCAGGTCTCCACTAGTTCAACCAACGAGTCGCCGGTGGGCCAAGGGTCTTGCATAGCCATCTGAAGCCGCAGTGGGTCCATCTGACTACCGGGCGAGCCAAAATCTGCTCACCGCCTAAATGGGACAGGGGTGGCATGTCCACACGGGCTTTCAGGACCTGGTGGTCAGACCATGGCACTGCCTCGGCAGATATCTGACCCACTGTTACTCCCTCCGCAAAGATCAGGTCTAGTGTGTGCCCAGCCTGGTGCGTGGGCGCTGTTACATATTGGGAAAGTCCCAGTGCTGCCATGGAAAGCACTAGGTCCGTCGCACGAGTGGAAGCTGCATCCTCAGCATGGATGTTGAAGTCACCCAAGACTATAAATCAAGGGTGCTCCAATGCCCAGCCTGTTACCGCCTCCATCAGGGACGGCAGGGCACTGGCTGGTGCGTTAGGCGGACGGTACACCAGCCAGATTGCCAAACTTTCCCCAGCGTCCCATTCCAGGCCCAGACACTCCACGCCCTTGATCTCTGGTGGCGGAAGTATCCTGAAGGAGCAATCCTCCCGCATGAAAAAGGCCACCCCTCCCCCCCGCCCGCTAGTCTGGGCCTGGTGGAGGACGGAGAACCCGGGCGGGGCTACTTGGGAGAGAGCAACTGTCTCCCCCTCCCGCACCCAGGTTTCCGTCATGCAAGCCAGGTCCATGTCCTGCCTGGTGAAAAATTCTTGCAGGACTGAGGTTTTATTATTTATGGACCTGGCGTTGCACATCACCAGGGACGGAGGCGAGTGTCTCCACTTGGCCCTGCCATCCTTGGGATGGGACACAGGCTGGAAGGGGGGGCGAGCCCTCTTGTGTCTTGTACTCCTTCCGTACTGGCCATCCTTTTAATGTGATGGCCAGAACTCCCTTTGGAGTTCAGTTATGATTGTCACAGCCTTGATCTTGGCTCCACCCCTAATGTCTCCTGGCTCCACCCCAAAGTCTCCTGGCTCCACCCCCAAAGTCCCCAGATATTTCTTGAATTGAACTTGGGAACCCTAATACAACTTAAAATTTCCAGTTTTGCTAAGAACTATGTGTAACTACCTGAGTAATCCCTTTGGGGGCGGGGGTAAGATCCCACTTAGGAGGAATCTCACCCTCCTTCCAACTTCAGTGACAGCCAGACAGACGGAAGAGAAGTAGATGAGTCTCTCTTTTACTAGAGTAGTTCTCTTTAGCACAGCCTGTAGACTTAGTGGTAGACCTCGACGAAATATACCCACATTTCTTCACAGCTGATTACTTTCATTTTTGGTTGTCTTGGGTCTGGGCTGCAACACTGGTCCTAAGAGAGTGGTCTCCTTTAGAGTCTTTTGTTTGCAACCCATAGTAGGGTTTCCAGGTTCTGAAGGTGGGATTTTAGCAGAAGGAGACATAAGGGCATGGTATTACATATGCCATTATGTCATTTCCAGAAAACCCCAAAAAGATGTTGGGTAGCTAGAAACTCTATATTAAATTGTCAGAAACTCTTTGTTAAAACCATAGAGTTTTCTAGAGTTACCCAACATCGCTTCTAGGTTTCCTCAGAAGTGATGTCATGGTGTGTGTAATGTTAATTTTTTAGAAAAGAACTGCATCTTTGCTTTACCTTCGGGTTTTTAGGCAGTTTATTTCACTATTGTCAATGCTGGAGTAAACTAACTGTGATTCTTCTTGTATCTTATCAGAAATGTTTTCACCATTGTCCTTGGAATGGACTTGGCTGTGATGCCTATAGTCTTTGCCAGTTTTCTTCCTTTCACGCTCTGTGCCAACAAACTGGCTTCCCATCAGATCCTTTCACCTCTGCTTTTAGCTACTTTTACCCGTCACCCTGCTTTCTCTCTCTTACCCTACTGCTGGTTGTGCATTTACTCTTATTAACTCTACTGAGCAAGTTCATGCTTGCAAGAAGGTTCTCTTCCTGTTCCCTACTGACTAACATGTGCTTGTTTCAACCCACCTACATCTCTCCACATGAGCTATTATGCTTCCTAGGATTGCATCTTTGCCCCTCTTCGTCTTCTATGAGGACAATATATGTTTCTGTGCTTCTTCTCAGCCAGCCATCACCCATTGAACCTTGCCCTAAGGGTTGCCAATTTTTCTTGAGAAATTTCTGGATATTTGGGAGCAGAGCCTGGGAAGGAGAGAATTTATGGAAGAGACTACAAGGGATATTTAATTCCATAGAGTCTGTCCTCCAAAACTGCCATTTCCTCCAGGGAAACTGACCTCTGTAGTCCAGAGATCATTCGTAATTCTGGGAGAACTCCAGGCCTCTTTGCAGGCCCTGCCTGGCAGCCAGCAGGAGACTGGTGGGCAGGGATTAGGGTTGCCAAGTCCAATTAAAGAAATATCTGGGGGCTTTGGGGGTGGAGCCAGGAGACTTTGGGAGTGGAGCCAGGAGACATTGGGGGCGGAGCCAGGAGCAAGGGTGTGATAAGCAGAATTGAACTCCAAGGGAGTTCTGGCCCTCACATTTAAAGGGACACTTCCCCCCCGCCACCACCACGAGAAAGGGGGCTCCCATCACTCTCGCTGCTCCCGCCAGCCATCCAGCTTCGTTGCCGCGGGGAGACGGAGGCGAAAGAAACTCGCGCGCCCCTTTACCGGCTTCCCGCCGGCCGCAAAAGTTCAAAGGGAGAAGAGCCTCACGGCGGCGGCAGGAAGAGCAAACAATCCTCGTGGAGCAGGATCTCTCTTACCGTCAAAATGTCCATCAGGCAGGGTTGGGAACGCTCTCCTCTCTCTCCCCCCCCCCTTCCCTTCCTCGCGCTCCAGTCGCTGAGAGGAGGCGGTGCCGACGGAGGGAGGCGGAAAAGAGAGCGGCGATTTAGTAGGTGGGGCCGGGGAGTGCCTCGCGCCGCAGAGGCAAGGCTTGGTGAGGCGAGCATCTTTTCCTGTGTGGTTTCTCCCCGCCCCCCTTTTGCCATACCCCCATCCAATCAGGGACGGGCTGCCACTGGCCCTGTAAGGGTCAACTGTCTCTGTGAAGTCTTAGGAGAGGGGAAAGGGGGGCACCCCGGTGCTGTTTCCCCCCTCCCCCGCTTCTGTTTTTTTGGGGAGCGGGGGAAGAGGGTGGAAATCCTGGGGTCCCCCGCCAGGGCGGGAGGGTTGGGAAGCCTAGCAGGGATATGAGGGGTGGTCACTGGCTGATAGTATGACATCACTTCCAGGAATACTTAGAAGTGCTATCAAGCCTCTCTAAGAACCAGGCTTTGAATTCAGCAGGAGCGCAAAGGAGTGCAGCTCCTGAACCTTTCTGATGGTTCCCCCTCTCCCCCCCCCCACCTTGTCCATTGAATAGTAGGTTCAGCTGAATAACAATCCCTGGATTAGGAGAGCGGGCAGCCAACCAGCCACCAGGGGCTTTGCCACGCCCCCAGCAGCCCTCAGTAATCCCTGAAGAAGTCTACACTACCCTTTCTCCACGTCTTATGTGATTTTGGGCACCGGGTGGCTTGTTGGTCTTTTGACTGGCGGGGCAGTGGTCAAGGAAAGCCCCAGGTGTTTGAGGCCTGGGACTCCTTTCCCGCGATGGGTTGCTTTTGGCTGGTGTGTGTGGGGGGGCAGCATATGCTAATACATTCCAGCATCTATTTTTCTACAAAATGACCCCTGATAAGAACTGTCTGTTTTTGGTAACTCATAGAGAGGAGAAGTGACACCAGTTCTCTCTAGGAATGGCTGAAAACTCTATAGTTTTACCATACAGTTTTGCCCAATTCCTAGGGAGGTATAACATCATATCCAAGTTTTTTTGGAAGCCACATAATTCTGTGGGCTGATAGCCCTTTATTTCCCCCCCTCCAATGCTGCTCACAGTGGCAGTGGGAAATGCTAGGGAGCTGGTGGCCTTATCTACTTGCCAGGAACCTGTGTTCCAGTTAATGTTAGAGATGGATCCAAATAACTGCCTTTTGTGCAATCTGAAATCATTTTCATTAAATTAGGCACAGCAAGATCTAACCTTATTAAATCTGCATCAGAGTTTCTGCACTTTATCTTAAGACTATTACAAACTGCAGCTAAGGGCTTTTTCATCAGTTCAGGAACATAGTCTCTTACCATCCCCCCTTTTTATTTTTTTGCTGAACATCCCCGTCTGAGGCAATGCTCTGCTGAATTTGTTCACTACTTTGTGATGCTTTAGTTGATCCTAATAAAAAGTATTATGCTACTGTTGATTTTGGATTTTCTCTAATGAGCCACTGGGGCTACTGTCAATTTTTGATTGCTATATCCAATTTCTCTGGTGTGACTGGTTTGGAAATCATCACCAAGCACAGTACAATAAGTGTGCTATGAGATTACCTATGTTCCTTGTTAATATATGTATATTTGCTGTCAAGTCATCTCTGCTTTATGGCAACCCTTTAGGGTCTTCAAGGCAAGAGAAATTCAGAGGTGATTTGCCATCATTACCCTGGTATTCCTTCAATGTCTCCCATCCACACACTAGCCAAGGTTGAACCTGCTTAGCTTCTGAGATCTGGCAAGATCAGGCTAGCCTAGCTGAATTTACTCCAAAAAACCCCAAAATAAGCAGAAGAAACCCAACACACTTGCTGTACACAGAATCTTTAGATTAGATAAGAGTATTTATCTAATCTATAAATGCTTTCCTTAGCAGTTTCTAATATTCTGTGATGAATTAATGAACAGTTAAAGGTGAAGAGTCTTCTGTGAATAAGAACACAGTCCAGGAAATTGTATATTAAAGCCATATCCCCACCCCTGGCCACATTTCCATAGAACACTAGTAATGATCAGTTGAAAACAACTGCTGAATTTGGCCTGCTTCTTAAAATATCCTTTTGGCATAAGGGTTTGTTTGTTTTCATCCCATGATGAACAGCAGAGCAACCCCCCTGAGACGATACAGCTCCAAACTTATAAGATCATTTTTTTGAGAAATTATTCTGACTGGCTGTGATCGCTTGTGAAAGCAAGAAACAGAGAGCTACTTCCTTAGAAGTACTTTGATTCTGCTGGAAGATACCAATCTAAATTAATCTCATGTACCTTTACCTGAAAGCTGAGTTTCTGGTAGAGAGGAATCACAAACTTTTTATATGTCAGAGAGCACTGAATGAACCTTACTGTATACCATTTCAAATACATTTTCTACCTGCCCATTTCCATGCTGCCCCTCTCTAATTCTGTTGCTATTTTTAAAGGAAAAAGTCATGCTTGAGTCATGTGTACACTTTTGATATGTTTATAATCATGTGCCCCAATGACAAATATTGCAGCAGTCCAAATTCTTGAAAATTCTCTAACAAGCAGTTTCTTTGTGAAATGTGTTTGGATTGTAAAGAAAAAATGTTCTACCGAGGCAGTTTCTTCCCAACAGTGTTAAATTGATTCAAAATGCAGCAGATGTATTTACCATTTGAACACCATTGTTTCCATGGTCAGCATCAAAAGTGTGAAGGAAAGGGTAGACTTGGTTGGCACATGCCAGGGAATTGTAGCCAATTCTCTAGTGTACTACTTTTGAGTACCTAATACAGAGCCAGTTCTCTACTCCAATCACCCAAGTGACTAGGGCAGCGTAATGAGGAGGCTACCAATGTATTGCAGAAACTCAGTTCACTTGGAATGCAAAGAGCATCACCTCTTTGACCTATTCTGCAACTGGCCAAGTTCCAGCATTGTCACAGTGACTGGGCTTGGACACAAGTGGCATAGAAGGTGTTACCCAAACTGATTCTTGTGTAACATGCATATGACGTGCCCATGTGCACATCCATTGTATGTGCAGAACTAACCATGGATCCCAGGGAAACACGTATACATGCTGTGCCAGAAGTAAGCCTCCCTAGGAGTACATGAACCTGCTGAATCAGAGCAGTTATTCATTTAGTCCAGCAATCTGTTTTACACAGTGGCCAACCAGTTACTCCAAAAGTTCACAATAAAGCATAGAGGCTGTTGCCTCCTGGCTAGGGAAATGCAACTTGAAAAAAATTGGTATTTTTCAGATTTGTATTTCAGGGAGCAAAAAAAATAAAATAAATGGTATTCCCAGTTTTCAGAGTTCTAAATACTGGTTTGATATTCAGATCCATTTTTTCTTTTGGGAGGGGAATTCCAATATTATTTGGCTCTGTTATTACCTATGGAGAATCTTTCCAGAGGGCTGGAAGTACTTTTCTTTGGAAAGAATGGGCCACCATTTCAGCAGATAAGTACAAAATTTAAATGGAATTGGACTAAAAGATCAAATTCTATGGGCTTCTGAACCAGGTGCCCCCAGCCATTTTCCATTGTTTGCTATGGGAGAGGGAATTCCATGCTTTCTCCAGGGCAAAGAATAGCCAAAGTCACAATAGCAAGCAAAGCAATCCCTGGCCAAAAGCCTCTTGAAGCAGACAGAACCAAGAAGCCTAAGACAGCAAGTCTACAACCTGAAAGTCCAACAAATGTCAAACCAGATAGTCATCCAAGCAAATGAAAAGGACTGGTGTTGAAAGCCTAACAAATGTACAAACAGAAAATCTGAGCCAATGTACAACTTAAGAATCAAGAGCAATGTCAAACTGAAAAATCCACTGCAACCCCAACATGAAGCAATTCATGCAAAGTATACAGTGTTGACAGACTAACAGAACCATTTCGAAAGTACAGAGTCAAAGCCAACATGGTAAGCTGATACTATGCTCCAGGAAGATACAGGTTGCAATCACGTTGGAGGCTTGACACACAGTTTCGGTGTGCCTCTTAGTGCACTGGTTTAAATTGTTGTGGAAAGGACCATCCATCCAGCACACCCTGAGGTGGTTTCCATGTGTGCTTATCTGGTGGTGAGGCAGTGCTTCAACCACTGAATGTGCTATTTGGAAAGTTTTTTACAATGATTCTTAATAGGGTTGCTAAGTCCAATG
The DNA here is from genome assembly GCF_032191835.1 of Heteronotia binoei. Lineage (NCBI taxonomy): Eukaryota > Metazoa > Chordata > Lepidosauria > Squamata > Gekkonidae > Heteronotia > Heteronotia binoei. Next base: position 126,351,083 of record NC_083226.1, on the reverse strand, counting down.
CAAGAAATATCTGGGGACTTTGGGGGTGGAGCCAAGAGACTTTGGGGGTGGAGCCAGGAGCAAGGTTGTGACAAGCATGATTGAACTCCAAAGGGCCATCACATTTAAAGGAACCGCACACCTTTTCAATGCCTCCCCTCCTCTGGAAATAATGGAGGATGGGGGCACCATCTTTGGGGGCTTGCAGAAGTGACCCCCCTGGCCCAATCCTTTTGAAACTTGGGGTGCATTTTGGAGAGAAGCACCAGGTGCCATGCTGAAAATCTGGTCCCTCTGCCTCAAACGCCAAGGCCACAGTCCCAGATCCACCCTCCATTATCCCCTACGGGAGCTGTTCTCTCTCCCCGACAGCATGCTCAGCAGCAGGCATTCCCCTCCTCTCCCCGCTTCCCAAGAGGGCCACCCGGCCACCTTCCCCGCAGTGCCCGGCTCACCCTCAGCACGGCTCCAGGCTCCCAGGCCGGCCAGGGCCCAAGCCAAGGCCAGTGTCAGCGCTGGCCCCGACCACCAGCGCCCCATGAATGGAAGGCAGAGCGGGGCCCTCTCAGGGCCTGGCGGCGGCTGGTGGCAGCCCGCGGCGGGGCCTCCTCATCATGCCTGAGGGCACTGAGCCCTCCTTCTCCAGCGTGGAGGCTCTCTGTCAAAAAGTGAAGGGGCCGTGGCGAGGAGAGCTGCAAAGCAGGGAGGGAGGCGGCGGTGCGGGCCTGCCCACGAGAGGCGGCACTGGAGGCAAGAGGGGCCGGGAGGCAGGCAGGCGGCCTGCTGGGCCTGCGGGGCTGAGGGAGGAAGGCAGGCAGGACGAGGCTGAGGAGCCAGCCCGGCCCAGATGCCCCCTCCTCCCCGCGGGAGCCGCCGAAGGGGGGGAGCAAGGCAAAAAGCGGCCAAAGGGCGGCCAGCTTGGGACAATCACCGCAGTCCCGCCGCCCCTGCCACTCACTGCCGGGCCACACTCCTTTTTGCCGTTTCCCCCCTCCCCCTGCTTTCGTTTTGTTGGGGAGCGCGGGAAGAGGCTGGAAATCCTGGGGTCCCCCACCAGGGCGGGAGGGTTGGGAAGCCTAATTCTTAAGCTTGTTTGGGAAGGAAGGAATAAAGATCAATCAATCAGTATATTTAAAAAAAAAACAAACAAGGAAAACACACGAGTTTAAGTACTCATGTGCTTATATGCGTATTGGCAGCAATTCAAAATAAATAATTTTTAAAAATGGCAGATATTGAGCTGCCAGTTCAGACTTTCCATATAATTTCAAATTATGATGGGGGAGTTCAGATGCCCAGAAATATGGAATGTCCATAAATGCCAGACTTTCCCTAGTGCCTGATTACCTGACTTCCATAGCGGGTCAAGGTGGGGCACTGATGACAAGGACACGGAAGGCAAATATTGTCATCTGATCCTGCTCCTTAAATCCACAAAAGAAATGATAATACATCACTGCAAACTGCTCGCCTGACTGCAACCATAGACACCCTTAAATCTTAAAACATTCATTCCCAACGTCTCTAACTATTCCTGAATATTTCTGGGATTTTTGGGACCTGGATAGAATCCTGGATGCCATCTGGGGACTGGACTATATCTGAAAAATGACAATAGGTAGTTTTATTATATATATTTGGACCAGATATAGCCAAATGCGCATCCCTACTCCTGGCACTGGTATTCAGAAGTTTACTGCCTCTGAATATGGTGATTCTCTTTAGTGACCATGCCTAGTACCCTCCATGAATCTGTCTAATCCCCTTTTAAAGCCATCTATGGCTGTGGCTATCATTGTATTCTCTGGAGCAATTTCCATATTTTTTTCAAGTCTCTGACTGTACTAAGCCACAGAATCTCAAACACATGGCTATCTGGGGAGGGGCTGTGGGGGCAACACAGGAGTCAGTGGTTACATATTGCTAGAGGTGACAAAAATTCCCTGAACCTGTTCTGGTGTCAAATTGTGTTAACATACAAGACTAGTCATATTATCCTTCAGTGGCTCCACACGTGATTCCAGACACACTCGTATAGCCCTATTGATCCATGCAAAATCCAAAACTAAAATATGTGTAAGATTTTTTTAATAGGAACAACCACATGGACAGAAAATATTCTTCGGGCATTCAAATTCACCAGGTTGTAAATTACAAAAATGAAAAAAGATGAAGGATGAAAAGCAGATTTTTCAGGCCATGATGTTAACTACTGCTCTTATACACATTGTCCATGCCTAGTATCCTCCATGAATCTGTCTAATCCCCTTTTAAAGCAATCTATGGCTGTGGCCATCATTATATTCTCTGGGAGCAATTCCCATATTTCCTCAAGTTCTTATACACATTGTCCATTTGCATCCCTCAGATGATGCATGCCACATCCATGGCTTACAGAATCTACTTTTTGACCTTTATCTTTTTAAAGCTTCATAACATCGACCTGATGAAGAGTCCTGGTGAGCTCAAAAGCTTACAGAATATTTTGCCAGTTCAATTGGACAATTCATTGATTGGCCCATCTGATGTCAGAGAGATTCCAGCATCCAGCATGTCTATAATTTAACAAAATGTATCAAACAGAATTGTTCAGGAGGGTATTTTTACAAGAAGATGACAAAATGGAACAGGGTTATAGTTTAAACTGTCACTGGAAATGTTAAGCAGTTTCCTCTCCCTCTTCCCTTTCCTTTCTTGCTGTATTGTTTACAGTACATCACACTGTTTTTATAAATTCTTCTCTAATGGTATAATCAAATTTTTAATTTAAAACATTATTTTATTCAGGGCTTTTTTTTGAGCAGGAATGCACAGGAACACAGTTCTGGCTGACTTGGTGTCAGAGTGTGTGGCTTAATATGCAAATTAGTTCCTGCTGTGCTTTCTCAACAAAAAGGTCCTGTGTGAAACAATGGTGATGTCAGGGGATGTGGCCTAATATGCAAATGAGTTCCTGCTGGACTTTTTCTACAAGAAAAGCCCTGATTTTGTTTGACTTGTATCCCACTCTCCCCACAAGTGTTCATTATTTATTGTTCAGTGGTCTAATTCATCTTTGCATTAGAGGTTTTTCAAAAGAAATAATTCTGTAACTCACCTTTGGTCTTAACAAGAAAGATGGCTGATCAATACAGTAAATAAATAAATCACATTAGAAGAAGAGCATAGTCTGTATACCTTGAATAAAATTTTGGTGGTCTTGAAGGTGCCTCTAGATTCAAACTTTGTTCTACTATTTCAAAGTTCCTGGTTTGCCCACCTGGGCTCTATAGAAATGTGCTGAATTAAAATATCCATAAAACAATAGGCAATAAAAATGTATTTTGTGTTCTAAGACACAGGAGAAGTCATAGCATGGGAAAATGAGAGTCAATAATGTTAATCTGTTACTGTAGGAGCATTGGTAGACCACCAGAAGCTTAAAGCAGCAACAGACCTTTATTTTGAAATGGTGACTTTGATTAAGAAGAAAAAAAAATTAGGGTTGCCTGCTTTAATCAGTTTAATTGGCAAGCTAATCAACAAAATCAGGGGCCAATTTTAATCAGTGAGGACAAATTTTAATTGGGAAAGCTAAGAGTTAAGGATACACTTGTTCATTTTTCAAGGCTATTTTGGTTCAGGTATGTTGCCATAAAAAGGAATAGAGAACAAAATGAATAAAACAAGCCATTATTTTAATAATGGAATAGCTTTTGTTTGCTAATTGTTTTTAATTCTTCCATATATCAAAGGGTACATATATAGGTTATCAGCACATTTAGTTAAATTGATTGATTGGTTGACATCTCTTTAAAAAAATGCACTGGAAATGAGCTGGAAGTTACAACAGAAGCAAGCAGTAGGCAAAGCAGGTTGTACCTTAGATTGTTCAGCACTTCAGCTCCCCCCACAATGTTCAGCATTTGTTATTCTCATGTATTCATAACATCTGCTTAAGGTCTGAGAAACAAAATGAAATAGAACCTGGCAGAGGCTGACCAACAGAAAGATCTTGGGGTCGTAGTAAATAACTCACTGAAAATGTCAAGACAGTGTGCGACTGCAATAAAAAAGGCCAACGCCATGCTGGCCCTGAGCCTGCCTTGGTGGGGAGGGCGGGGTATAAATAAAAAAAATTATTATTATTATTATTATTATTATTATTATCAGTCAGTATCATAATGCCCCTGTATAAATCGATGGTGCTGTCTCATTTGGAATACTGTGTGCAATTCTGGTCACCGCACCTTAAAAAGGATATTATGGAAAAAGTCCAGAAAAGGACAACTAGAATGATTAAAGGTTTGGAACACTTTCCCTATGAAGAAAGGTTAAAACGCTTGGGGCTCTTTAACTTGGAGAAACGTCGACTGCAGGGTGACATGATAGAGGTTTACAAGATAATGCATGGAATGGAGAAAGTAGAGAAAGAAGTACTTTTCTCCCTTTCTCACAATACAAGAACTCCTGGGCATTTGATGAAATTGTTGAGCAGTCAGGTTAAAACAGATAAAAGGAAGTACTTCTTCACCCAAAGGGTGATTAACATGTGGCATTCACTGCCACAGGAGGTGGTGGCGGCTACAAGCATAGGCAGCTTCAAGAGGGGGTTAGATAAAAATATGGAGCAGAGGTCCACCAGTGGCTATTAATCACAGTGTGTATTTATATGTGTGTGTATTTATTATTATTATTATTATTATTATTATTATTATTATTATTATTATTATTATTATTTTGGCCACTGTGTGACACAGAGTGTTGGACTGGATGGGCCACTGGTCTGATCCAACATGGCTTCTCTTATGTTCTTATGTTAACCTCACATTATGGACAGTGCCATGTCCCTTCTGTGGTGTAACTGAAGCCTTTAAACTAGATTAAACACTGGGAGAACAAGCCTAAACTGGTCTACTTAGAAGTAAGTCCCATTTGAGTCAATGGGGCTTACTCCAGGAAAGAGTTTCTAGGACTGAAGCCTGGGGGATTCACAAATGTAAACATACAAGGAAAACCTATATTTTTCCTCCTGGTGAATACCAGATTGGTGGGGTTATTTAAGGTCAGAAAATCACTGCAGAAGAAACTCCATACAATCTCCTTGCACCATGGTCATGGTCTGAATCAAGGTCTCCCAGAGCTTCAACTTGCCAATTTTTTTTTTTAAAAAAAGCTCTGAAAATGCTATCTTAAGTTGAGGTGTAAATTAGCACTAAATTATTTCTTGATATCACATACCCTGTTTGCTCTGCAGCCAATCTAGGTATACTCCAAAGACATGGGAAGATACCCCATTATTTTTTTACTTTAGATTCCCCATTCCATTGTCAGACTTTTACTCTAGCATGTTTAAATGCCTTCCCATCAACAGTTCCCATCAGACAGATACCTCTCCAAAATAGATTATGCCCATGTGAATTAGGTCCTTGATTCTATATCCCATATTATTTTAGAATGTCCTTTCCTGGCCTCACAACATAGACAATTTTTAGCTGAATATCTCCAACACAATGTATTTACTAAAAGAAAAACTCTTTTATGGAAAGGCATACTATTGTATTTTAATTGCTGGGTGTCTACTCTTGATTAGTATTATTAGCTGCCATTTTAATTGATTGCTTTACGTATTCTTCTTACTATACTTCAGGCCTTTGTACCTACTTTTGATTGTGAATCATTATTGCTTTCAGGGCTATTTTTGTAGGAAAAGCCCAGCAGGAACTCATTGCATATTAGGCCACACCCCCATGATGTCACCATTGTTTCACATAGGGCTTTCCTGTAGAAAAAGCCTAGCAGGGACTCATTTGCATATTAAACCACACTTCCTGATGCCAAGCCAGCCGGAACTGTGTTCCTGCTCAAAAAAAGCCCTGATTGCTTTTATGCCAATAAAGGTCTGAACTGAACTAACATCAGTTCAACTAACATCGGCTCAAAAAAAGCCCTGATTACTTTTATGCCAATAAAGGTTTGAACTGAATTAACATCTTTTTTGCTGCCATTCACTTGTGGCTGCAGGGAGCAACACATTGTGGCTGTCCTCACCGTTTAGAATCACATAAACCTACTTTTTAGAAAACAGCTACTTTTTATCAGAGGCAATATGACTTGAGTAGCAAGATTTGAATACAGTAGCACGTTTGAGACCAGCAAATCTGACTAAGGGAGCACTGACACTTGAAAGCATATACCACCCCCCTCCCCAATCTTGTTGTCTCTAAGGTGCTACTGAACTCAAATGTGGCTATTCTACTGCAGACCAAAACAGCTATCCTCTGAAATATAACTTTACTGTCACCAGACTTCAAGGTTTATGGAATTACATGGGATTCAGCAAAAGTGGTCTTTAGCATTCTCTTCTTAAAGGTACAGACACCTACATCCCCTCTGTGAGAGCTTGATCCCATTGTTGCTTTAGTCTTAATCCCGACTTTCCCCTGTAATTCTTGCCCTTCCCTTCCAGGATATTCTAAATGTATTGGGCATGGTTTATCTGATTTGTTTAGAGATAATATATATATAGTGTTGTCTTGGTTCCAAATTCTGAGACCATTGACAGAGTCATGAAAACGATACAGTAAAGTTTGAGTGGAATTGATTTGAAAAGAGACATCTGCTTCTATTAAATATTTCTCATCTTTCATCAACATTTCATTAGGAGCTTTTCCAAGCAGCTGTCATCGCAAGGCCTTTCAGATTTGGTCTTTTGATACTGTCCTAGCTCCAATAGAGAAACTGTGAAGATAAGAAACTTGGGGGTGATTGGATTGAATCATGACAGCAGAGACACTGTTTCAGAAATGGTGTTTTCCGTTGCTATGCAATTTCCCCAGAAGAGCAGGAATATCATTTACACTTAAGACAAATTCATTTGAAAGAAGTGAATGACACACGATGGAGCTGCTAATGACAGAGTCGAACTTCAATTAAGCAAACAACAAAAGCGCTGATATCACAGCGGATTGAAAGACTGAATGCATTTGTGCTGCTCCAGACAGAACATATTTTGTTTTGTTTTTATCTTTCCCATGTTCTCATGTTGTCTGTTGATTTGGAATCCACAATTCTTCAGTCACCTAGCTGCAGTTCAAACTATACCACCTCGTCCCGAGAGGGAATATTAACAGTATTGTACTGACAGTGCACACAGTGATTATGGAGATCAGTCTTCATAGGCTGATTCATTGCTCAGTGATGTTTTAGTATTTGGGAGCCTGTGAGGTTCACCACACTCAGTGGGCTTTCACAATCAGGTGGGGGGCCATGGCTTAGTGGCAGAGCATCTGATTGCATGCAGAAGCTCACAGGTGTGACTCAGTAGAAGACAACTTCATGTGTTCAGATGATACCAAGGCAACCATCACATGCACACTTGGATCATGAAAGAGTAATTAAATTCATTGGGACTGTCTTTTGAGTAAACAGAATGAAGAACAGGATTGGTCTACAAGGACATTTTTTTTGTCTCTAGCATCATTTTGAAAAATAATATGTTTATTTTAAAATATTTACTCAGCTTTTCCCCCTTCAGATTAATCATAAAAATAACACTTAAAAACAAAAACAGAGAAATAGCATCTCAAAGTTCCTAAGGATATAATTTGAAAGACTGCTGTTTGTAATTTCTATAACAGGTTCCCAAAATGTGACTATTCAATTTTATTAGTGGGCAGACGTTTTCTAGAGGACATGTGCTTTCTTTGTCTTAGAAAAAACTGAAACACCCCCCTTCCCCCAAGGAACTGCAGATCTTAGTCTTGGCTTCTCTTCTGGGGAGTGTCTTGTCCTGCACTAGGAAATTGTGGGACTACTTATTGAAAAACTGAAACAATCATTAACATTTTTAATGTACATTATGCAGGTTGCTTTTATTTTAAAAGGTTCATTTATCTTTTGCAAAAGGACCAAAGATAGACGTGTTCAAATCCCTGAGCAGTTGAGACTGAGAGCAAGTCAAGCTATCTTTCAGCCTCACATTTCCATCTGTAAAATGGGGTGTCAATAAGCCGCAAAATAGGCTTATTTTGAGGACAAGCAAAATAAATTTCAGTTTACAACAGATATAATATACTTGGGAAAAACATGTACACCTTGATAGGAACATAGCAGACCATATTTAGCAATGTAATGCGACACTTTAAATACAAGTTACCTCATATGGTTCTTTGTGCAATAGTTTGTATACCAGCTTGTGTATACTGCATCTGCAATATACTGAACTAAGGCAAAAGATATAATAATCTTGAATTTGAAAAGTGGTATAGTGCTTTGAGGACCAGACAAGGACCTTTGCGACCCAGGTTCAGATCCCCACTATGCCATGGAAGCGTGCTGGCCTTGGGCCACTCAAACACTTTTGTCCTGAACTACCTTGCAGAGCTATTCTGAGATACAAAGGAGAAGAATGTAAACTACTTTGTTTCCCCACCAGGACTTTTTTTGTAGCAGGTACTCCTTTGCATATTAGGCCACACAGCCCTGATGTAGCCAATCTTCCTGGAGCTTACTGTAGGCCCTGTACTAAGAGCCCTGTAAACTCTTGGAGGATTGGCTACATCAGAGGCGTGGCCTAATATGCAAAGGAGTTCCTGCTACAAAAAAAGTCCTGGTTCCCATTGAAGAGAAATGTAAGATATAAATAGGGTTGCCAAGTCCAATTAAAGAAAAATCTGGGGACTTTGGGGGCGGAGCCAGGAGACTTTGGGGGTGGAGCCAGGAACAAGGATGTGACAAGCATAATTGAACTCCAAGGGAGTTCTGGCCATCACATTTAAAGGGACAGCACGCCTTTTTAAATGCCTTTCTTCCATAGGAAATAATTAAGGATAGGGGCACCATCTTTTGGGGCTCACAGAATTGGACCCTCTGGTCCAATATTTTTGAAACTTGGGGGGTATTTTGGGGGAGAGGCACTAGCTGCTATACTAAAAATCTGGTGCCTCTACCTCAAAAAATAGCCCCCAATACCCATGGATCAATTCCCTATTATTCTCTATGGGAATCGTTCTCCATAAGGAATAATAGAGTGCCTAGAAGACATTTCCCTTCTCCCCCACACTTTCTAAAGGGGGGGAGGGCCTCCATACCAGGGAATCCCCCCTCCCTGCCCCCTCCCTCTCTCTCACACACACACACACACAAATACTTACCGTACTTGGTCTTCTTCCAGCAGAATTTGCTCGCTGTGAAAACGAAAGCAAGGCTGCACAGGAAAAGAAAGGAAGGGGCCGTTCCTGTTTCCTGTGCAGCCTTAAAGGGACACATTTTAAAAACGGATCCCAAGCTGTAAAACAACATGATGCCTACAGGTATGTTCTCTCTCCCCCCGCCCCCAGATTTTTTAAGAGCGGGGGAGGAGGCTGAAAATTCGGGGGTCCCCCGCCAGGGCAGGAGGGTTGGGAAGCCTAGATATAAATGAAGTAAATAAATAATAATTGCATACTCTGCTGATGTGAGAGTAATGCTGAAATCCTATGGAGTTACTTCGGTCTGTACCTATTTATTTCAATGGGATTAGACTGGAATAACTACCCATAGAATTGTAATGTCAATCAGCTTCACTTTAGGAACTTCACAAGTGGGCTGTAGATCAGGCTGCCAATGGTAGACGATTAGGGTTGCCAAGTCCAATTCAAGAAATATCTGGGGACTTTGGGGGTGGAGCCATGAGACTTTGGGGGTGGAGCCAGGAGCAAGGGTGTGACAAGCATAATTGAACTTCAAGGGAATTCTGGCCATCACATTTAAAGGGACCACACATCTTTTAAATCCCTTCCCTCCATAGGAAACAATGAAGGATAGGGGCACCTTCTTTCGGGGCTCATAGAATTGGACCCCCTGGTCCAATCTTTTTAAAACTTGGAGGGTATTTTGGGGAGAGATACTGGATGCTATGCTGCAAATCTGGTGCCTCAACCTCAAAAAACAGCCCCCACAGAGCCCCAGATATCCGTGGATCAATTCTCCATTATTTCCTATGAGAATAAGTCTCCATTATTTCCTATGAGAATAAGTTCCCTCCCCTCCCCCCGTTTTCTCTATCTCACTCACACACACGCTTAACTGTCTCTGGTGCAAGTGGGCAGCCGTGTTTGTCTGAAGCAGTAGAACAAAGCAGGAGTCTCTGGTCTGGATAGTACAGGGGCTACGCTGCTCTTTTACACACACACTCACTTGTCCGAAAGGAAAGCAAAACAAACAGAGGCGCTGCACTCTCACGAGATCTGCTGTTGCTAACCCTTCCCCATGAAGTACTTCCTGCTCCAATTTAAAGGCACACACACATTTTAAAACTGGACCTGTTTTCAGATCCTGCCCAAGATCTAGAAATACAGGGTGGTCATGGGAAGCCTGTAAAGCAGGGGAATCCCCCACTGGGACCTGGGGATTGGGAAGCCTATAGATGATCTGCAGGTGTATAAAGCAGCACAATCAGGAACAAGGGAGAAGAATGGTGTCCTCTGAGATTGATAACATAATTCTGTTCACCAGTGCTCAAAGCAATCATTCTTTGTTGTAATTGATGTAATTGACCATGCACTTTTGAGTATTGACAGACAATTTAAGAATCATTGAGACATAATCAAGGCACCTGATTATTTTTATCCTCAGTGTCAAAGAGTTGTATGAGTGAAGAGTCATTTGTTAAGGCAGAAAAGAGACTGCATATTTGACATGGATATGTATCGTGCAGGTGCCTGAGTCAGTACAATATAGGAGAATGGCCAGTGTGACACTCTATTCAAATATGTCAGACTCAATTCCCCATAACTAATAACATTAAAGAAAAAATTATCCTGCCACTGCCTGTATGGTATGGTAACATGCTTTCAATATACATAGCATTTAATAGAAGCAAGTTGCAATCTACAGTGGGACAACAATACAGTATATAAGCCTCTGATTATATTCTTGTTGTGTCTTACTGAATTTTTCAGCAATGTACTTTGTGGCAGAATGCCTTCTACTGATACCACTGCCTTCAGTTTTGTAACAGCTTTGCAACACTCTAATTCAGCACCATCCACGCTGCTTTTAGGCAGTGATGCTTTGCTGTTTTCTTCTCAACGATTGGGGATTGAACTAGTCTCAAAGATAGGATATACCATTTTTAACAGCACAAACAAGCTGAACATTTCAGTTTTTAATTAGGTCAAAAACTTCTTACAAGATCCAGAGCAAAACTGCACTAGAGATAGAGGAAAAAAATTCTGCACATTGATAATCCAACATCTGCAATCTAAATACAGTATGCCAGTTAAAGAATTGCACATATGTTTTGTTATTTTACACAATCTGTTCTGATTTCATTAATCACAGGAAGAAAAATCTCTGCCTTGCACTGATTACCTTTGTTGCTAGGACTCTTGAGGTTCAGAAACCTCAACATCACCTGCTAGTTTTGGAAATTTTGCCTGATGTTGCTTGCTCACATGTTTTGACACAAACCTGCCAATTTGAATAAGGACTAGAAACCTGCTTTTGGTTAAAAAAATGACAGCTAAAATGCTACATTCTGTGCTCAGAATTCTGTGCATACACAGTAGGGCTATAGAATTTCAGAATTCATAAAACCTAGAAATTTTTTGTGGAAGTTTTAAATGTGATTTGTACATAACAGAATGCAAAGGGGGTATGCAATGAAAAAATGGAGACATGTCAGGCACAGAAATGGAAACATTTAGAACTATGGAGGAGTGATTCATTCTGTCATGACCTTACAGTCGCCATATTTAAATAAAAAATATTTGCTGGGAAGTTGGAACGTGAAGTTGCTGAGCTAGAGTTCATTAGCAAATCTGATCCTTTCCCCCTTGGGTTGAATAGGCATTAGGAATGGTTTTTTTCTTACTACGGACAGTAATTGTCCCCATGTGGTATTAATGCTCTCCTACTAGCTATGCAGATTGAACACTAATTGGCATGAGTTGGGTGCACTTTCTGCCCTCTGGCAACTGTGGGAGTGGGACACACTGAAGTCTGAATGAATCACAAATCCATCTGTTATTTTAGGCTTCTTTAAAACTGGGACACCTAACTCAGATTGTATCCTATCCCATTATCATGGACTTTGTCTTTAACCCGAGTGATGTACAACTTTTAAAATATATTTTCTGGACCAAAGCAAGCAGCCTCTAGCTTATGAAAATTCACACCATACAATATAGTTCTTAGCCTTCAAGGTGGCTCTGGACTATTGTTGTCTTCATATCCTTTATTAGAACCTCTGGTGGAATGACACGAGCATTTAGACATCTTGCCACTCTTCACTGAATTTCATTGTAGAAATGAAACACATGTTCTGCAAATTTGGAAGCTAATTTTGACCCAGTGTTCTACTCTGTGCTTATCTCTGTGTGACTTCATAATCTTTTCTTTAAATATCCTAATACTTTCCTCCTTCCTAGAAGCAAAAATAAGTATTTATATTCACAGTATGCATATTTTGCTATTCCTCTAAGGTGGTGAAAGAGCAAAGGAATTGTAAAGGTAGGCAGTTTTAGTCTTTACCATCAGGAACAGTCCCTGACTCCAAGCATTGCCATTGTAAACCAACATTCATTGAATGGAGGCTTAAACAAGCCCCATGTAAGCCCCCTAGGAATGAAATGGTCATTGAGGAACAGTGGGGCTTGGCAAAATGAGCTCCCTTTGCTACTTTATCTCTTTGCCTCCATGTTTTCAGGCATATCTCATCAATTTATGGACTTGGAACTTAATTTAAAAAATCAAAGCCAAAATTCCAAAGATGAAGTATTCTGTGTACACTGTTTTAACCCTAAATCAGACTCAGAATTCCTTGCTATTGCTACCCTTGTACTTAGTGTGTAGAATTACTGATGTAAGTAAGTACTTAATTAAAACTTTCAATGTTCAGTACAGTTCTTTGGTCAAATATGAAAATGTTTGAAATGGGACAAATGTATTTACTTCTCTCTTGTTTGGAGGTCTCTTTATGAACATATAGGAAAAACTGAACTTTCTAATTTTACATAAAAATCTCCCCTTATTTCTTTGTCATTATTTCTGTAGATCTGTTGTAATATAAGCAACTACTAAGTTGCTTGTCAATAGGCAGATTAGGTTTCTTTTCCCCTGGATTTCTTCTGTTCATTACACTATTCCTTTCTCTTTAGTCAAATATACTTTTCTTGTTAGCATGGCTTTTCAAAATAGAAAGCTGGGCACTAAAACTATTGTAGCAGCCTGCATGTTTTATGAGTTTGTTACACTCAGGAATGCGGGCTGTAAAATGAACTTCCTGAAACAAGAGATTACAGGAAAGTAAACTGAATATCCAGCTATTCATTCTCTTAGATTTGTACAGTGTACTGGCCTGGAACTATTAGTTGATTAATATACATCAACATGAACCCACCTGCTAAGCAAAACATTCCACTTCAGTGCTCACCAACCACTTTGAATTTATGCATCTTGTTATTTAGATTTATCATTTAAATAGCCATTTCTGACTCCCCCACCACTTTCTGCTTTGACCATATATTTCATTCAGTGGACAGAGTCCAAAACAGTGTATATGCCTATTGTTTCATATGCCCTTACAGGTCCTACAAACTGTTCTTTATATTCTACCAATTTCTCTACAATATCCCTTCAGGGAAGAACACTGATGATTTGCAATATGGGCCTTCTTCAAGGCACTTTCTGAAAGTCCCAAGAAATTTTAGGTTTGTATACACCTCTGAATCCCAGTCTATAAATCCAGAGATTCCTATTCCATTCTCTTGTAAATAATCACTTTAATCAGTTAGCAAGTAGACCTGGGAAGGATGTCATTTGCCATTTTAAAACTTGAGTCAAATTCATTAATATTAGCTATAAAACAAATCAGATAAGGAAATCAATTTGATTGTTATTTTGATTTACTCAAGAAGACATGAAGATGCCTTATAATGAGTCTATCAAGGTCAGTCTGGTCTACCCAGATTGGCAGTGGATCTCTAGGGTCTTAGGGTATTTCACATCACCTACTACCTTATTCTTTTAACTTAGAGTACTGGAGAGCAAACCTGTGACCTTCTTCATGTGAAGCATCTGAGCCACAGTCCTCCCCACATCTCCCAAAAAACTGGAATGAAATTATCAACAATTGCACCCCTACATACACACACACACAATGAAGAGATCCTTCCATATATCTGACAGATAGAAGAAAGTGTCCTTGTTCTATAGGCAAATAAAATGCTGTTTTGCAGAGTGGGCAAATGCCAGCATGAATTGATAGAATAGTGAACTTTCCTTTCCCAGGATCCTTAAGTAGAGATCTGTTTTTCGATTAAAAGAGTACACATGAGAAGATAAATGTTATATGCTCTGTGCCTTACCTTTCTGTTCTCCATTTCATTTAGCATTTTTTGCCCAGCCTGGCTAATTTCCTGTATATGAATCTGGCTAGAAGAAAATATGCTTCTGAAGGCAAAGTGAAGCAAAGTAGATGAAGGAGAGATCAGTGCTAGCACTCTTCATTTTGGGTGGGTTTATACATCAGTCAGTCACATTTTATTTGTATCCCGCCCTCCCCGACCAAGCGGCTCAGGGCTATTAATGTCCTCTTGGCTGCAATGTTTGTAGATACAATAAGGACATCTAAGGTGTTCAGATCTTGAATCAGCAATTCTGTTTCACACAAAGATCCAATTGTTCAGCATTACTGATTTCTCTTGAGTCACCTAATAACTCCCACTAGGGATGGTCACGAACTGCATTTTTGTGCTTTGTTTCAGTTTGTGATGTAAACTAGGAGGTTTTGTGGTTCATTTCAGTTTGAGATATAACCTGAATCAGTTAATGAACTTTGCTTTCTGCTCCCTGCAAAAAGTAGCAGAGAGAAGAAAGCATGGGACTAAATGGCTCCAAGCCACTTAAACCCCTGCTTTCTGTTCCCAGTGGCTCAGTTGTTTTTTCATGAAGAGCAGAAAGGCCTGCTTTCTGCTCTTCATGAACTGCCATGAACAACCTTAAAATGTGTGTAAGTTCATGGTGGCTCTTCAGTTTACAAACATCACTTCAAGAACCATGAACCAGCCAAAATTTATCATCAATTTTCATTTGTGGGTTCATGCCCATCAACACCCCTATACCTCTATCCCTCTCTCTCTATGGCCCTTCCTGCCTTCCAGCATGGAAAGTTTGCTGATTGCTGCTGTTTCAAGAAGGATTGTCCTTCGGGAATGTAAGCTGAAGCTTAGCCTCTATTATAGCATCTGTCTTAAAGTGTATGAATACAAAGTCTTTGCCCCTGCTTGATAGGTGCCAGCCACATACTCAGGGAACAAAAGAAGACAAACACAAAAAGGACACAGGTTGATACAGAATGAGAAATGTCACCCCAAACCAGTGAGATCATGCAGTGATTGACCACAACTGGAAAAATCTGTGCACAGGTCAAACATGCTGGGAAGATCAGCCAGCTGCTCTGGCTGGATAACATCCCTGCCAGGCTAAGTCATCTGCTAAGTCATTTTCTTCCCTCACTGTATCTCTCCGCTTCCAATAACTTGAAAAAATTAAATACTTATTTATCAAAGTTATATCTTGCTCCCCTTCTCCTGAACGGGACTCAGGGTGGCTAACAGCACTTAAAATACACCAATAAAAACAATACAAAGGTATAATAAATAATCTTTAAAATATAAGGATATAATAAATACAAAGGTACAATAAATAAATTTTAAAATATAAAATGGTTAAACATCCTTCTGCATTAAAATCTATCCCCTATCAAGCAGGGTAGGATGTGTGGATGGTGAAGACACTGTTGAAGCATACCGGCTGCCTGGTGGATCACAATCACAGGAGAAGACCAGTCTTTCATGCCCTGTGGGACCCAGGGAGGTCTTGCAAGGCATGCACCTCTTCAGGCAGCTGGTTCCACAGGATGAGAGCCACTACTGAATTGCATATACTGAAGCTTTTGTAGTAAAGTATCTGAATAAGCTGTAAGATCAGATATTTCCTGGCTGTTCAGAAGTGTAAGAAATAATTATGTTTGGATTAAAATAATATCTGATTTATGAATGGGTCAGATCTTAATCAGCAGATTTTCAACTGCACATCCTACTCATGTAGCCAAGTTCTTGTGGCCTCTCATGACTTTATGTTTCATGGTTTGGTATTAAATTCCAAACTATGACACACAAAAATATGAGTAATTCAACAGAGATCACTTCCCACAAGGAGAATTTCTGTGTTCACTTCTCTATGTATTTGAAAGAACACAGGATTAACTACAGTTAACAAAAACTTCTGATAGATCTTGTTGTTATACATGATTAATGGCAGAAAATATCTTTCCTAGAAAAAATGTTTATTGGGAAAGGCATAAAAGTATAGGCTCAGTCTTCCAAACTGATAAAGTGACTTCAAGTTCATTTTCATAGACACAACTTTGATGCAGTGCCTGTTTCCTCTTGAGTTAAATACTACATATGATCACACTGACAATTTGGTCACAATTGAAAATGAGTATTATTTTAGCAGGGCTGAAGTGGCTGTTGATCAACCAAATGACCCCAAAATTGAATTGGTGGTAGGGCTGCCTGTCTATTACAGATTTCCCAATTTTCACATGAATTGGACTAAGGAGTCACATTTTATGAGCCCCCTGAATAAGGTGTTCCTGGGAATCATACTTTCACAGAAAAAAGGGTTCAGCCATCATGAAGGATGAGCAGATAAGAAGAGCAGATACTCTCTGTGGCTTGTCTCCAGAGGTGATTGGCTGGGAATTCTCTGTGTTTCTCCCTTACAAGGATCCATTTGGAACAGATAAATGCCATTGCCCAGGAAAGTGGTAGAATTAAAGAAAAACATGCTACATTGTTGGTAAGAACCCAAATTGAAAGGGAAAAAACCCACGACTATTGGTAGGGGAAGGGAGGGGGTTGCAATTCCCAAGTATCCCACATTTGTATTTCTATTCCAGGAAATCACTGTAACAATTCAAGCCAGTGATTTATGTATATATCTTTAACTTGGGAATTTCATAATGCTGATCTCTAATGCAGAGTTATTTTATTCTAAATCCATTGATTTCACTGATAGAATTGCACTGTGTTTTTAATGACCAAGGATTGATGAATCTTGTATTCGGGACAGAATTTACTATAATGAGAATCTCACCATTCATTTTATTTTTAATGCTAAGTTTCTAACATAGAAGCTTCATGGAATGCCTCCAGAGTCCTAACATTTAATAAAGTAGTGGGGAAAAAAGATTATTGAGTCAGATCTGGTTGAATGTATCTGTAGCACAAAAGTTATATACTTTGCCCTTTAAAAATGTTCCCCCAAACTGTCAACAAGATCTGATCACCAATACTTCTTACATTGGGCCCTAGGAACTGTGGATGAAGCAGGCTTTTCCCTACCTTTCTTTCTTGCCAACTGCTCTGTCCAAAAATCAGTACCTAAAGATTTGAACAAGCAGATGTAGTGATAAATGCCTCTCTTTTGTGAAGACCTTGCTTTGTCTACACCATTTATTTTTGTTGACTTCCCCTTTCCAGCTGGAATCCCTGTGCCACATCCCATGCCACTCCAAGGAGTCCCTATGAATGTTCACACTGGGGAATGGCTTTATGAGAGCTTTCCAGAGATCAAGTGGGAGGAGGACAGATGTGGCAAATACCTTCTCTGTTTTTGATTCACTGTTCATAAAATCCAAGCCAGGTCATTTACTCTGACTAATGGCATACAAATGGTTCTGGCACAGGTGTTGTTGTTGTTTTTTCGGAGGGGGGAGGGGAAATGTGTCTTATTGGCTGTCCTCCATTGTGTCAGACACAAAAGTGTACCATATTATGAGCAATGGTATATTTGGTAATAACTAGCTAATCTGAACATTTGCCCATCCCTGCATGCTACAGAAAGCAACAAAGGGAACTGAGTTTTAGCAGCTAGTGCTCTCCCTGCATATTTGGAAGGCCACGTGTTTCATCCTTAACAAGTGGATATATTATAAATTTCTAAAAGAAAAAGATCCTCTGCTGCACATAAGAACATTATAAAAAACAAAATGTCTTTTGGCAGACGAGCATCTAAAATTGAAAATGGATGAGCACTACATAGATTAAACCTATACATTCCATACATAGTTCATATGTACCAGACATGATTTATCCTTCCTTTTACCTGTATGCTTTACTTTTTACTTGTATGACCAATTTGTAGGAAAGCTAGATTATCCATATATGTTTGCAAGTGAGTAAATGCATATGTGCATATGTACATGTAAGGCAGGAATGCACAGAAGTAATTGGAAATGGATGCTGAGTTAATTAAAATGTATAGATAGTGCAAACCTAGAATGCAGCAGTGATTTGTAACTCAAAAAAATAAAGGAAAATGGCTATTTAAAATCTCTTGCATTGCCAGAGTTATATGGGGAAAAATAGAACAACTAATAGCAATATTTATCATTCAAAATTTGGGGGATTTCCCCCTCCCCTTCTTTCCAACTAGAAAACAGAACAGATCAAATAGTAGATTTTCAGTTCTGAAAATTAGTAGACTCTGGAGAGCCAATTAACCACAACTCCCATCTCTTGGCCTTAATGTCTTTATTGCTCATTCAGGTTCCCCTCCCCTGCATGATCCAGAGAGGTGGTGCAATCGGGCTAATTTTGGGACAGTTACCCTGCTAACGTAGTCTTTACAATTACGCGGCAGACCAGGTGGCAAGACGGCATGGTTCTGCCTCACCAAGGTGCAAAACAAATTCAGCGTTCAATCAACCTGAGAGAAAAAGGACAATTCTCATTTGCATAAACATGTAGCCACGGAAACTGGAGGCACAGAGGTATAAGGAAAAGAGACCTATTTTACATGATGTGCATAGAATATTTGACAGTTTAGATTGGAGGCGTCATTGATGTGCGTAGGAATGGTACGGTTGGTTGCCATGGATATGGTTTTCCCTACTGGCAGCACAAAGATTGGCAGGGATGGATGCAGGAGAGAGAGAGGGAGGGGAAAAAGACACACACACTCATACAAACACTTAAACCACTGCAACTCTGTGGCAGACTCATTCTTTTCTTTTGTTGCAAAGCAATGTATCCTTTCTATGCTAATGACAGCTCATCTAGTATGCTGTGTAATCTACCAACACTGATATTTCTATAATAAATCATTTATGTGTAATGTGTATTTATATACTGCATAAACATATATAAAGTATAATTTTATACATACATATTTTCATAAAGCGGGTGGCATAGACAGAGATAGTAAGTGAGCTACAGATGCATAAAATATAAGAAAACATACTTATATTTAGTTTAATTTGTTTCCCAGATTTGACACATAGTGGCAACAGCCCTTAGTATTTTTTTAATGCACATGATAGTAAAGCATTAATGCATTTACACTAGAGTAGTCGTGTTAACAGCAATGGGACTACATAGGAAGGAGTACGTTGTGAACTGGACTCCTAATGAGCAAGAGTAAGTGAAGAACGCAAGCAATATGAAACAAAATACCACTTTTAGGCTTTAGTCCAATTCTACACAGAATTACACCCTTCTCTGTCCGTTGAAGTAAATGGCTTTATCTCTGCTTAGGATTGTTGTGCTACTGGATTATTACACAATAAACAAGTGTTCAGGGTTAAAATATGACTCCATATTTCTGATCAGAATCCAGTATACTGTTTCCTCAAAAATTCAATGTCTTCTTAAAACCATATTCACTCCAATAAAAGAAACAGAGCTTTAGCATTCCAGTCTAAAGCCTTGTTAAACCAGAGTATTTGGAGTTAAGCTAAGTGCGTCCTTTAGAATTTATTGTTCATTCAACTGCACCTATATACAACAATGCCACTCTATCATCACATTATTATAACAGCCACACAAGGACCTCAGTCCAGTACCTAAGAATTATCTTGCATTGTTTATCAAATGTTTTATGCTGTTTAATTGAATACACACACATACACAGAGAGAGAGAGTGAGTAATTCACCTTAAGTCCCAGCAAGAAAGGCAGGCTATAAACAAATTAAATACATACATACATACATGTAAAGTTTAAAAACCATAGTGAATGGCAAAGTTCAGGGGTCATTACCAATTTGGTTGTTAGATTAAAAGCAAACAATAAATGCTTGAACCCATGGTTACCCAGTCCAGCAAAGAACATTTGGTTGGAACTGGGTTGGAACACAGTGATCATTTCTATGGCATTGTCTCTGGATCAGATAGAGAGCCCACAAGTTGTCCTGGGTGATTAGCTGCACATGACTAGTGCTGTATTAAGGACGCAAAGGTAGCAATTGTTAGAATGGCTAAATAAAGGTTACAGCAGCACAGTAAACAAACACACGGACCAAATGTATGCAACAGAGCACTACCTTATGATTAAATTAGGTATTTGTGCTTCTTTTCCAGTCCTTCTGTCATTTTCTCTATTAACATAGTGCTAACGAATTTATCTATCCTGTATTAGGCACTTCTGCTACTTTAAAATACTTTCTCACCACTAGAAGAGGCACTATAGTTGACATCTCAGTGCCCTTATATCCAGAATTTCCATTATAAACAAACACATGATACCTAAATGCTCTGAATGTAGCATGCAGAATATATCCAGGTTTTGGCAGTGATAAGGGTTATAGGAAGACCTGGTTTTGGGATTGGATCCAAATGATATGGGAAGCCTGTTTGGGAACCCAGAGTTGCCTTCCCATTGATCTGGATCCATCTTGACTGAGACTGAACTGACAGACACAGGGGTTTGTCTGTTGACCTTTACTGTTGCAAAGCAAGTGGAGCAAAGCTGCCTTCTTCCATGCTGGCAGGTATTGTAGTGCAAGAATATTGCCATAGAAAGCATCACACACTGCATATGGCAGCAGTTTTCATCCTAACCAAATGGCAGAGCTTGTCTTTAGGCTGTGTAATACAAGAATAGATGATGAAATAAAAGTCTGAAGCTCTCACACAGCACAAATTAAGAAATTCCTTTCTTAAATAACAAATATGGAAGGCCTTAATTTTTTCTTTATGCAATCACAAACTGGTCAAAAAAGAAACATGAAAGAGAATAGATTCTATCCCTATGTTTTCTTTCCTCTGTTCCTTTTCTCAATTTATTGATGCCCAAGGGCAAGTAATTCTTCTTTGGCTTTGTCCCTTTCCATGTCTTGCACAGGATTAAAAGACCTGGGGAGGGGGGAATCGTGTACTTGCCTCAAAAAGCTACTCTGCTCTAACCAGATTCTTAATTCTGTAGAAACTCAGCGGGGACATTCCTCACTGTGTTGGATAACCACCTCCAATATTTCAAGCTGTGAGCATAATTCCTAGCATTCAAAAAAGAAATTCTGCAAAAATCTGCTACTTGTGGACAAGCATATGCTTGCCTGAATGGCAGCCAAATGTTGGCATATATTATCATGCAGAGTTTCTTGGGAATATAGATAGATAGATAGATAGATAGATAGATAGATAGATAGATAGATAGATAGATAGATAGATAGATAGATAGATAGATAGATAGATAGATAGATAGATAGATATGATTCATTTGATTTTTAGCCCACCCTTCCCACAAATGGTCTTATATATATAAATTCTGAAGCCACCATAATTTTAAAAATCAGTAAAAATTAGTCACCAAGTTCTCATTTAAATACTAGGAGCAACCTTCTCATTTAAATACTAGGAGCAACCTTCTCATTACAGTGAATTTACACTTAGATTACTTAAAGTTTCTACTGGTATTATTTAAACACTTTATTAAGCAGTGTTACCTCACCCTAATTTACAGATAGGCCTCGCTTGTACAAGCCTTGGGATAACACAGAAAGCTTTGGGCTAGCACTTCTTCACAAAGTATTTTAAATGTTTTAATGTTTCATACTCAGTCAGATTAGTAGTCCAATTAATTGAGAAATGCCACTAGCTCTCTGGGACCTCAGGCAGAGGTGTTTCCTCTTGAAGCCCTTTTCTCAAGTTCTGTGTAATGACCTTTTTTGAAATCAACAATACTTGCTTCATAGTGACTTAAACAGAAATTTATAATATGCCATATTCATAACTGGCACTGAATTGTTGACATCCAGGATGAGTCAAACTGCAAACCTCAATAGAAATATTCCAATATCCATTCTTCTAGAGGCTATGATGCCCTTCACCTAGTGTGCTTAAACCACTATTCATTTTTAATATTGTATCACAATTTTATTGTGATTATTCTAATATGTTTATCTGTATCTTTAATTGTATGTATAGATAATAGGAGCACTAGGGTGGCCAAGTCCCCTGGAAGTGATGTCATTGTGCCAGCACCACCGTGTACCAGCCGCTCTAGGTGTTTCTGGGAAAACTCTATGGTTTTGGGATTGGATCCAAATGATACGGAAAAGCCTGTTTGGGAACTCAGAGTTGCCTTCCCATTGATCTGGATCCATCTTGACTGAGACTGAACTGACAGACACAGGGGTTTATCTGTTGACCTATTGTACCATAGAATTTTCCCTCCCAAATTGCTAGAGCACCCAGGAAAACCATAGAGTTTTTCTGGAAACACCTAGAACAGCTGGTGTGTGGTGGCAGCACGATGATGTCACTTCCAGGTGACATCATTGTGCCGGCGACGTCGGGGGAGGTTCCCCTTGCCAGCCCAATGTGGACTGGCAGGTTGGGAACCTCCAGTGTGGGGGAACCCCCAGCCAGCCGAGGGCTTGGCAGCCCTAAGGAGCACTAAGTGAGATGAATAGGATGACTTATAAAAATATTTTGTAAGCTAGAAAACCAATATTTATGAAGTTTGCAATTTGCTGGTTTGCAAGTGAACTCAGTTTTCAGCCAATCTGTTTCTCTTTTGTGCTATTCTTTTAAAAAATATACATTATACTATAAAAAGAATATACTAGAAACACTGGTTTTGGTGTTTTCCACCCATACATCTATAGATTGTTATGGCATTTGCAATCAGGGTTTTTTTGTAGCGGAAACTCCTTTGCATATTAGGCCACACACCCCTGGTGTAGCCAATCCTCCAAGAGCTTACGACAGACTCTGTAAGAAGAGCCCTATAAGCTCTTGAAGGATTGGCTACATCAGGGCTATGCAGCTCAAAGGAGTCCCTGCTACAAAAAATAGCCCTGTTTGAAACAATATAACCATAACCACAATACTGATTGTCTTTGCAAATGCAACACACACATGTGGTGATATTTAGATGGAAAAAGAACAACCTAGAACATTAGATCAACCTGAATCTTTCATAATTTAAAATAAGTGCTCTCAAATGTATGGGGCACATGAAAAGGACTTTATGTCAAGAGGGGTTTTTGCCTGTTTTGCTCTAATTAAATATGTTCCTCATGTCAAAAACTGAAAGAATTTTAGAAAGAATGCAAATATTAAAGGACTCTAATACGATGTTTCATTTTTCTCACGTGATTCTGTGTAATACCCATAGTTCCACATGGGAATCTAAGGTGGTAAAATGCCTGCATGAAAAATACACAATATAAAAAATAAACATGAGAACTAGCACCCAAAAGACATTGCTGAAAGATGTGCAACAGTGGTACAATTTGGCCATGATTCAACAGTTATAAAATGATATTTTAAAATCTTTTTTGTTATTTTAAGTTGTAGCTCTTCACCAGTACAGACCAATATACAACCATAAATGAACTAGAAAAAATGGCTAAATATTTCACAAAGTACTTTGCATAAGACAAAATATTTTGCATAAGAAAAGTTCCTGTATCAAAGCAGACACAGAACACAAAAATATTTACATCAGAAAACACCATCATCCTAATCCCTAATGTTATATTTTTCACCTCCAGGTTCATATAAAATTTTAGCACAATGGTTTTATCAATAGCCTTCGTCATTTCCTAGTGTTATTGTGGCATAAATTGAGGTGAAAGTAATTTATATTTCTTACTGGTACTCTCAGGGCTTTTTTATAGAAAAAGCCCAGCAAGAACTCATTTGCATATTAGGCCACACCCTCTGATGCCAAGCCAGCAATAACTGTGTTTCTGTGTGTTCCTGCTAAAACTGTGCCCCCCCCCCCCCGGTACCCTCCCTTTGAGCAGAAGATGAACCATGAGTATTCTGTATCAGCCCATTGTTCCCCAGGGTACAAGCTTTATGGACTCATTTTAACATATATATGAGACATTATCTACAGTTAGCCAGTACACACCAAACATATTTTAGAAAAGTGGTCATGGATTACATGGGTCTGTAACTCATGAAATTTTTAGTCATTAAGCTATCACAGGACTCTTTGTAGGTTTTGAAAAAACAAATTAGCATGGCTACTCCACTGGCATTGTTTCTCACTTTACTGATTCCTATTCCCAAAGCTATAGTTGCCTTTGTGCCATGTTTGGGTTTCCTAATAGAAATGCACAACACGAGCCAAAAACAGATAGGATTTTACAGATCTGAGGAAAAACAGCAGTAGAGTTAACCAAGAGATTGATTTTAATTGCATCATCCCCACATGACTATACAGCAGTGTCTTTTCAAAGGATTCTGAAAAGTTTATCTTATAGACATCATCCATTTTCATTTACGAATCATGCAGCAGTGTATCATCTAGCCCAGTGTGTTGAGTTGCTATTCTGCAGCTTTCATAATCAAAGGCAGGATTGCCATTACCAAATATTCGGATAAATTTAGCCCACAAATAAGAAAAAGCGTCAGAGCAAGCATAAGCAGAGAACAGAAGAAATATGTGAATCATTGTGTCAAAAGGTGTTTGCTAAGATAAGAAGAGTTTAAAGTAAAACAGAATTAGATATCTTCATATCTAATATCTTTCCTATTTATAATATGGAGTAATAATGATCTGCCTCTCAGGATCTTTGATAGAATGAATGACATGGAAAGCACTGAACAGTATTTTATGCACTTTCTTTTCATATTAAGGATTTTTGATAGAGGTATCTTCCAAACAGCCTTAGTATTCTAATTTCATTTCCCTTTGTTACAGTTTCCCACCCCCATTTCCATACAGCAATCCTTTGCTGTCCTGGCTTTTCTTTATTTTTGTTCCTATTCTTCCTGAAACCTGTTTTCCCTAATCTTTTTTTCCCTGAAACATCTTCATTTCTGTTTTTCATCATCTGAAATACCTGTGCTGTTTCACAGTGCTCTTTCCATCTTGCCATTTTTTTAATGCACTTTAGCAATACAGCAGGCCAGTGGCAGTCCACACATGTGCAGAATGAACCTTCCTGGCCAATCAGAAGGCTCCAAAGAGGCAACCAATTATTGCCTCACTGTTTTATGGAACATGCCATTCCACCAGAGCAAGAGCTTACTTGGTTGCCGCCCCAGTACTCTGGAACACCCTCCCAGAAGCCATCAGGGCCCTGCGGGACTTATCACAGATCCACAGGGCCTGCAAGACTGAACTGTTTTGGATGGCATATGACATCTAATGGGAGAGGGTTGCCTCCACATCTGGATCTCTCGCACTTAGTACTAACTGCCTAGGATCTGTTCACATTGAGAAAGGAAATATTATATGCTTGAAGTAACACCACAGCAATTTATCTGATTGTTTTATTGTTTTAATATTGCCACTGTTTATTTTCATGTTGTTAGCCGCCTTGAGTCTGCATAGAATAGGCGGGATATAAATATAACGTAAATAAATAAATAAAATAAATGCCTTATAGCACACTCAATTGCTGTGCCTGGGTGCCATTTTCAAATTCTGTATGTGCTATGGGTGGAAGAGCTGAGGAAGTAGTGAAGCCAGCAACTCAATGAACGCCTTGTGGGCAGTGAGCCAAGGCAGCTGTGACAGAATAGAGATAGCAGCCCAACAACCCCTGGCTGGGTAGGCAAGTCGAGACTACACCCTAACCTCTGCTGGCCTAAAGAGGCACCTGTTCTGTACACAGTAATAATAAATAAAGCATAAGCCCAGCAGAGTTCTTTGTTATTACTTATGTATTTACCGTACTTTATTTATATCCAACTTCTTCCCCAATGGGGACTCAAAGCAGCTTACATCATCGTCCTCTCCTCCATTTTATCCGTACAACAACCCTGTGAGGTAAGTTAGGCTGAAAGTGTGCAACTGACCCAAGGTCACCAAGCAAGCTTTCATGGCAGGGTGGGGATTTAAACTTGGGTTACCCAGATACTAGTCCAACACTTTAAGCACTACGCCATGCTGGCTCTCCCTCTTGATTAACAGAATAGGACCATTGTAAGGGTGTTTTGAAGAACCTCAACAGTAGTCTTCCCTTAGCCCTGCAATCAGCCGCGATCACAGCTATGATGAATTCTTTAGTTACTGTCAATAATTCAAAAGGAAAGGAAGGGCAGTACAGCTGGTTGAAAACAACCAGTGTAACGTGGGAAGCAGATAACCAATCAAAAGGACAGGCAAGTAACCAAGATGTGATTCACTGAGGGGATTTCGGGGTGGCAACTGCATAAGCTAATGGGAAAGCTGAAAAACAAACAGTCTGTAAATGAAAGTACAACACTTTATGCGGAAAGTTGTGCATAAAAATGGGCAGTGTGAATAATCACCCTGTTTACACTCACACTGTAATTGGAAACACCCCAGAGGCAGGGAAAAAACTGAACAGGACTACAGGCTGGAAGACACCAGAGAATGCACATGTCAGGATTCAAACAGTTATTTGGAATTTGCCAAGAGACCCTGCTGAATACAATATTTGCCACTTTGTGTATCTTAATAAAAAATTCAATATTTCTTTGTAGACCCCATGCAAAAAGAAACAATACCACATGACCTATGCAGCCAATCACCAGCCAGTTGCAATCAAAGATAAAGTATTGTTAGAGATAAAACTCTTGTATGTGCTCGCTTCAGCAGCACATATACTAAAATTGAAACTCATGTATTAAAGTGTACAAGGGTTTTCTGAAATATCTTTGAAATATATGCTAAAAACACAAATATGAATTGTACTGCCCCATGATATTCATAATTTAGACTGACAGAAATAAACAGTTGAACAATGAAAAATGGAAATTTTGTTACTGCAAAAATTACAGACAAGGTTTTGAATGGCTAGGTGGAGCTTGCGGAGGGCTGTTGTTTGAGGTAGAAGCACCAATGTTTCAGCATAGCATCTGGAACCTTTCCTCACATTCTCCCCCCTCCCACCAGCTTCAAAAAGATTGGACCAGAGAGTCCAATTCTATGAGCCCAAAAGAAGGTGCCTCGTTGTCCATTATTTCCAATGGAAGGAAGGCATTTAAAAGGAGTGTTGTCCCTTTAGATATGATGGCCAGAACGCCCTTCAAAATTCAGTCATTTTTGTTACAACCTTGCTCCTGGCTCAACCCCAAAGTCTCCTGGCTCCACCCCCAATGTCCCCAGATATTTCCTAAGGTGGACCTGGCAACTTTAGTCTTTATAATTTCATGTGTAACCAACTCCTGACAAGAACTTGAATCCTTCAGAGTTAGTGTACAAAACAAGATATAATCCATTTAATTTGCTTCTGTTCTCTTTCTACAGCTTTGGTTTCCAGTTTTTCCACCATTTTGGAAGACATTTCCCTTTGCTTATTTTGTGCATAAAAGGCATGCTATAAATGAGTTTACATGAGTACAAAATCCCAACCTTACAAATTAGTGGGGTTGCAATTCACTGCAAACCTGTATCCACTGTCGCTGAGTTTGGTGCTGTTTCCAAAGCCTCATGGAAGCCCTTTGGGAAAGAGCTGCTGTATAACAAATAATAATTCCAGCACTAGGGAATATAATTGAAATAATTCAATCTTCACACAAAGTTCTGCTTTGCCCAAGAAGTCCAGATGAAGACCCTGGGTTTTTATTATTTCTCCATTTCAATGTTTATCTTCAACAGTGGTATTAGCTTCAAATTTGAATGCCAAGGAAGAACAATGCCAGCTACAATTATTTCTATTGTTTTTCCTTTTCTTTCTTTCCCAATGTATCTAAGCCATACTGACTGGGGCTGATGGGAGTTGTAGGCAAAAAACATCTGGAGAGCTACCGTTGGCCACCCCTGCTTTAGGTTGATCCTGCATGGAGCAGGGGGTTGGACTAGATGGTCAGTATGGCCCTTTCCAACTCTATGATTCTATGCTTCCTCTATCAAGGGCCAAGAGCTCAGGAGCCTAACCACATGCCTAAATCTTTATTTCTAGTCAGGGAAGATCTGGGAGAATAAACAAAGCAAGAAGATGTCTATAGTCTAACAGTTCTCTATGCTACCTACATTAACTTTACTTGGTTTAAAACATCCTGAATTCTGCATGTTGGAAACACTGACAGCGGAAGAATGGGATAAGAATGTATCAGAACTATATTATGTTCATTGTGAGGCGGCCATGCAATTGCTTTACCAGGGTGTATAATTAGCAAATCAAGCCACATTTTACTGTTGCGTTATAGAGAGAGTAAAATTGGAATAAGTGAGAGTTGGGCTTTGACTTCAGTGCCATAGAGTCTACATTCCAGAGCCTCTATTTTTGCCAGGGGAACCAAGCTCTATAGTTTGAAGATGAGTTGCAATTCTGGGGGATCCTCAGGTCCCATCTGGAGGCTGGCATTCCTAGCTGGTTTTTGATTATAATGTTAGATTAGGCCTGAAGAAACCCAGCCTAAAATCCCTCTCTAGGCCAAAACAGATGAAAGACTCTTGCATTCAATCCCATCCTTCGGCTAGGGAATGCAACACAATGTATATCAATCTTCATATCATTCCCATAATAATTTCGTTAGTGACCACTGACTGGAAACAGGCAATGGGGGCATAAAGCTCCCAAGATTGTCTTTAAAATAGCTGGTGTGGGGGAGTCCAGTTTAGATGGAGTACATGGTGTGCAGCAAGAACAGAGGTTAAACCTTTCCCTGTGCCATTTTCCACTGGAAAGTGTTTCTGTGGAGCTTATTTTTATTCTATTGGGCAGACACAAAGGTCCCACATAATACACCTGTTTTTGCCTTAACATAGCAAACAGCAACTCCATGGTGCAGTGTCAAGGCCAAAGTTTGCCTGTGTTTTTTCCCCACATATGGGTTCAATTCTTTCTTTGAAATGTACATTCAGATCGTTAGGGTTTTTGTGTGTGCTGGATGTGTAATTGTTTTTAGCTGTGACTGTGAGCCAGTTATAAAGCTTTTGAAATAGGATAGAACTTGTTCCATGAATCAATCAATCGCACTTACCACAGAGTAATTTACTATGATATGCATATAACCATTTGACAAACAACTAACCTCTGTTTTGTTCTGCCTGGTGGGGAGAAGGATTTTAGTGCACTTCCACAATTTGTCTGAAATCTAGGGAAGGTCAGGAGTGGTTAAGTTCTCTTCAGCACTTGGCAAGATGATATAATGTGCAAAGTCATTTTGTGCAAAGCTCTGTTGAAACACCCATATGAGCATGAAGTAGGTGACACCCCCCCCCCCAGCATAAGGGAGGGGGAAAATGTGTGGAGAAAGAGCAGTCTGAACTGGAAGAGAGAAATAAAAAAACAGACATTGGTACGAATTGGCTGAAGCACCTTAAAGGTTCAGAATCTCTCTCCTTAGTGATCTGATGTTGGTTAGTGGATCTACTGTCTGGAAGGAAGGAAGGAAGGAAGGAAGGAAGGAAGGAAGGAAGGAAGGAAGGAAGGAAGGAAGGAAGGAAGGAAGGAAGGAAGGAAGGAAGGAAGGGATGTGAACTGAAATTAAACTGTAATTGGGCATGAACACAGCTTCTTGCTAACTTGCATGTGTCCTTTGCTCTTCTTACCAGCTTCCTTCCTTCACTCACAGGTTTAGCATACCTTCCTGTTTGATCAAGCTCCAGTTAGCTGTGATGTCTAAAAGCAGAAATCTTTTTGAACTGGAGTTTAATTCCACACAAACCAAAACTTTATTTAACTCAGTTAAGAATCTCATATTATGGGGAATATACAAATTGGCGTTCCCCAAGATACCTGCCCTTGATCCTTGAAGCAAATTGGAGCTTGCTGAAACCAGGAAGTTGCTTCAACTGTGTGTAAAAGGAAGCAGGAAGAATGAAGGGAACACACAAGGAACAACCTGTGTTCATGGCTGATCTCAGTTTAATCAGGTTTTCATGATTTCTGAATGCAGTTTTGCCCTTATTTTCTCCTTTTAGCCCAAGATGCCAACAGATACAGGTTTTTTCCTTACACCAGTGACTCCTGAATATGAAACCAAGCTAATGTGTACTTACCTATTATTTTAGGATTCAGCACTGATACCAGGAGAGATGAGAAAACAATGTATGAGGCAGCCCTTTATGTACTTAGCCCTCTTCCACTTCTTTTGATCATGCCATTTTTACTCACCTACTACACCAAGAGTTAGTATTTCTCATTACTATTCTACAGATTATGGTACTTCTAATCACTCCTATTTTAAGCCAGTGAGGAAAAAAAATGATTAGGCTAACAATGAAATCTACCCCTTCATAATTTGTAGAAAATTGAAAGCAAAACATTAAAAATTGAGTGCTGTTCAATAATTCATAATTCCTCAAAAGTGAAATCTACTGCCTAAATTCAAAGGCTTTACTCTTCTCTACTAACATCAGCAGTAGGTCGAGAGGAGCTCCAGGCCAAATTTACCAATAGTGGATGACAAATTATATTCTTCTGCTTCCTCACTCTCCTTACAGTATTGCTAAGAGAGATACTGGGGGGAACGGTAATGGTATCTCCCCAGCAGCTTCAGAGATACTTCCTTGACAGTCCTCGAAGATATACTTTAGATTACGTTTAAACTAGCACTGCAAGCCTTAATTGATTAAATTGCATAATTAACTGATTGGTTAATTATTATTATTTTTAAAGATGTTTTGTACAAGCAGACAGGCAGGCAGTGTGATGGTGACTTTGCTGTACATATTGAGGTGGCGCGGGGGGAGATGCAAATAGCCAATACTCTACTAGATAACAGTGGCAACTGCTGTCAGCTGTAAGTAACCCACTGCAGTCACAGGGCATCCACAGGAAAACCGGCTGACCTAGTAAAGAGAAACTGCAATGGCCACCAGCTCCAGAATCAGAAATAACTCCTCCTTCCCCCTTCCTACTAGACATCATCTTACATTGGGTCTGGTTGAATGAGCTTGTGCTGGTTGCGCAACTTGTAGAATTGACCCTATCTTTAGAAAAAGGCTGCAATCAGCAGAGCTGAGTTTCAAGTAAGTGACTTTGTTTTTGTCTACTAAGGCCTGTGTGCTGAGGTGATTTAATTTATTTTTGTTACAAAGAAAATGCATAAGTAATATGCAGGACTTTTTTGGGGCAGGAACACACAGGAACACAGTTCTGGCTGGCTTGGCATTGGGGTTCCTGCTGGGCTTTCCCTACAAAAAAACCCTGTGTGAAATAATGGTGACATATGCAAATGAGCTCCTGCTGGGCTTTTC
This sequence comes from Heteronotia binoei, assembly GCF_032191835.1. NCBI lineage: Eukaryota > Metazoa > Chordata > Lepidosauria > Squamata > Gekkonidae > Heteronotia > Heteronotia binoei. The sequence continues at coordinate 126,319,714 of NC_083226.1, read as the reverse complement.
CTGCAAAAATATGGTTATACTGACTGAGTCACACCAGTATTTCATCTAACCAAGTACTTTTTTTCACCACTTGCCTGAACACTCAAGCTTCAAGCTGAAGTCTTTCCCAGTACTGGTGGTGGTGGTGGTGGAGCAAAGTGCCATCAAGTCTCAGCTGACTTATTGCAACCTCTTAAAGTTTTCAATGCAAGAGACATTCACAGGTATTTGTCATTGCCTAACTCTGTGTAGTGACCCTGGACTGTCTTGGTGATCTCCCATCCAAATACCAACCAATGCTGACTTTACTTAGCTTCCAAGATCTGACTAGCCTGGGCCATCTTGTTGCCTGAAGGGTTTTTGTTTGTATAGATCAGATTTACACATTATGGAGTACACAAGTTGGGGTCCAACCAGGTGCAATAAGTCAGTTCCAACTTGATATGCCTCACTTTCTATGAAGGCCCAGGTCACTGTGGTTGCCACACTGGTCTTTTACCATCTTTGGCAGATCAGGCGGTTGACAGCCTACCTCTTCCCTCAGGATTTAGCTACAGTGACTCATGCAGTGGTCACTTCCAGACTAAATTACTGTAACTTGCTCTACATGGGCTTGTCCTTTGGGCTAATCTGGAAACTCCAGCTGGTGCAAAATGCAGTGGTGCGCCTGCTGATGGCACTGCCTGTATGGGCGGGTATATAGCCAGTATTATGCCATTTACACTGGCTGCCTACTGAGTACTGGATTTGTTTCAAGGTTCTGATATTGACCTTCAAAGCACTGTATGGCCTGGGACCACTGAGGGACTGCCTTTCCCTGTATGTGCCCCGAAATACTTTATGCTGAGAAAATCAACATTTCCTGGTTGTCCCCGGTCCTATGGATGTCTATCTGGTTTCGACCAGGGTAAGGGATTTTTCTGCCCTAGCCCCAGCCTGGTAGTACATGCTCCCATTGGAGAGTAGGGCCTTGCCAGATTTGTTACCTTTTTGCAGGGCCTGCAATATGGAGCTGTTTCGCCAGGCCTTTGGGTGAGGCAGCAGGCATCCACATTAAACCAAACCAATCTAAACTGGCCTCCCTTGAAAAGGCCCACTTGAAATATGACATCATTAATTAGTGGCCATCTGGAAATTATTCTAATCTTTATACACTTCTGTCTCCTGCTCTAAACCGGGAAGTTTCTACTTGTTTTAATATATTGTTTTTATGGATTTTTAATGCCTTACATGTCGTAATGTTGTATGTTGTAATCTGCCCTGGGACCATTTGTGGGGTAAGGTGGAATATAAATCTACTATAATAAAAATAAAATAAAATAAATGCTCAATGAGATGTGTCCATGAACAAGAGTGTGTGTGTGTGTATGGGGGTGGGGTAGCACTGTCTGTTTCTTTCTTGCAAAAGAAGTAGGGAAAACCATGGTTGTACAACATTTTTGATAATGATTGATGCATTTAAGAGTAAAGTGCAATCTACGTTCTGTGGTGTTCCATTTTGGTTCAGCCACAGTCTTTGGCAAGACAAAATGTAAAGTTGTCATATGGTTTGAATCTGGAATAAGTTTGAAAGGGATTGGCAGAACTTTTTCTCTAATCATGGCTGACATTAGACTTTTTTTGCTGCATGTATTTTGCCTGAACAACAGAAAGAAATAAGATAATTTATTGCACAATATCATCTTTGAAGACTGGGTAAATAATTTAGAATAGTGACATGATTTCAGGCTGCAAAATGTCAGCAGTTTTAGCAAGGTTGGTGGGATTAAATGTTTCTGAAATTAATGTATTTTACTATAATAAGGTAGTCAATTGGACTGATGGCTCTTTTTTCTTTTCATTTTTTCTTCTCTTCATGGAATCTCTAAACTATTTGTAATGTTCTCAAACATATTTTTAATTTTATAATTTCCATACAACTTTATCTTAATGTAATTCTTGCTATATAGCTAATTAGTTGGCAGTTTTCTGAATAAACACTGCTAGTTAACCCCCTCCTCCAATCTGCTTATATGCATTGTCTAGGACAGTGTTTTTGTATGCCACTATGCATAAAAATAATTTCTAGGATCAGAATTCTGGCACAAATAACAAGTGTAGATTTACTTGTTATAACCTCAGTAATATGTCATTTAAATATAATTGTGCATATTTGCACTAGCCACCAATTCATTCTATTCTGAGAACATTACAACCATATGCCTCCTAATATTTAGTAGGACAAAGGAGGAAAAATCAAAACAAAGGTGGCAATCAAACATAGCAGATACATTCATCTATAATTTGAACAAATATTCTTGACTATTTATTTGCAATACTGGATGTAGAATTCTTGAATAAATTTCCACCAGATAATCACTGTTTTGTAGCTTATCTGCATGTATTTGTGTGGGGGTGTGTGTGAAAAAGAGAATATGGTTACTGACCGCTTCTACTCACGGTCTGGCACTGACTTTTTCTTTAAAAAACATGCTTTATAGGGTTTTATTTTAGTAACGTTAAAATATTGTGATAGATGGCAGTTCGTCTCTCTTAATTGCACTAAAAGCAAAAAGGCCCATTCCTAAGGAAAATTCACAGCTTGTATAAATACATCCCCCCCCCCTCAATATATATACTAAGCCTCCGTTACTCTAAAGAATCATTCTTTCTTCAGTCACAGTCCTTGGTAAGCTGCCAAGCACAATAGGGCATTAATTAACATGTGCCAGGGATTCATCAACATGCACAGTAGTAGAGAGCAATTGCAAACTCCCTCCTCTTTCCCGCCCCTCTTCTCCTTTGTCCCTGTAATTCATGAAAGATCCTCTCCAGTATGTAAATCACATCTTGCTAAACACCCAGCAATACAGCTCCCTTTATTTTCCAGGACTGTTGTTGGGTTTCTCAGACATCTAGGAAAGATACTGATTCTTTCTGCCTCTTTCTAATCTTTAAAATATATTTGAGAATTCCTGGCTCTGGATTTTAAAAAATTGCATTTGTTTTCTTGCTGAATGCTGTTCTATAAATAAATCACTTGATGAACTACAATTTCAGAAGAAAGAAACAGTGTGAAATGCATTTGGCTAAATGTTATATCACAGGAAATTGTGGAATTACTCTCCCCATTAGCTATGGGTGACAGTAAGATGACCTGTTAACTTGTGGAAATGTTGAAAAAATATCATAAGTTATACCGTATTGATAACTTACCAGTGACTAAGCAAATAAATCAGTGCTATAAATTAAATTTCAATTAGTTGTTGGGTTGACCTCATTTCCTTTTATTGCTAAGGATTACCCAACTGCCATCTTCTCTGCTGAGTTACTTCTAATAACATTTCATCTGCATTTAGGAGAAATACATAAAGTTGTTGACTAACTTCTATCATTATTTCATTATTTTCATTTATTATTCTTTTAAATTGTACCCATGCTTCTGGTTGGCGGCATCACTTTGTATGACAGACTATATAATCTGGATGTGAGTTAACCCGTAACATGGCAAATGCATAGTGTGGATTTGTGTTAATACATGGAATATCTTGCTTAAGAGTAGGAGAATGGACTATATTATCTCCAGGTCTGTCCTTTAGGATTTCATAAAATCCCCAGCAATTTCATTATTAAATTGTGAACCTCGTGCTAAGGCAGTTCCTTGGTCAGGCTGTGGTTCTCTGAGATACCAAATAATGTTTACAGAAATACCAGAAGTGTGTAATGATGTGTACCTAGCAGGTTGATGATAAAATTTAAACTCACTGACCATCCTCATTCAGAAACCTTCAAGGCCAAACTTCTTAGATACAGATCGGTCAAATACAAGTCAATTTGTAACCTAGGTGGCTGGAAGATGAAAACAAAATTATTACCATTTAGAACTGTGGTAACACTTCTAGCCTTTCATCTTCCCTCATCCTTTTCCACTTTCTTGAAAACTTACAATCTGATGCATAGACTTTCTCATCAGACTACTGTAGGGACACCCCAAAATAGTGACTTTTAATAAAGATAGGCCATTTTTGTGTATTCTCAACAGAAATTATCTTTAGTAGTTTTGCGTATATGAAGTGCTTTGGACCCCAGTCTAAAAAGGACAGAGGTACATCTATATTAAATTAAGCTACAGGGAGCTATGGAATGTTTTGTCATTAAATGAGGGCAAAGTGTTTTCAAATCTTGAACCAAAACCGCCGAGTTGACTAGAGGAAATGCATAGCTTTGCTAACATCTTAAGATCTAGAAACTTAACAGTGACAATTCAATGCAAATCTCTGTGTTTTAAAATGCTATTTAAATCAAGATGTGTGTGTGTGCAGGCTAACTCTTTGTTTGGCTTGGCCAATGTATTTTGATCTTTTTTTCCTGAAAACATGTTGGTTATGCTTCTGGTACTGTTCTGGAATATTTAGAATTGTTGCTGCAATTTTGAAAATGGTCTATATGCCATTATATTGGCCACAGTCTCCCAGCTGTGAACTCCATTAACTGAACTTTTGGATAGTAAATTGGAAGCAGACCAAAAGAAAAACTTTTTTTTGCCAAAGTGGTTTACTTTGTTAGATTTAAGTAGGACAAGATGCTTTCCTGCCAAGTCATTTTCTACTACTATTTATTTCAATTGCTGCCTTTACAAAGTCAGCATGTGCTTTCATTTGTACACACAGTGATATATGAGAAATAATGCCAAGAGTCTTTTGTTTTCACTTAGAATAGCAAATAACTATGGTCACTGTACAGCAACAAAACTTATTTAGGTTGATGCATTATTTCTGCTTTTTTTTTAAGTTTTCTTTTAAAAAATCATGCAAAATGTAGGTTGATATTGTGTCAACTACATTTTTTTAAACACAGCAGAGCCACTTGCCCTGACCCGGATGGCCCAGGCTAATCTGATCTCATCAAATCTGAGAAGCTAAGTATGCTTGGCCATGGTTAATATTTGGATGGGAGACCAACAAGAAAGTCCAGAGTCATTATACAGAGGCAGGCAATGGCAAACCACCTCTAACTGTCTCTTCCCTTGAAAACTCTATGGGTCACCATAAGTCACATGAGACTTGACATTTTCTACAACCACCAGAGCCACCAAATTTAAAGTGGGCCACATAGAAGGATGTTGGCCAACACTGAAATCACAGCTACTATCAGTATGCCATTTTTAAAAAGTACCTAAACAAGGAAAAAGTTAGAAGGGTTATACTAGGAATCTGCTGGCTTCATTGTAAATGATTCATCTTAAAACATTCTGTCAATGACTCAAAGAGTTCGTGCAACCCAATCTTGAGCACCCAAAGGGTCTTTTTGTGCTATTTGTGAAGAAAGCAGGATAGAAAATCTTGTGCATGTGAGATCTAACTCTAGTCGTTATTGATGTTGTGGAGCACAGATGGGGAAAATAACATTAGAAGCTCTCTTTGGAGCCTTAAAAAGTGCTCCTTTTCAAATCAACAAGTACATAACTGATTATTTGCTTCTTCAAACAGGGTCTGATTCAGAGAGCTTGTATGCTTCTTAATATTGTTGATGATATGGGAGTAGTTTCATCTTCCCAAAGTATACACAACAGTTCCTGCTCCTGTAATATTTTTAGCATCTTGTATTGCTCTATGTAAACCATGGTTTTAAAATAGTACCATGAAACTATAGACTATGTAAAATAAACATGTGTAAACAGTCTGATTCTATTATTGCAGGAAGAGTAGATAGACAAAGAAAGTGCTTGCTTGCAGGTGGGCTGTTTAATTTAAACCACAGATGGGAAGGCCAGTGGGCTCTGATAGGGTCTTGAGAATACTCACACCATTTTCTTCTCTTAGGCTGTGGTCAGACTACAGACTTGCCACAATCTGGCTATGCCTCAATTTTATCCAGTGTTAGTTGCTTCAGAGAGGTTTTCCAAACGACCCACCCCTAACCTGTCTCACCATGCACTCATTTCATGGTTGACTGTTCAGATTGTTGCATCAACTTTTTTTTTTAATCCTTCACACTTTTGCATAAGCATGTATTCTAAGCTTCAGCTCCTTTTTGATAGTTCCCCAATCTATCTGCCAAGTACTATGGCCCCTCTCAGTCTCCTTTGCAGTGCTTCTCTTCCTTGGAATGGGGTGGTGGTGGTGGTGGTGGCAAGCTTCATGCAGATTTATATGAGAGTAGCCCCACTGACTTCAGTACATTTATTCTTGTGTCAATCATGGGATGCTCTCAAACAGCAACCCTTTTTCTGCCAACACAGCTTGCATTGGGTAAAGTGGGATGGAGAACAGGGCTTCTAGCCTCCCCAAACTCCCTGTCAATATGTAGCCAATGAGGTTTTTAGACCAGGGAAGTCAAACTCATTTGTTAGGAGAGTCAGATCTGATACACATGGGACTTTCTGTGGTGGGCCATGTGTGTCATAAAATGTAATGTGAGGTAGCAGAGATATAAATTTTATAAAAGATACAGACAAACACAATTAAATATATTAATTTTAACTTAAAATACAAACATGCTTGGAACTCTTGCAAAATTTTGTCTGAGATAGAAATGTGGGGGAATAGTGGGATTTGGCAAAGCAATTTTTTTAAAAAAAATCAAGAAAAATCACAAGGGTCACAGGAGAAATTAAAAACGTAAAACACTCTGAGCTTGGGAAAACAATGAAATGGCATTACAAGCTTCTCTCCCCCACCCCACACCTTGGGCCTGCTCAGATTAGCAATGGCTCGCCAGTATAATATTCCTCTTTGGCTGTGGGTTCCCAGATTAGAGTACTCACTAGGTCAGGTCCATTGAGCAGAGACAAGCTGGCTCAAAACATTAACCTGTTATTTGCAACTCCAGGAGGCATGAGCTTCAGTTGGCTATAAGAACGCTGAAAAGTGAAACTGATCTCCACTCCACTGAAACACATTGCAGCACAGACAAAGTTGGAAGGAAAATGTACAATGGATTTTCCATTAAGGTCTCTGGGCCCTATTGCATCTGGGCACAGAGACCTTAATGGAAAATTAATTCCATGTTTTCCTTGCAGCTTTGCTTCCTGCTGCACCCAGCAAAGACAAAGCAGAAAGAGCAGGGAACTTCAGCAGCCTCAGAGCTTCAGAGGGTGGGGACAGGAGGGGGAGGGGGGAGAAAAGAGCCCTACAGGCCTGATTAAAGCCCTGGGTGGGCCAGTTTTGGCCTGTGAGCTGGACATTTGACACCCCTAGTCTAGACACTGTTTACAGACAATTTTGGTTTACATTCAGGCTTTGTGTTTTCATTCCAATTGACTCCTAATGGTTCCCCATGTAGCCTAGTAGAAAATGAATTCATGGACAGCGGCATCTATTTGCCAACTTCTGAATTTCCAAATCGTTTGTCCATTTTGATGTGCTGTATTTTAAACAACTCAGAAGTTAAAACTATTGACATAAAATTGTTTTTCTTATCTCCATAAAAATGCAAGAATATAGGAAAAAACCAAGAAAAAATACACACATTTTTCTCAAAATAGGGTGAGGAGACAGTGTTCTTCTCCAGAGAGTGATTATTGCTTACCCAACATGTCATATTTTCTTCTTAATCAGAGTGAATCAAGCTACCTAAAATAATGAAAAGTTTGGGGTATGGTGTTGCTAGGCATGACCTGGCAATTGGTGGGACTGGGGGAGTCAAGGACTTGCATTTGGCAACCAAATACATGTAATTTAAATTGTTTATACATTTTTTATTGTTTAAAATTTGTAATTTAAATTGTTTTTACTATGACTGTTAGCCACCCAGAGTTCGCTTGCAGTGTGCGTGACACATAAATCCAAAGTAAATAAATAAATAAAAATAAACCATGGAATAATAATGCAACTTCTAGCACAATCTGAAAGTGATATCATTGCACAAAGGGCAACATTTGCCCCAAACTCTGTGATTTATTTATAGACCTAGGCAGGGCTTTATTTGTAGCAGGAACTCTTTCGCATATTAGGCCACACACCCCTGATGTAGCCAATCCTCCAAGAGCTTACAGGGCTCTATTGTAAACTCCAGGAGGATTGGTTAATATGCAAAGGAGTTCCTGCTACAAAAAAAAGCCCTGGACCGAGGTGTCACCTGACATGATGACATCAGTTCTGGGTCATGCTGTAAGTGGCACCATTACATTGGGAGACACCAGTTACTTCCCCATTTCCCCACCATTTCCCTTCTTTCACCTAACTAAGCAGCGACAATGGGGGATGGAGAAATCTCCCTCCACCAGCAAGAATATAGCAATCCTAACAGAGGCACAGGTGTACATAGAAAATAGGACTAAAGCAGTTGTTTCCCAACCTTTTCAATGTAGCGGTACCCTTGATCTCACTCTTCATATCTCACGGTACCCTTGAGGAAAACACCTATTTTTAAAAAAATTGATTTACTTTCTAGTTACATGAGAGACATAATAGTTTATTGCTGTTAAGTTTCTGTTTATTCATTAATTAATGATGTGAAAATGAACGTAATTTAAACTAATTAAATTAAGACAGAATAGTGTGATGTTTTAAAATTCTTTAAAGCACATAACAGATGCAAGTCCCAACAGTAATGTTAAGAAACTATTCTGAATGCGATTGATAAACGTTCACCAAACATCCACCAAATATCAACACAAAAACTTCCAGTGTCAGAATTGATGCTAGCCTGGAATGTGCAACTCATGAATGTAAGCTTTTGTATGCTAAAAGCACAGTTCATCAGACAATGGTATGGGTTCATTCAAATGTGACTGGCAGCAAAAGCACATTTTTAACTGAATGGTTCTTCTAGCCTGTGTAGTCTTTACATTCAAAGTTCCAATGTGAGTTCTTAAAATTAATATGAGTCGCATGTAGGAAAAAACAGGTTAACAGTGCAAACCTAAATGGAGTTTCATCCTTCTAAATTCATTAATGTCAGTGGGTTTAGGGTGTGACTCTGCTTAACACAGTATGGTTAGCCCTTGATTGGATGCACTGCAACTTTGCAGCCATTCATCCAAGAGTGGCTACTCTAAAATAAACCTAATTAGAAAACGTGTCTAAATACTCTGTGCTATTATTTCAGATCATTAAAAGTAAACAGGAGCTGAGGAGGTGACCTGCCTGGGAGAGTTGTGCTGCAACTTAGTGCAACTAGTGGGAGGATCTCTCCCCACACCTGTGAGGCAGGGGGTGCATTTTGCACCATTTCGGCACCTGCCATTTTAGGTGCCCTAGAGAACAGGGGCGGAGCTCTTGCCAACATCAGCAAGGCCGCCCACAGCACCCACTCTCTGCCTCACCTCCCCATCCCCTTGATCCACTTATCTCTAAGTAGTCCCTGCTCTGTGCACTTGCCTTGCCTCACTGCCTCCCACTCCATCTGAAAGTGGAATCATGCTCAGCAGCCTCAAGCACCCCAGCCCGAGGCCCGCCCAGCCCACTTTCCCCTGCACGCCCTTCTTGTTCTGAACTTGCTGCTTACCAGTCTGCCATCAACTCAATACTAGAACTGGCAATGGTGCCCAGCCATCAGTCCGAGGGCCGGAGGAGGAGGAAAGCAGCTGGGTGACCTGCCTGGTGGTGCGGCAAAAAAGGAGCAGAATCGTCAGGCATTGGTAGCAGTAGTGGCAGGTGACACGTGCTGCTTTGATTGCTGCCTGCTGCTGATCAGCACAGAGTGCGCAAAAAGGACACTGAGGAGGTGGGGCCAGGCAGCACCTCCTTGCATGCACATACGGCGGTGCTGCCAGCCTCGTATGCATGCATTTTTTGGAGTCGCCCTGTGCCTGGCCAGCCTGGCTGGAGGGAGGTGGCAGGTGTGTGTGTGTGGGGGGGGAGCGATTGGCTGGCATTACAGTACATTTACTTTTTGCTGTACCCCTAGGAAGTGTTCATGGTACCTCAGGGTACTGCAGAACCCTGGCTGGGAATCACTGGACTAGAGAGTAGTCTCATTTGGAGCAGTCTAGATTCATGAGAACAAGCTTAGATACATAGCAGGATAGACCAGAGTACTGGCATTGTGTCAGTAAAAGCCACTCTGTGAGGCAGCAAATCATGCCTTTAGGATTTAGATGGTCATATGGTCAAGTTTCTTTCTTGAATCAATATTTTTGAATATGATATTTTAATGACTTACTGAGCAACCAGCTGACAATAAGCTTTAAAAAGTTTATTGTGCATTAAAGAATCCTTTAGCAACCCAGCCCCCTGATAAATAGTGGGAAAGGAAGGGCCTTAAATACAGAACACACAGAATTGCTTATTATTATCTATCATCAAAATGGTGAGGCTCTTTGTATACAGAGACCAAAAGCAGTGGTTCATCTGTAAAGAGCACACAGTTTATAGAGAGCCACAGTCCATTTGTGTGTTCTGCTGGATAATAATAATTTAGAATTATTTGAAAGGAAGCCTGCCCGAGGTCTTGTGCTGGAAAAGGAGATGGAGTGGTCAGGAAATGAATATTAGCAGAGGTGTAGGAGGATGTGATTGCCAAGATAAGCAAGAGGCTGAGGCGGTAGAGTGGCCTTGAAAGTGAAGTGTAAACATTTTCCTTTAAAGGAGCAAGAATGGAAGGAAATGCAAATGCCCAAAAGCAGGTGTAAAATCAACAACTATATAGACACAAAACATCTGAATAGGAAAGACAAAATAGGTAGTAATGTATCCTGTTACACTTGGTTTGTTAATAATAATATGCAACTATGTGGCTTGAGTGAGGAAGCCTTGGCTCCATTACAAATTACATCATGGGTGACAGGGGGGGGGAGCTTTTCCCCTGAGCTGCTGTAGAGACAAGAAAGAACAGGAGCAACAGTGCTGGCAGTGTGATATTCCGGTGTACTGGAAGGGAAGGCTTTGGAGGCGATGAAGGAAAGTGAGGTTGTCATACTTTTTCATTCTTTGTGATCCCATTTCCAGTGGCTCAACCATGGAAGAAAGACTTTTCTTCTCTCCCAAAACAAACTCCACTATTCCCTCCATTAGACACCTATTGCCAGTACTTACATTTTTTTTACTCAATTGTAAGGAGCTTTTAGAACCAGAATGGTTGAGAAATAGGGTTAGGGTTGCCAGCCTCAAGGTGGGACTTGAAGATCTCCTGCTTTTACAAGTGATCTCCAGTTGGCAGAGATCATCTCCCTTGGAGAAAATGCTTTGAAGAGTGGACTCTGTGGCATTGTACCATGCTACAAACCCCATCCTCTCCAGGCTCCATCCCCAAAGTCTCCATGTGTTTTCCAATACAGACCTGGCAATCCTAAACGGGATATGCATATACTTAAATAATTAGTAATACACAGGGACATAATGAGGCTCTGTGCTATGTCAATTTTAAGAGATCTCAGTATTTTTTAAAAGTGCATTATTCTAACATTGAAATGTAGCAATTTTGCCCTAAATTGTAGCTTACTTAATTTGTGTGTAAATGCAGGCCTGGTAATACACTAGCCACACAGTGCACTTGGGTATTTAGTGTATTTCAGGTACATTATCTCATCCTTGTTACAACAGCCCTCAAAGGCTATTCAGTATTATTATTTTCATATTGCAGATGGGAAGCTTAGAATTTGTGACTTTCCTAATCCACCTGGTAAATTCATGGCTGAGCAGAAGGAAAAGGTGTCTCTGAGTTTATTTTATTTTTTGAAATGACCAAGGAGTCAATTAAATTAATTACAGTTTTATTCTTTTGCCACATTTAAGCCACCACAACACTCAACGCACTGGGTCATTGGCATCAATACTCTTCAAAATAGAGCAGCATATAGAAAAGTAAGGTTATTTTCTAGTCCAGTTCAAATGTTGCATACTTAGTAAAGTCAGGGCTGGCTTATCCATTGGCACAATAGGCACTGTGCCTAGGGGCTACAATACTTTTAGGGGCCCATGAAAATGGTTTAATTTATTTTAAAAGCAGAAGAAAAAAAACTTTTAAAGTCAAAGGAAATGTTTTAATTTTTTTCACATCAGAAAAAAAATGAAATGTTTAGGGCCTGCAAAAATCTAATCAATTTTGCCTAAAACAGAAAAAAAAATGTTGACAATATTTAAAGTTAAATCAAAAATAATATTTATATTATAATCATGGGAGAGGCACGCAAAAGTGCCCAAGGCCCACAAAATTCACAAATTGTCCCTGGCTAACGTTACCTGATAAACACATATTAAAAAGCAGTTCAGATATGCTCCATCCATGTAAGAATTAATTTAACTGTGTGGCCCACTAGGCAGGCACAAATTTCAGAACAGGAGAGAAAAAGAGATTTTAATAAGAGCAGCAAGATTCACAGATTCATGTATTGGGAAAGAGTAGCATCTTAAACAGAGATGTGCTCTTCTAAGACTTCATTGGATTTAGAAGGGTATAATCTGTTTAGGACATCTCAGCATATTTTAGGAGCACTGTTGTAGTTGTATTTTATACCCAGAGGTAGGATGCTGTGAAACATGAGGAAGGGGGGTTGCTCTTCCTGCTATCTTTTAATGGTGTGCCTGATATAGGCTAATTGGAAAATGTGGTCACTATGGGAAAAATCATAATTATTTACGATTTTACCTTTTGAAACTGTTAATTGAGATAAATACTTTATTCCATGTACAACAGTAGATAATTAGTAGGCAAATAAACACCTGAAAATTAAATTTAAGACATAGAAAAACAACAAATTGGCAGATTTTGTTGTAGTACCTTTGAAATACTGTTATATATGCACATAGTCTACACTGCTGCACCCATTGACACACACTTTTCCCACACTCCTTCTTTATTATATAGCCGTTACACTGCCCGTGCTAAATTATGCCAAGTCACTGCATTCACATATCCTATCCACACAACAGATGGATCGCTAGGTACACGCAATGAATCCCTCACCCATCCTTCATTTGGTACAAAGTTTTGATACAACTTCCATTTCATTGTATCTAAGGAAGTATGTGTGCACATGAAAGCTTATACATTGAATAAAACTTCATTGGTCTTAAAGGTGACAGTGAATTTTTTGTTCTTCTACTTCAGACCAACACGACTACCCACCTGAATCTACCATCCTTCACTCAGTATCATATATATTGTAAGGATTCAAGTTTTCCAGGTGAAGAATTACTACAGCCCACCCTTCAAGCCCCATACTCTGCCACCTGACTGTAATCATGGATACTTGACCATCTCCAGAGCAAACAGCTTGTGAGGGCAATTTGACCCCTCTGTTGTAAGTGGTTTAAGTAAACTGCCTCCTAATTTTTTCTTGCTGCATTTGGGAATAGAATCACGGTAGTGCAAGTGTTCAGTTATGTATATGTTCATTGTACTGAGCAGAATAAATCTTTTCATCTGGATTAGGGCATCTAAATGCAGCTGAAATACAAACAATAATCAAAAAGAATATGACTAATGAATCAAGTGTGCCCCAATTTAGAAATGCACAGTGCATGTTTTAAAAAGGTAATGAATCAAACTGTGGATTCAGTGCCATTTCAAAGGTTTAGGTTCCCAACCATGTAAGTGACAGGGTAATTGGACCCTAGGACTTAGAGGCTAAAGAAGAATCCAGCTACTAGAATGATGGGCAATAAATACAGACAGTTTACTTTGAGTCTCTAATGACACTTTCTTTTAGAAAAGTGCTAGCTTCCATGAATAAATGGATGTCCTCACACCCATAATGGAATGGCAGTAGCAAATAATGGAGTGGCATAGCTAAAACCAACAAGACAAAGACATACATTAGCATCCAAATGTTTAAAAAATAAAGAAATGATGGAAATAGATGAATTCAAACAGTATAAGAAAATGAGAGAACGAGGAGAAAGTGAATGAATGAGAGTGAGACAGACAGGGGCCCTCTAGCCTGTACTTAACATATACCTTCTACTGCATACTCTTCCCGTGTGAACATGACTGATGTGGAAAAAACCTCTTATTTATGGCTCAAATAGTTATACTCACATATTGTGTAAATCAATGTCTCTGAGTTTCATCTGTAAGATTTGAGCTCCCTAATACCTGTTAGAACAAACTGAAATCTTTCATGTAACTTCTTCAATTCCCTTGTGCTTGCCTGCTCCATAACACATTTTTAAAAGCCATGTCCTATTACATTTCAAAGTTTAAGGAAAATAATGGATTGGTAGTAAGCAAGTTTGATCAGAACTCTCTGGTTTTTTTCCCTAGCCAAACCTGAAACAGTCAGCTTTCCCACTTTGGGGGATTATTTACTGAAGAAAGAGTAAACGGTCAAGGGTGAATTCATTCATTTGCTTTTCACTCCAAGAATCAGACTACACATCTTGCATAAGTTAAGTGGCTAGAACTCACCTGATGCCAGGGCCGGATCTACCCATTTTTTGAGCAGAGGCAAAACTAAAAAATGGTGCCCCCCACTCAAAAAATGGTGGGGGGTGCCTACCATCCCAGGCAAGGCACCCCACTCCCACAAAGCAGCCCCAGCCTTCTGCCACCCCCCACAGGCGCCTGTCTCTTTTTTCTTTCCCAGGTCTGCACATAGACCAAATGGAAAAGGGGGGGGGCAAAACGCCTCCAGGATGCTGTCAATTTCCCCTCCCTGAGTCTGTGCACACAGACCCAGGAAGGAGAAGGGGGGCAGTGTTTGCGCCATCCTCAGCTTCAAGGAAGGCACTAACACCACTGGGACGCCCTGGCTTTCTCCTCCCTGTAAACACAGACCGGGGGAGGAGAAAAGCATGGGTAGGGTGCCCAATTAGGCAATCTCTCTGATGGTGCCCGGGACAGGCACCCCCTTTTGCCTCCCCCTAAATCTGGCCTTGCCTGATGCAATCCTGTCCTAGCAAGCCATGACTATGAGAATGCCCCAATATGTCTTGGAACCACAGTCCTGCAGAAGTGGGGCTAATTCTTCTCCCATCCCTACTTTAAAAAATGCTCCCATCAGGACTCATTTAAGTGACTGAAGTGGAGGGAAGGGGAAGAGAAGGATTTTTACAATGCCAGATTTAGCAGATCCCATTGACTCATGTTGAAATACATAGTTCTTCTCCATTTAAACTCTTATGCAGCTGCCAGATTAATGGCTCAGCAAAGCAATTTGAAAGCCATATGGAACAAAATGCAATGAGTTTCATCCAATGCCACATCTATGGAATGAAGCCGGTATAGCATAACTTTGCTACTCTCTCCATTCTTGCTGTACCCACTGAGCCCACTTGTTTCAGGGAATCACAGATCCCCAAGGAAAAGCATAAGGAACATACTGGGGGGTCAACAGTGTGTGTGGGGAGGGTGGGAAGAACTGGCAAAAAGCATCTCTCTCCCCCACCAGACTGAGGTTCTGCCAGTGGAATAGCACCCAGGCTTGAGTCACCATTCTGCCATGGAAGCTTGCTTCGTGCCCTCAGGTCAGTCACAAACACTTAGCATAACCAGGGTTGTTGTAAGGATAAAATGGAAGAGAGGAGAACAATGCAAACCACTTAAGGTGGAATACAAATGAAATAAAATGGATTAGGAATAGTTGTGATTGTGAAAAATGTTTGTTTATTTCATTTATATACTATCTTTCTCCCCAGTGGGAACAACATCTGCTGTTCCTGCTACTTGAAGTCCCAGAAGGGGAAGGGGGAGATATGTTTGCCCCCCCCCCAGTTGGAATGAAGAGGCTGACACCGTGTGTTGGATAAACCGAGCCTCTTTATTAAACAACTTGAATGATTAGAACGGCAAAGGGTATGGCCTAACAAGACAAGCCCTGGGGTCAGCCCCATGGCCCTGTCTTGTCTCAAAAGGGATGAGCCACCCTGCCCCCAGCATGAGCCCAGTATATTCTGGCTGTTGCTGAGCAGCCAGGCCCAAAGCCTACCTTCACCTAGGCCAGCATCAATCCGTCTGGAAAGATCCACCCTGGTGAGGTTTTGTCATGATCTGCACTCCCAACATTGAGCCGTAAAGCCCATCTGCTGTTCATACAGACCACCCGCACCACCTGGTGCTGAGCCATAGGTGCTCCCCTGAAAACTCTGTGGCCCATATCTCATCATGCCACCGCCAATGCCAAGCCTCTGCTTAGGCATTAGCGGCCCAGAGCCGACCGCAACCCCTGCCTTATCTCGTTCAAAAAGGCCCGGTTACCCAATTCAGACAAATGAACACCATCCGGCCTATACAAGTCGGCATTCTCGACTCGTATGGCCGGATGGGGAAGAAATGTCCCTAGGCACCCTTCCATGGCCTGCTGCAAGGCCCGATTGGCCTTGCGTCTGGCACGTTCTATCCCCCCAGGAGACAGGGTGGACCGCCAGAATTGCCGACCACACTAAAACCACACCCGGCCATCTTTGCTTAATGGCCTGAAGATCCTCCAGTGCCTGTAAGGAAAGGGCCTTCCCTTTCATAAAACCCAGGTTGTTACCACCCAAATGTACGACCAGGATGTGCGGAGGAGGCGCCCTCCTCCCACAAAACAGCAGTGGCATAATCTCCGGCCAACGCAGGCCACGGAGATCCAGCCACTCCACTGTTGCCCACTCACTGAGGCCCAGCTGGGTGCCAACAGGCGATCTCCTGGCCTGGTGGGCCGCCCAGAACACCATACTGTGCCCGCAGATGAGGATCCGACACATCCCCCTACGAGCCACAGCACCTGGAAAACAGAAAACAGTCACTAACAGGAAATAATTGCCAACGGGCACAAAACTACTAACCAGCCTCCCCACACTCCTAAGTGACCAACGGGCGCACATAGGATTTGAAGTCCGCTGACCGCCACCGGCCAATCCACTGAATAGTAGGGGGTGGATAGCCCATTGCTGCTGCCATGGAGGTAGCGCCAATTCGGAACGAATGTGTTCCAAATTTAACACCCCCTAACCCCAACTTAGCCAATGCCCTGCCTGTCACTGCTCAGAACTGGTATTTTGTCAGGGAGGAACCCTCATCATGGCGAAACAAGGGGCCATCCCCCTCGCCCTTGAGCTGTAAATACTGTTCCAGAGCCTTGACGGGGCACAACTCTGGAGTTGCATACTGGCCAATTATAATAAACATGCCCTTCCGATGCTGGTCCGTTTTGGATTGTCTGACCATCAGCCGTACCCCTTCAAATTTGACATCACTGGCATGCAGAGTCCGGTCAGTATTGCCGTCTTTGACTGCACCACCAACTCACTAATCCGAAGTGCTCCAAAAAAGGCAACCAAAGAGGCCGCATGAAACAGAGTGGCCTCAAAGGAGGATGAACACACATTGGGCCAAACGTTATAAAGTCCCTGCAGGACAGAAGGGGATATGGGTTGCTGGGCATCCGCCTGCGGCCCACGCTCTCTGGCCCAACCCTCCAGCATCTTCCTGACTCTGAAATTACCTGTGCCTTCCGGAAGGCTTTGCGCTTTCCTGATGAAGGCAACTGGCCCCTAATTGACTTCAGCCCTAGCCCTCTACCCTTCTGATGAATACAAAACTGCATGATGTGTGCCACTGGGACCGGCCAGCTGTCTGGCGGCCCCGCAGCGCTCCTAAACACCCAAAATTGCATGCCAGCCCTTTCATAGGCTTTTCGGGTGCTCGGAGCCAAAGCTAACTGAATTGCCCTCCCGGCTTCAGCTTCCCAAGCTGCCAAAGTTCCTGAGGCATTCGTGCTGGCTGCTGGTCCGCATCCAAAGCAAGTTGGCAAAAATGCTCGATCTGTTGGCGAGATAGAGCATCTGCCACCCTATCGCATACTCCCGGAACATGCTGTGTGAGAAATAGAATGTTCAACCGGAGGCATCGCAATGTAAATGCTCACACCAAATTTATAACCAGTTCTGATCTGAATGATGAGTTGATAACATGTACAACAATCATGTTATCACACCAGAAATGGACTGAGTGATTGGCCAGCTGCTCCCCCCAAAGCCAAACAGCAACTATAATGGGAAAGAACTCTAAAAAAGTGAGGTCACGGCAGAGCCCACTGTCCAACCACCTGGCGGGCCAATGCTCCGCATACCAGTGGCCTCGAAAATATTCGAATCCGGTGGCACCAGCCACATCCGAAGATATCTGGAGCTCCGCTTCGATCCTTAAGTCGTCCCGCCAAAATGAAATTCCATTGAAGGAATCAAAAAATTCCTCCCATACCTCTAAGTCCCTTCACATGCCTGTAGTCACTCGAATTCTGTGATGCGGGAGCTGCAGGGACCCCATGGCGTCACATAGCCGCCTCAAGAAGGCTCTCCCCGGGACCACAACTTTGCATGCAAAGTTGAGATGCCCCACAATCTGCTGGAGCGCAAGCAATGAAACCTTGCGCTGCTTCTTAAGAGCAGCCAATCGCTCTCTAAGACCTTCTACTTTTTCAGCAGGCAGCCGTGAAGCTTGTTGCATGGTATCCAGCTCAGTGCCTAAAAATGTGAGCATCGAACTAGGGCCCTCCATCTTTTCATGTGCCAATGGCACCCCAAGCTCCCGCACCAGCTCCTCAAATAACCGCAATAACCTTGCGCATTGCCCAGACCCCGCTGGGCCCACAAAAAGGTAGTCATCTAAATAGTGAACCGTATCACTTAGCCCAGACCTGGCCCAAAGCGCCCATTCCATAAAGGAACTAAAACGCTCAAAAGCAGCACAAGACACTGAGCAACCCATGGGTAAGGCCCTGTCCATGTAATATTTTCCTTCAAAACTAAAGCCCAGCAGATCAAAGTCCTCCTAATGTACCGGCAAAAGGCGAAAGGTTGACTTAATGTTGCATTTTGCCATTTCAGCCCCCACCCCACAACCCCAAACCATTTTGACAGCTTGGTCAAATGAAGTGTACCTGACCGAACAGAGAACGTCCAGAATGGAACCGTTAACTGATCCGCCTCTGGGGTAAGATAAGTGGTGTATCAAACGGTATTCCCCAGGTGCCTTTTTAGGCACCACCCCTAGGGGAGATACCCATAAAGTAGGTACTGGCGGAGCCGCAAAGGGGCCTAGGACCCTCCCCTCAGCACACTCCTTAGCTATTTTTGCCCCTACTATATGCTCCATTCCTACTACGGAACGAAGGTTAGGGGCAGAACAAGGTACTCTAGGTCCCTGGTACGGAATACGGAATCCACAGGAAAAGCCGTCCAATAGATAGGCCCTATCCACCACCACCAGAGGATAATTGACCAGCAAACGCCTAAGTACCCTCAGGTGTATGGGACTGGGTCCCTTTTCCAGATGGCTGCTGGCCACCCCCTCCCCTGGGGCGTTTAGCACCCACCCTGGGTTTTGACTTGCTACAGGCTGAAAAGGCGTGTGACCTGCCGCACAGCGGACACTCATGCTTAAACTTACACACCTTCCTGGAACACGCGCCCTTGGATGTGAATTCCCAACATAACAGTTGGGGTTGGACTGACTGGCCCGCTGTACTGTGGGCACCTACACTCAACTGTTGCTTGTGCACTAGGTGTCCACTATCCGCCCTGTCACCTAAGTTAGGTTTCACCGGTGACATCAACTGCAGCCAGAGCTGCTGATTAATCTGGTCCTAAGGGAGCCCTGGGTTGATTGCCGCCCACATCCTAAAGGCCTCATCATATTGCAACCAGGCCGCACCAACAAAATCAGTGTATCCGCGGTACACTATGCCGCAATACTGAAATACTGAATACTTGCTATAACCCCCGCATAGATTAAGAAGCCTGGCAGCCAATTGGCCCAGGTCCTCTCCACCCTTCTCCGCTTTAGCTTTTCCTTCTCCTTATCATCTAGCTCCTCCTTATCCTTCTTTTCCCTAAAAGGAGGCTGAAAACGTCAACATATTCCCCCCTCAAAATCTTGTCCCTTGTAGCTGCTGACAGATGATCCCACAATGGCAGTGCAGTGTCACCGTATGGGAGCACCTGAAACAGTATAGACCCATAGGGATTCGGGGGGTAGCTCCACATGCCACATGGGGAACCTGGCCACCCCCCGTGCATTGGCAACTGTCCTTGCCCACCCCACGGAAGCACGCCAAAGGCGGGCTGAGGGGCAAGGGTACTTTGTGAAGCCACTGAGGCAACTGCCTGCAAAGGGGCCTGTGAAATGGCCCCTGCACCATTCTGGCTTGGTGGTGGTACGAATGGAGTGCCCCGAGCCCATTACAGCCCAGCCAAACCTTTGGGTACCCAAGGCCCAACATTTCCAGGCATTGCCCACAGTACTTGGGGATACTGTTGACTGTGGCAAGCCCCAGGGGCCCCAAGGCCACGCCTGAGGTTGGTGTTGTAAGGAAGGCTTACCCACATCCCCCGATGTGGTAACGGCCACAGTGACAACAGGAGCCGGCTGCCCAACTTCTTCCACTGCCCTGCGAACCCGGGGCTCTCCGCCGGGCAACTCCCCCATGTCCGCGCCGTCCTCCTGGTCTGACTCGTGCCTCATGTCCACACCGCTGGCTCCGCCTGTAATGCAGAAAGACGGGCCAGCACCTCCTTTTCAAAAGTCAACCTGGAAGATAGACCAGTTGCCCTGCGGCTCCAGTTTCATATAGGCGCCCCTCTGCTGCTCCAACACGTCTAATTGATCCATAATTGCCTGCCTGATCTGGGCCTCCTGTCCCCCTTCACCAGAGGGGCCAGGTTGCTGGCCCCACCTCCTTACAGGCCTAGCTGGCTGTTTCCCCTTAGAAGGGCCCTGACCCTTCTTTGCGGCCATTACCACACTACTCCATCTGGTTGGCTCCCCCTATTTACCTATGTGTAGGCCCTACTTAAAAAAGGGGAGGGGAGCCCAGGGGCTATGCGGCCTGCCTAGCTCCTAACCACCCCCCTCGCCTAGTGCCCAGCACAAGTGGAATATCTTTTTTGTGTGTGTGAGGGTAAGCTACACCCTAACAAATACCCCCCCTTGCACACTAATACTGTAATGGACACAAGGGGGGAGGGAACCTACACCCAAGCCGCCCCGCATAATTGCTACAACCCAATATATATGGGAAGGGGGGCCCTGCCAGCCAAGCTCCGCACTAACGAGGCCTTCCGCTGATGACCCAACCCCACCAGGTCCGAACCAGCCTCCGCCGCACTTCCTGCTGCCGCCGCCGAGAAAACTGCCTATTGCAGGCTCCCAGAGCAGTAGCCCATGCGAATGCTTCTCGCAAGCGCGCCGATTGCATCGGCTCTGCCCCCGCAAGGCCCAACCGAGGAGCCTTCAATGATGCGGCTCTCCTTCCAAGAGCCAAAAGAAAACTGCGTGAAGCAGGGCGGGGCTATAGGCTTTTATAGCCCCAACCCCCGCCCTAAACCAAGCTCCTGGATGCCCAGGATGACGAGGCCAGCCTTCCCTCTTTCTGGGCTGGCAACAACGGCCCCCAGCCTATTGCTGGTGGGGCCAGCCTGGCTGAGAGGGGCCGGTGTCTTTCTGTTCTAGGAGTTTTAAAAGAAGGCTGCTATTTCTGTGTTTTTCTTTGATTCCCTGGCATTGCTTTTCGCCCCTCCGGAACTTTGGATGTAATAAAAGAAGCAGAAGAAGTTAATTAGAGGTGCTGCAAATCATCTGATAGGTTGTTTGACAATCACGATTGCCAGTTAGCCAAATATCTAATCAGTTTGCCTGTTTGTCAGCCATTCTGAAGAGCTGTCAAACAGCTTTACACTTGTACAGCAACTGTAGTACTGGAGCTCTACTTCCTTACAGTGGTGGAGTTTTTCTTTGTGTTGCAGGGGGCTTTTGTGCTGTAGGTTAATTGATTCTACCTGGGTTGAATCAGGCCATTAAATGATGTGAGGGAGAGCTAGACCTCCCACAAAGATGTGCAAAGATGTACATGCAGAAAATAACATCGATGACACTTACTCTAATATGGACACCAAATGGTAAGACTTTTAGAAAAAAAATTACTTACAATTTCTGGTTGGCTGGCTGACTGATGTGTTCACTGCAAGAAATAGATTAACATAGCCAGAATGGTACCAAGAGAAAACTTGCAAGACAGACCCCAAGGAGACAATAGCAGAATGGTACTAGTGGTCACATACAGCTCTCAACTCAAAACAGTTCAATGCATCATCAGCAATCTACTGGATGACAGTTCTCTTTCACAAGTACTGTGGGGAAAGTCTTTTCTTGCCCACAGACAGCCCAAATTTTAAACTGCTCACTCACCATAATACAAGATCTAATTTGAACATGGACACTGGTACCAAAGCTTACAATTTGGCCCCCTCCCAGCCACACAGCTGACTGGCTGATAAGGCTGGGGACCGTCTTTTGCCTCCCCCGGATGGAAAGGAGGCAGTGGACTCTTCCCAGCCATCTGGGAGCTCAGGAGGTGAGCACAGGCTTAAATGAGCCGGCCCCACCCCCTGTGGTGCAGTTAGATGCCGCTCTCGGCCCACCCACCCGCCTTCTATCACTGCAGGCATAGGCTGGTTGCCTAGTTTGAAGGGGCCAGGTAGGAATTTTACACCCCCAACAAATTGGCAAGGTTGAGGGTGTTTTTGCTTTCCCTACACTGGTCATGCTAGATGCTGGCAATTGTTATGGTGGTGCTGTTAAATAGGTTGGTCACTAGTTGTTGTTAGTTGGGCTTGTTTAAGCATGGGTATAGGTGAGCACTTGGGCACCGTACCTTGTGGTAATGGCCTAGCTGGATCAGCCATTAAACTTTATGGCTTGGGACCCGAATCCAGGTGGGCTGGGGATCCCCTTACAATGGGAGGCATTTACACACCAGGCTGTATGGTTTGGGGAGGGTGGAGCTCCATTAAGGGGGGAATCAGTCGGGCCCTGCTGGCTGGGTGGGTGTCAATAGATTGGCTCATACCTGGGGCTGGGTGCTTGCCCAAAACTAGGTCAAGGGGGCAGACAAGGGACTGTCCCCGGCTTGACCTGACCCATTTGTTGGGCCTTGATGTTTGTGTTAATTAATAAAGTGGCCCTTTAATTCCAAACATGTCTCTGTCTCATCATTCTGACTGGGGTGGCAATAAACCCAGATGCCAGCTTTGCTGCTTTGCTGCCAAATACACCCAGACAACACAATCATTGGTCCTAACTATATCAACGACACCATCTCAGGCTCATTCACTTTCTCATAATATTGTATATGTCATTAAATGCAAGAATACCCTTCAGTTCTCTACATAGGGCAAACAGATCATACCCTACCCCGACGGATAAATGGACAGAAATCTGACATCAAGAATCACAGGACTGAGAAACCTGTAGAATAGTTCAACCTTCCAAGACATTCAATGGGGGACCTCAAAGTAGCTGTTTTATTGCAAAGGAATTATAGAAATAGACTAGAACAGGAGATTGCTGAGTTACAAGTTATTACAACACTCAGGACAATGGAAGCCCCAGGGCTTAACAGGGATATCAGTTTCTGATCTCACTACACGTTAATGGGATTGAGTTCTCGCATGTGTTTGTAAACTCTTTTATTATGTTGTGTGCTAATTTGTTCCTATTCAAAGGTTTTACCAATTTCCTTAATTCAATTTTACCTGTATTTATTGATGAGTTACCTATGCAGCTTGGCTCTAATTAGTGTTATACCAATAAAAGTTTTGGGATTGGATTCGACTCTAATTCCTGACAACAGCTTTCCCATCCTCTACTTATATGTTGGTGACTTCTGTTTCAATTTAACTGAAGAAGTGTGCATGCATATGGATGCTTACACCCAGAATGAAACTTGGTTGGTTTTAAAGGTGCCACTGAATTAAAACTTCTGCTTCAGACCAACACAGCTACCCATCTAAATCTGATTTGCTCACCTGATGTATACCATTGGTTATGAATGGCATGCAGTGATAACAACTAACAGTTGTTATATATTAAAACCAATTCTAGGGATTAAAACTGCCAAAGTTTGGGTTTCCTTGTTTGCTCCATTTTTGCCTAGACTGCAAGACCGCGAAATGCATCATTTGTAGCTATGATTAATAATACAAACCTCAACTATTCCGCCCCTCCTCCCTTTAGAAATATAAAAAACATTTGTCAAAGCAAGGATGAGTAAACCCTCTATTTAGATGATGATGATTGTGGATTTGCTCTAAACTCTAGCCATCCTGTTGTCTGAAGAGAATACGATGAGAAAGAGGGAGGAAATAAACAAAGAACACAACATCCATTTAAAAAAAAATCCTTAAAGCATAGAGAACCTAAGTTACTGGGTGTTGGTTTTGATTCTAGTAGTGAGTTGCTTCTGCTGTTGACCCTGCCTGTCACCAGTCACTTGCTTTTCTGATTTAAAAAATTAAAATGTTATGTGATAGCAATATAAGGTAAGTAGTGGATATTATTCTTATGAGGAATATGAGCAGTATGGAGAATGAAAGAAGGATATGAAGCATTTCCCATTTAAGCTTCTTGTTTATTGCTGTGGAATTTCTGACTCTTGGGATATAGCGGGTTGCAAAAACCACAACAAATACAACCTGTCTAAAGCCTATAAAATAGCACAATTAGAGCATGATGTGGCATCAGTGTTAAACTGTTTTTTGGCACTATATATTTCCCAATGCTAATTAAAACTCATCATATATGAAAAGCAATGGCATTACACATTCAAGGTGCAATGGTCACTTGTTTTCAATGCAAAGTGAGTAGTATTCCAAGCTCACACATTCCCTAGTAGCCCTAGGCAACATTACTCAAAGTGTACTTTCTCTCTCTCTCTCTCTCTCGGCTTGGCTTCGCGAACGAAGATTTAAGAAGGGTGCACTTACCTTCCTTATATCCTACTACTTCTCATACTGTTCTCAGAAAAGACCTATTCAGTTTTAAACTCCCATATAACTGCCGGCTCCAGGTTGACTCAGCTTTCCATCTTCCCAAGGTCGGTAAAATGAGTACCCAGCTTGCTGGGGGGAAAGCGTAGATGACTGGGGAAGGCAATGGCAAACCACCCCATAAAAAGTCTGCCATGAAAACGTTATGAAAGCAACATCACCGCAGAGTCGAAAATGACTGGTGCTTGCACAGGGGACTACCTTTTTTTTTTTATATAACTGATCTGGCTTCCAAACCAGTCCCTTAAGGAAATAATTGGGGATGCCAACTGAAAGAAATAATTTGAGATAATACTTCCTTTGTAAATCATCATTGGCTAGAGTATCGAAGATCATATCCTTCCAGTGTTGATCAAGATAATTTTGCCCAAACCATGACACACATTTAATTACCATATTGTTTTCATTAAATTAGCAGAAACAGTTACTTAATATGCTGCAATAAGGAAGTGCAAACAAATCACAATAAGAAAAGTGAAACTTAATTTCTGAAGAGTAAGTGAAAATATATATCCTATATAGAGCATATCACCCTGAACCAGAAGCTAAGCAGGGTTAGGTCCACTTAGTACTTGGATTGTAGACTGCCTGGGCTGTAATCCTCTTTATATTAAGTGACTCCTTTAAAGAGAACATAGCATTACATATGACTACAATTTCATATTGCTGTATTCATCTTACTTATAAGTATTACCAGCTTCAAACAGCACATTTAAACTGATTTCAAAACAATTCAGTTTTCCTGGCTTCCAACAAAACAACACTGGGAATTTTAGTTGCATTATATCTCTAATAATCAATGTTTAGTATGTCACAAGATGGAAAGATTTTTTCTTCTAAATTTCCCCCAGTATTGTCTGAGGAGGCCCTTGTCTTGTCTCCTATTCTTCAGTTCATCGTGACCTGAAGAACAGAAGGATTCTAGAGTCTTTGCAGCAGTGGCACCCCATCATGGACCTTTCCACTCTGGGAAATTCTACTGGCATCCTGCCTACTGGATTTTAATTAAATCTATTTTTAAAAGGAAGAAGAAGATATTGGATTTATAGCCCATCCTATACTCTGAATCTCAGAGTCTCAGAGTAGTCACAATCTCCTTTACCTCCCCCCCTCCCAACAACAGACACCCTGTGAGGTGGGTGGGGCTGAGAGAGTTCTTACAACAGCTGTCCTACAAGAGCTATGGCTGACCCAAAGCCATTCCAGCAGCTGCAAGTGGAGGAGTGGGGACTCAAACCCCATTCTCCCAGATAAGAGTCCACACACTTAATCACTACACCAAACTGGCTCTCCTACACTTGAAGTCTTTGTGTCTTAGGCCTTGCCCTTGTATGTTGTTTTTATTTGCATATGATATTCTGTTGGGTTTTTTTTAATATTGCACTTTATTAGATTTCGGTGTAAATTACTCAAACACTTTTGTTGTAAAATGGTACATAAATGAATAAATAAAACTATGATCCGATGGTCAGAAGTAGGCTTCCCAATCCCCAGGTCCCAGCGGGGGATCCCCCGTTTTGACAGGCTTCTCCTTGCCCCCCGCCAGCTGGCCGGCGGGGGAAGCCCCGCCCCCACAGTCATTCTGTAGATTTAGAGCTCCTGCAGGTTTAGAAACCTGCAAACAGTTTTTAAAATGTGTGCCTTTAAGGCTGAGCAGGAAGTAGGGAACAGGAAGGGCTTAATGGGAAAGGATCTGTAACAGTTTCCTCAGAGAACGGCCCCTCCCTTTGTTTTGCTTTCGTTTTCAGAGCCAGTAAAGTTCTGCAGGAACAAGACCCAGTAAGTATTTGTGTGTGTGAGAGAGGGAGGGGGCAGGGGATTCCCTGGTTTGGAGGCCCTCAGTGGTGGGATTCAGCAGGTTCGCACCAGTTCTATGGAACCGTTACCTAATGCGCTATCAGTTCTATAGAACCGTTTGTTGGTTGGGCACCCTCGGATCAACGGGGACTTTCCCCTCTAAGTGCCTAAAACTCACCAGTTTCTTTTCCCCACCAGACTGCAAAAAAGCCCAAGCGAACAAGTTAGACGTGCGCCCTGCCAGGAATTGCGTCTCACTCTCTCCAGCCCCTTCCAGCTTCACCACTCCCACGTGTGATTAAAACCCAGGCGCCGAGGAAAAAGCAGCTCAAGCTAACCACTGCGGCGCCTTCTGGGACTCGTAGTCCTTGCGCTCGGTAGCGCAGCAGGCAGGAGGCTCGAAAGACTACCAGACCCGGCAAGCCCCTCGGCAAAGGTCTCCGCTCGCTCGTGCGCGCTCGCGGAGTTAGGAAGCCCCGCCCACTTTCATTCCTGGAAGGATGAGTAGGCGAAGGTCTGTGGGCTGCAAACGCTTGTGGGGGCGTCGGGCTTGTTTGGTTTTTTTGCAAATGGCAGTCAAATTAGGTGACAGATTTTTCTTTTTGCAGAGAGATAAATATTGGAGCGTGTTGCCATGTATGCAAAACAAGGCTTGATAGCCGGGCTTTTCCCCAGCCAACGGTTGATCTGTTCAGATGGGTTCTGTGGCATGCGTTTTGGTGCCCCAACTGTAGTAGCTTTCAGGTGATGGTAAAAAAAAACCTCTGCCTGGACATGTGAGTCCTCCACCCGTGTTTGCTCAAGCTTGTATAACCAGCTTTGGTTGGCACACTGCTTTTTTAGGGAGGCCAGCCTTTTAAGCTCACATTGCCAGAGTGACACTTCGTTCTGCAAAGCCGGGGTGTCAAACATCTGGCCTGGGGGCCGAATCAGGCCCTCGGAGGACTCCTATCAGGCCCCTGAGCAACTGACTGTCATCTGCTTCCTTCTTTCTCCTTTCTGTATAACAGCTTGCTTTGCAAGGCTCTCTCAATTGCACAGGAACTGCAGAGCAAAACTTCTATTTTCTCCATTGGCTGAGGCTCCTCCCTTGGGGAGGAAGGAGGAGGAATAGCTTGCTTTGCCAGGCTCCCTTAATCGCACAGCAGAGATACTGAGTGAAGCCTCTCTTCCTTCTATTTGCTGAGGCTCCCCCCCCCCAGTCCCCTGGGGAAGGAAGGAAAGAGCCAGAGCTTCCTTTGCCCAGTTCCCTGGATCCCGTGGGAGAAATACAAAGAAAGCACCTTTAAGACCAACAAGTGCTAATGCTTTTAGCATGTTTTAAGTTTTTTAGGAAATATATTTGTGTTTGTGTCCTTTATAAAGTTTGTATCTTTGCTACCTAATCTTTAAATAGGAACACACATGGCCCAGCCAGACAAGGTCTCCTTTATGTCAGATTCGGCCCTCATAACAAAATGAGTTTGACACTTCCATAGCAGTCTGTACACTGGTTGTAACGGGCTTGAACCTCCCACCCCCACCCCGCTTCAGGTTCCACTGCAAGATTCTCTGGTTTGATTTTGGTTCTCTGGCTTGACACATTGGTTTGTGGTTCCTCTGGGATTACTGAGTTCTGTAGAAGTTCTGCTGAACTCGCTGTCTGTCAGTGATTCCTACTTGCAGACATGGGGAGGAGGCGGGGTTTGCCCTGGAAGCAGCTTGCAGGGTTTTCTGTCCCCCCCTCCACTGGAAATAACGTTCAGAGACCCATAAAATTGGACTCACTCCTTGGTCCAATCAACTTGAAACTTGGGGGTTATTTAAAGCAGGGGTCCCCAACCCCCAGGCCATGGACCGGTCCCGGTCCGTGGTGTGTTAGCATCCAGGCTGCACAGAGACAGCACTCTTGGCTTCCTGGGTCACAGATCTGGGAAGCTGAGAGCGGTGGGATGGATCAGCGGCGTGTGCTCTCCTCCAAGCCCTGCTTCCCAGGCATAGAGGAGAGCAGGCTTGCTCCACCACCCCTTTTGCCCACCCACACAGCCTCACTCCAAAGACGGTGGTGGACGAAAGAGGCAGTGTGGCCTCACTCTGAGGCTGCCTCCCCTTCCAGGGGAGGTGGCCAGAAGCAGCCCCAGTCTCCCCCGTATTTAAAGACCCCCATGGGGGCAGGGACATGGGAGCAGGGTGGCCTGGGGCAGCAAGAACCCCTGCACCACCCCCCACAGTCCGTGGAAAAATTGTCTGCTACAAAACTGGTCCCTGGTGCCAAAAAGGCTGGGAGCCACTGATTGAAAGGACAGGCACCAGCAGCTTCCCTGCGATTGTGGTGCTTGTGCCTCTAAAAGCCAGTTTGGTGTAGTGGTTAAGTGTGTGGACTCTTATCTGGGAGAACCGGGTTTGATTCCCCACTCCTCCACTTGCACCTGCTGAAATGGTCTTCGGTCAGCCATAGCTCTGGCAGAGGTTGTCCTTGAAAGGGCAGCTGCTGGGAGAGCCCTCTCCAGCCCCACCCACCTCACAGGGTGTTTTTTGTGGGGGAGGAAGGGAAAGGAGATTGTGAGCCCCTCTGAGACTCTTCGGAGTGGAGGGCGGGATATAAATCCAATATCTTCTTCTTCTTCTAAAAACAACTCCCCCGGCCACCTGGAAATCTTTCAAAACAACTGTTCCAGTTCCCCAGCCATTCCCCATACAGAATAATGGTCCTGAAAAAACTGGAAATGGGGGGGGGGACCCTCCAAATCCAATTACCATACAGGTATCTGGAATTCAGGAATATTGGAATTACCAATATATTCCCAGTCCAATATACCTGAACCTGAAAAGGTACTTTTTTGGCACGTCCCACCCAGGACCCTGGGAATTATATTGTTATGGATAGTTGTTGGTATTTATGGCGAGAAAATGGTTGGATCCAACACTGAAGAGGGAAAAAATCAAACATTACTAAGGACATAGGTGTATTAACAGCAGTTAGTGACTAGTTTACCAGGTTTCTATCCTGTTTATCCTTTCTATCAAGAGCCAGTTTGTTGTGGTGGTGAAGTGTGCGGACTCTTGTCTGGAAGAACTGGGTTTTATTCCCCACTCCTCCACTTGCAGCTGCTGGAATGGCCTTGGATCAGCTATAGTTCTTGCAGAGGTTGTCTTTGAAAGAGCAGCTTCTGGAAGAGCTCTCTCAGCTCCACCTACCTCACAGGGAGTCAGTTGTGGGGGAAGAAGATAATGGAAATTGTAAGCCACTCTGAGACTGATTCAGAAAGAAGAGTGGGGTATAAATCTATGGTCTTCTTTTTCTTCTTCTTCTTCTCTTCCTCAAAATTGTTCAAAGCAATTGTTCAAAGTTAGGAGCAATCGTGTTTTATTTAATTGGCCAGAAGAAGAAGCCAAGATTTGTTGCAATCAGAATTCTGGACTGGGAAGACTGAAGGTCAGATTCCTGCAAAACTCACAGGCTGATTTCAATCAGTCACTATCAGTGCAATCCTAAAGGCATTTCCCTATGCAGCCCAGTTGCATAGACCTGTGTGAGAGTCTGAGTTAGATCTCCTAAGGATGGTGCTGTGTCTGTCAGCCCCACCTACTGCACAAGGTTGTGCGGATTTAAAGGGGAAGGCTAGTAAACCATGTATAACATCATGAGTACCTGAAAACAAAGATGGGCTACATCAGGGGTAGGGAAATGGCTGAGAAGTTGAATGCATTTTTTGCCTTCACTGTGGAAGAAGAGAAGTGTTTGCCCGCTCCAGAACCACTAATTTTGGAAGGGGTGTTGAAAGACCTGAGTCAGATTGAGGTGACAAGAGAGGAGGTCCTACAACTGATAGACAAATTAAAAACTAATAAGTCACCAGGTCCGGATGGCATACATCCGAGAGTTCTGAAAGAACTCAAAGTTGAACTTGTTGATCTTCTGACAAAAATATGTAATCTTTCATTGAAATCTGCCTCCGTTCCTGAAAACTGGAAGGTAGCAACTGTCACCCCCATCTTTAAAAAGGGTTCCAGAGGATTTCCGGGAAATTACAGGCCAGTCAGTCTGACTTCAATACCGGGAAAGTTGTTAGAAACTATTATCAAGGACAGAATGAGCAGGCACATTGATGAACACGGGTTATTGAGGAAGACTCAGGATGGGTTCTGTAAGGGAAGATCTTGCCTCACTAACCTGTTACAGTTCTTTGAGGGGGTGGACAAATAGATGTTGTTTACCTTGACTTCCAGAAAGCTTTTGATAAAGTTCCTCATCAAAGGCTCCTTAGAAAGCTTGAGAGTCATGAAGTAAAAGGACAGGTCCTCTTGTGGATCAAAAACTGGCTGAGTAATAGGAAACAGAGAGTGAGTATAAATGGGCAGTCTTCGCAGTGGAGGACGGTAGTGCCTCTCCCCAAAATACCCTCCCAGTTTCAAAAAGATTGGACCAGGGGGTCCAATTCTATGAGCCCCAAAAGAAGGTGCCCTTATCCTTCATTATTTCCTATGAAAGGAAGGCATTGAAAAGGTGTGCCATCCCTTTAAATGTGAGGGCCAGAACTCCCAATATGGAAATATCTTCAATAAATCTTTCTTTAAACATAATCTAGTTGTCTTTACCTCTTTTACTGTTCTTATTGCAGTATTTAATGCGTGAATTATTAAACTACCTTTCGGTATATCTTTTGATATAGTTAAAATGGTCATTAGGACATAGAACCTGTTGTTAATTTATTTGAATCCCACCACTGGACGCCCTCCCCCCGCTTTAGAAAGTGAGGAGGAGGGAAATGTCTACTGGGCACTATTGTTCCCTATGGAGAATGATTCCCATAGGGAATAATGGGGAATTGATCTGCAGGTATTGGGGGCTCTGGGGGGGGCTATTTTTTGAGGTAGAGGCACCAAATTTTCAGTATAGCATCTATTGCCTCTCCCCAAAATACCCCCCAAGTTTCAAAACGATTGGACCAGGGGTTCCAATTCTATGAGCCCCAAAATATGGTGCCCCTATCCTTCATTATTTCCTATGGAAGAAAGGCATTTGAAAAGGTGTGCTGCCCCTTTAAATGTGATCCAGAACTCCCTTGGAATTCAATTATGCTTGTCACACCCTTGTTCCTGGCCCCAATGTCTCCTGGCTCCACCCCCAAAGTCCCCAGATATTTCTTGAATTGGACGTGGCAACCCTAGTCAGAAGACATGGCAGTTAAACTGGTTTCAAGCTGTATCAGAGATACGAGGGAGGGGTCTGAACTCGAGAAAGGGAAATACTGCTAATTGCTGAAGGGAAAGGCACTTGTGATTAGAAGGTAGTGTATTTATCAGGTTAGTCTTACAGTGAGACTTTCATGAAAAGTGCAGGCAAAGCAATTCTGGAAACCTGAGATATAGCATGATAACCCATTGTGTCCCTGATCAAGAGGCATACCTTTGGCCTAAAAAAAAATCTGTAGAACCAGATATGGTTTATGGGGAAAGACATCACATTTACTTGTAGCTTATCCTTAGTTTTCATGCTTGCCATCTGAAATCTACCCCCACCCCCTACCACCACCAACACCCTTTCCAAACAGTACTTTGAGAGTGATGGTTTAGATCAGGGGTGTCAAACTCATTTGTTATGAGGGCCGGATCTGACATAAATCAGACCTTGTCGGGCCAGGCTATGTATGTCGTAAGATGTAATGCCAGGTAGCAGAGATATAAACTTTATAAAGGACATAGACAAACACAATTAAAGATTTTTTTTAAAAAAAAAATTAAAACATGCTTAAAGTATTAATACTCTTGCAATATTGTGATCAGCAACAAAGTAAGCTCCCCCCCCCCCCCACTTCCTCTGCAAGAGAGAAGCCAATGGGAAAAAAAAAATAGAGGCTTTTGTGCAATTGAGAAATCCTGGCAAAGTAGGAAATCCTGCAGAAGGAAGCATGAGGGAGAAGGAAGCAGACTTGCTTGTGGGCCTAATAGGAGCCCCCTGGGAGCCTGAGCCAGCCCCTGGGCTGCAGGTTTGACACCCCTAGTTTAGATTGTCAGATTTAGAATGTAGATACATGATTCCAAATCAATGAAGTCTGGTCCTCAATGCTATCCCACAGTCAAATCCAAAGTCTCCTGAAGTTCTTCCAGATGCACATGTACACAACGTTAAGAGCATCTGAGTACAGATGACACACCTGCCACCTGTTATTTTAATGATGGCACTGGAAAGTGACTTGCCCAACACATAAAGGCCAGTGACTAAGTTCATGGCTGCTTCACTGAAATGTTATTTTAAAGCCCTTCCCATTGTATCTTTATTTGCCACTGGGACAAATTTGCTCAAATATTTTATAGATTCTGGTCAGTGACATAAAAACCCCACCTTCTTTGCAGTCTGCCATTCAGCAAGAATATTTTTGTAAAGAAAGAGATGTGGAAATGTAGGCATTCAAGTGAAAATTCAATCCTTCACAGTACAGAGCTTCTGCGAAGTCTTTTAAATGACCCTTTTTATCATGGTGCCATGTCTTTACCTTTCTGAATAGTGAGACCTAGTAAGAAAAATAGATGTATGTATACAAGTGGTTGAGTAATGTATTACTTATGTGCACTTTGTTCTTTTTGGCAAACTGACCTTATTAAAGGGAAGAAAGCCATACGTTGTGACAAGGAGAGCCTTACTGGAAAGTCTAAATTAGAAGCCGGGCAGATTTTGCTGTTATCTTGTTTCAAATCATGATGAGTGAGAACCATCTTTTCCTCTTTTGAGAGGTGATGAGGCTACAGCAATCTCAGTCCTTTCTTAAGTGAGAAAAAAATAAATAAATGCCAGTATGGATATGAAAAGTAGACACATGCATATACACACATATTCCAGATATAATACGTTGTAGTTTCACTTTAAATACATTCAAATAATCTAACGATGATACAATAATGATAAGGAATGTGCATCCAGACATTAACCATTTTTTATAAAAATCAAATGAAAAACCATTGTTGTTAATGTTGTTAAGATACCCAAACAAGTGTATACATTAATAACATTTGATTTTAGGAGATATTACTTGGATCATGCCATTATTCTGGCACCTGGCTATCTGCTTTAAAGGTCAATGAGATTAGATGGAGGGAAAGAGAAGGCAGTGAGAGTGGAGATAATGGTCTGACTAGGAAATTCTTCTCTTCTTTTCCTCACCACCTGGTCCCAGGGCCACAGCTTAGTCAGCCCAGGTAATTTTTACAGAACGGTAATATCTACCTTCCTACATGCATCTTCCTTCATTCCTTGGATGCTGTCTGTGCTGTGCCTTGATGTGCCTAGATTAATGTACTCCCATACTGCCTGAAATTATCAATAATGGAACTATACTCTTGGGGAGTGCAGGGAGGCATGGTGTCTTGGACATATAAGAAATGACATCTCAGGCACTGTGGAGCTGACTGTGAAGGTCTTAGGGAAGGGGAAAGCTATACATAGTCAGACTTATAAGTTGGACTTCAGAAAGGCAAACTTCAATAAACTTAGAACTATGCTGGGTAAAAACCCATGGTCAGAAATACTTAGGAAGAAGGGGGTCCAGGAGGGGTGGAAGTTTCTTAAAAGCGAAATACTGAAAGCGCAATCACAGATGATTCCTATGAGAAGAAAAAATGGAAAAAGCGTAAAGAAGCCAAGTTGGCTCTATAAACAACTCTCTAAAAACTTGAGAAATAAAAAAGACTCCTTTAGGATTTGGAAGGAGGGCCTTATAACAAAGGATGAATATAAACAAATCACCAGTGCTTGTAGAGAAAAAGTTAGAAAAGCTAAAGCTCAGTATGAGCTTAGGCTGGCCAAAGATGCTAAAAACGACCAAAAAAAGGGTTCTTTTATTATGTTCAGAGTAAGAAAAAGACCAAGGACATGGGAGGCCTGTTGCGAGGGCAGGAAATTGAAATTGTAACAGGTAATGAAGAGAGGGCAGAACTGCTCAATTCCTACTTTTCCTCAGTCTTCTCTTCTGAGGGAAACGGTGCTCAATATGGCAAAAACAGAACATATAAGGGTGGGAAGTTCCAATCTAGGATCAGCATAGGGGTAGTAAATAAACACCTAGTTTCTTTAAATGAAACTAAGTCCTCAGGGGCAGATGAACTGTATCCAAGGGTTCTAAAAGAGCATGCAGATGTAATTTCTGAGCCTCTGGCTATTATTTTGAGACTTCTTGGAGAACAGGAGAGGTGCCAGAAGATTGGAGGCAAGCAAATGTTTTCCCCATCTTCAAGAAGGGGAAAAAAGAGGATCCGGGTAACTACTGACCCGTCAGCTTGATGTCTATACCTGGAAAAGTTTTAGAACAAATCATCAGTCAGTCCTGGAACATTTAGAAAGAATGGATGTGATTACTAAGAACCAGCATGGGTTTCTCAAGAACAAGTAATGTCAGACTAACCTGATCTCTTTTTTTTGGGAAAGTGACTACCTTACTGGATCAGAAGAATGCTGAAAACATCGTTTATCTTTATTTCAGTAAGGCTTTTTATAAGGTTCACATACTATCCTTGTTGACAAATTCGTAAAATGTGGTTTGGATCCTGTTACCATTAGGTGGATCTGTAACTGGTTGACAGATCGCACCCAAAGAGTGGTTGTGAATGGTTCTTCATCCTCTTGGAGAGGAGTGACAAGTGGAGTGCCTCAAGGATCTGGCCTGGGACCTGTTTTGCTCAACATCTTTATAAACAATTTGGTGAAGGAATAGAGGGAATGCTTATTAAATTTGTAGATGATACTAAATTTGGAGGAGTTGCAAACACAGTAGAAGATAGAAACAGGATACAGGAAGACCTTGATAGGCTGGAAAACTGAGCGAAAACCAAGAAAATGAATTTTAACAGGGATAAATGTAAAGTTCTGCATTTGGGTAGGAAAAATCCCATGCATGGTTATAGGATAGAGGAGACTTGTCTTAGCAGTAGTATGTGCAAAAAGGATCTAGGGGTCTTAGTGGATCATACACTGAACATGAGTCAACAGTGTGATGCAGTGGCTAAAAAGGCAAATGCAATTTTGGGCTGTATCAACAGAAGTATAGTGTCCAGATCATGTGAAGTGATGGTATCGCTTTACTTTGCTCTGGTAAGACCTCACCTGGAGTATTGTGTTCAGTTTTGGGCACCACATTTTAAGAAGGATATAGACAAGCTGGAATGGGTCCAGAGGAGGGTGACGAAGATGGTGAGGGGTCTGGAAACTATGAAGAAAAGGTTGAAGGAGCTGGGCATGTTTAGCCTGGAGAGGAGGAAGCTGAGAGGTGATATGATCACCATCTTCAAGTACTTGAAAGGCTGTCATATAGAGGATGGTGTGGGATTGTTTTCTGTGGCCCCAGAAGGTAGGACCAGAAACAATGAGTTGAAATTAAATCGAAAGAGTTTCTGGCTCAGCATTAGGAAGAACTTCCTGACCGCTAGAGCGATTCCTCAGTGGAATAGGCTTCCTCAGAAGGTGGTGGGCTCTCCTTCCTTGGAGGTTTTTAGACAAAGGCTAGATGGCCATTTGACAGCAAAGAAGATCCTGTGAATTTAGGGGGAGGTATTTGTGTGTTTCCTGCATTGTGCAGGGGATTGGACTGGATGACCCTGGAGGTCCCTTCCAACTCTATGATTCTATAAGATGGAAAGTTTTTCATTCATGTTAACCCCTATCTGGATCAACTGCAAGTACTGGTCATAGTAACCCAGCCACCAGCCCTAAACCACAAAGTAAGGG
This sequence comes from Heteronotia binoei, assembly GCF_032191835.1. NCBI lineage: Eukaryota > Metazoa > Chordata > Lepidosauria > Squamata > Gekkonidae > Heteronotia > Heteronotia binoei. The sequence continues at coordinate 126,283,570 of NC_083226.1, read as the reverse complement.
GAGCCGGAAGAGAAGGAAAACCAAAATAACAAATGTATGGGATTAATAACCCATAAAATGAAGATAGCAAACTTTTAAAAAACAAATGAGGAAGTGCACTAACATTTATCAATAGATTTATTCCTAACAGGATATATTGTGACAAAAGTAACAACTGCTCTGTTCAGCTATGACTGACATAAGAAAAATCAAATATATAACATAGATATGAAAGATTATAAGAATAATGGATGCTTAGTATTTGTGAAGACCTTAATATGTGCAAAAACTTCATGGTCTTTTATATCTATATACTATTAGTAACATGTGGCCTTCATCTGTGGATTCCTAAATCCATGGATCAGGGCCACATAGCTGTTGAGCAGATGTTTCTGTAAACTTGGGTGACCCCCTAGGTTTTCAGAAAAAATCTGACTTAAAAATGGAGGGGTTAAATCCCCCCTCCAAATAAAAATGCGCAAGGGGGCCCAGCAGTGGAGGCACAGCAACCAAGGAGCTGCACTGCTCTGGTATTGGTGGCACGGCAGCCTGGACCCAGCAGTAGCAGAGGAGGATGCTGGGTTCAGGAGCAGCATTAGCCTTGGCACTGGGGTATGTGGGAATTTCCCCCAGCTTGCGGTGGCAGAGGACATCAGCAGCTGTGCCAGGCCCATCTGTGGCAGAGGAGGATGCCAGCAGCCATGCCATGCCCAGCAGCAGAGGAGTAGGAGGACTTTGGGCTTTGGAACTGCTCAAGGTCCCCCCTCTGCAAGTCTCCCCTCACTGAGCCAAAGGGGAATCAGCAATGATGGGGAGAGGGATTCCCCCCATGAATATCGCAGGTTCCCATTTAATCCAGTTTCCCATCCAGCCCTTCTTTTTGTCTTCATATAACCTAGCTATGCTTCAGAACATAAATTATAAAATTGAAAAGAAAAGCCGCACCCACCCCCAAACAGCAACATCATGCATTGAAATTGCAGGCATGATGATGTCATACAGAAGTGACATCATCACGCTGGGGACATTGTACAGCAACACTCTGGTATGAGTTTTACTGAAAATACAGATTATCACTGTGTGATGTCCCCAGCATGATTATGTCACATCTGCATGATGTCATCATACTGGCGATGTCACACACAGTGATGTTGCCCTGCCCACCCCACTTCCAGACAGCATGTAGTTTGATAAAGGGCCAAACAACAGGCTACTGTTTTTAAAGAGTGGGGTATGGGTTCTTTGGGAAAAAAAGGAAAGCCTAAGTGGGCTCAGAATGGCACTGGGGGCATCGACCTCCCCCCCCCCCCGCAGTTTTCCTGCATAAAAACTGTGCTGGGGTTTTGTTATTTCACATGGAGCAGCAAAATCCATGAAACAACTTGCCACTTGGTGCAGTTTTCATGCCAGAAAATTACTTGGGGGGGGGGGGGAGGCCGGAGCCTTCTTACCTCCACTATGCAGTTCTGAGTCCATTTGTGTTCCCTCCTTTATTTGGAAGCTATTTCCTGCAGCTGCTGCGTGGTTGCAAAGAGCACAAGTTGTGTCTGGGAAACTGGACAACTCTCTAAAAATAGGAAAACATAGTTTGGCCCTTAGCTACAGTGGCCTGGACTCTCCACCCATAGTTTTGATTCAATTTACAATCTAGTCCTGCCCTTTGCTATGCCAAGAGGTTATTTTAGATGAAGTCAATCAACGGAAGTATATTTCTAATGGCAAGCTCGTGCTATTCATATGTAAAAACACTGCTGGAAGCAAGAAACTCACTGATTTCACTCAGGTTACTCCCACGAGAGATGCTTAGAAGACATCTGGGAAATGAAGATTTCTTCAGGACATGAAAGTTTCATTTCATAATCCTGGTTAATATCCACTAACAAAAGTTTGAGTCCAGTGGCACCTTTAAGACCAATAACACTTTATTCATGGCATAAATTTTTGTGTCAGACAGAGTGTGCTTGCACATGAAAGTTTTTACCATGAATAAAACGTTGCTGGCCTTAGAGCTGCCACTGGATTCAAACTTTGTTCGGTTGCTTCAGACCAACACATCTAGCTACCTCGCCTGAATCTAATACCCATTAATGTCATTGATTCTCCATGAATGCATCTAGTCTTCTTTTCAAGTGATCTAAGCAAGTGGCCATTGCCATGTTTTGTGGCACAGAATGCCACTTACACATTGTGGGATGAAAGACTTTCTTTGCCCTGTATCTGTTGCTCAACTTTTTATTGGTGAGACTGACAGTACAATCCTATGTAGAGTTGCTGCAGTCTAGGCACATTTAGGGTTGCCAGCACTGGGTTTGGGAATACCAGAGATTTGAGGGTGGAGCCAGGGATTATGAGGGGAGGGAGGGGAGGGAACTTTGTAGGGTATTCACTTCCAAGTAAATTTGTTTGGAATGAAGATTCTCAAACACTAACAAACACGAACTTTAATTCAAGTGCTTCGGCCTAATAAGACTGTAAACTAGGTTATAACTCATCTTAAATTCTAAACTTAAAATTAAACAAGTTATGGATTGAGCTGTGGGATAGCATTCAGATGAGGCTGATCTTTTCACTTAATCAACATAAAATGAATGCTAGTAATAGTCAGTTTTATAACTGGTTATTGTTATTATTATTAGTAGTAATTTTATTACTGATTTAATGCAGGTCATTAGCTTTTTTGAAGAGCAGGAAAAATGTTTTAAATAAGTAAATACATTTTTTAAAATTTATCTTCTGTTATGGATGGATTTTAAATATGTACCTTTGTGAGAAAAATACCCCTAATTCCAGAACATCATACTCACTTCGTTGCCAGGGTGCCTGGAGACTCAACACACACACATCTGCCAGGAGAATGTGGGTTTTGTCTACCAAACTGGAAGGGACTTATGAGTACTAACAGCCACAATGTTGCAGCAGCACTCCGTGTCTCTTGAGGAGTGCTAACCAGGAGAACAGATGGTTTCCAGTCGCTCCGTGCGATCCCCATCTCGGACATAGCAGCGGAAGAAGGTGCGCTGCCAGGAACTGTCCAGGCAAGCGGTTTCCAGCCTCAACCATAGAATCCATCTCAGGAGGCTAACTTCACCGGCAGCTATCTTCCTGCAGTACCAGACTCCATCACAGCAAAGCGGGAGGCTCATGTACTCAACAGATGTCACCTATGCATAAAGCCATCAAGCTTATCTTAGGCGTGGATCCTGCCAGATCGCCTAAGCCTTTGTCCAATGGAACTCAAGACAAAGACTGGTGCCAATAGAAGATCGAAGAGGAGGAAGAACATCTTCACCCAGAGCCAAGTTTCTATGTATAGACTGGGTGGTACCTAGGTAGCAATTTGGCCATCGTCACCTTTTTAGATAAGTTTGATAGACTTAAGTACCCCCCACCTTAATAATTTTTCCCATTCTTTCCCTTAATGGTCATCCTGGAGCCTCCCCCTTGGCCCATTGTTACCTGGAAGTCCAATCAGGTAACTAAGGCCAAGTCTGCTCATTGGCTAGCTATGAGCATCCAATCAGGGACCGCCAATTAACTGGCTATTAGCTACTGCATAAGTCCAGCCCTTATGGTCATTGCAGAGCCTCCCCTTTTTTCTGAGGTCATGTACCAGCTGACCACTGTCATCCGCCCCTGTACCTCCCATCCCCTAAGGGCTCAAGGTAGTCCTTAGAACCTGTGGTCCAGCTCCACACAGGTGTGCATCTAGCAGTACCCCAGTTCTGCTGTCTAGATACATCCCCGATTTCTGATCAGTTGAGGGTCCCCTCCCCCTAGTCCTCGTTCGTCGCCATTGGAGCCTTCCTTGAAGACTACGATAGGTAATTATCACCCTGTTTGTCCATCCTTGTGTTATCTCTGAATCTCTCTCTATTTTTCTTAGGACTGTATGTATATTTTTGAGGTTATTATCTTGTACTTGTGTCTATATTTTTCTACAATAAATTTTAATTGTTTTACTTAGTGTCCTTGGCAAATTTAAGCAATAATTTCTGGACATGTATCCTGTATACATAGATTAAAAGATCCTTTTTAAGCCAGGTGCCCACCTGTCAATTCCCCAACCTCGTTTTGAGGGCATTTTGGCTTACACCTTCTTTAAGATGTATCTTCTGCTTATGGATGCTCATGGAATATATTCTTTGAACAGAAAATCTGTCTTGCAAATGAATCCCACACAGTGTTGCTGAAACAGAGCTTATTGCCTTTGCAACATTAGAAATAACTGAAAATATCCTTCCTGTAATATTTTACTGTAGCATAGCATGAAGCCTTATGTGTTGAAGTCTGACATGCTACCACAAAAGGGGGGGGGGCAATCTCTCAGTGATTCATCAATTTAGAAAGTAGTGGTTATAGAGCAGAGTTTCTTGACAAGGATTTGGAAGGAATGTATTACTTTTTCAGGAAACATTTGGGCTTAGATTTTGGATGGGATTTTTAAAAGGTAATACTGCTCTTGGGTACCTACTGATGCAGCTTGGTAAAATTAAGTTTTTTATGCCACCTTAAGCTTTGGCCGAGGCTAATCACTTGTTTTTTAAATAGATACATAAATCTGAAATCCAACTTGAAATAGTCATCTGAAGTATCATGACTCAACTGCTTTAAGGATTAAGTTTTTTATAACCTTTGCTGACTATGTTTTTGAAATCAAATGCTTTTCTGACCACCTTGAAATAAAGTTCTCTCACAATCCTAATATGCTTCTGAAGCGTTAAGGAGGTAGAACCCACAGCAGATGAAGAGGGATGGACAACATCCATCCAAATACTTTTTTTAAAGTAAGACAAATTAGGGTAGTTTTTTTGTTGCCTCATTCAGATTGAAATAACCCAAGAGTGCTGACTGGAGCCCCTTGTAGTTTCACTACTGTTATCATCAAGAATTTCCCCAAATGTCTTGCCTGCCTCCACTAGATGGCAGAAAAGCACTGCCCTGAGATTTCTCTCCTACGGCACTCTGTAAAAGGTTTGCCTTTTTTGATATGTGAACAATGTTTAGTCATATATGGATCACTTTCTGAAAGAGCTCTCCTTCTCATGCCTTATTTTAAAATCAGACACACACAAAAGAGACCTTTTCACCACATACATAAAAAACTGGATTCAATTTGAACTATTAATTAAATACACATTGTTTTACCACCTTACTAGTAAAGGTAGGAAGCTGTGATGTATTTAGCCATATTTTTTTCTCAGTGGCCCATTTTATATATGTACATTGAGATACAAAGATAAACACACATATTCCCATGCCCTCCTACAATGACTATATATTTTTCTCATTAAAATTATGGGGAAAAAATCTATTAGTTTTTTTTTTAAATGACAGTGTAATCCAAATTATAATTTTCAACCTGTTGTTATCCCAGAACAGTTCAGCTAATTTCTCAGAACGTAGGTAGAATTAATTCCATGGTCTACATGGGTATCAACCCATATATTTTGTTTGAAATGGATTGTGAAATGGCTATTTATCATCAAGGACATATGAAGCATAAAGTTTGTTGACAATCTTGCATGTAAAGATGGGTGCAACTGGGCCTTTTGTGAAAGCTCTGTTTGGGAAGCATTTTGCATGATCATGACGAATACCTATGGATATCCCATTACAACCACACTATTCTTTCCAAGTGTCACATTTTAACTTCAAAATTATACTCCCAATCCAAATTTCCAGTTGGAAATTGACAGTAGGGTTCTTAGTATGCTTCTATCACACCCTAAACTGAAACACACTATAGGCTAGAGGTGACAGATTTATCTTTCCAGAATCCTGGACAATGATATTTAGAAAGGATTAATTTGGTCCAATCGAGGTTTATATTCAAAGCATACCTATCAGCTCTTTACCAGTCTCTATCTTTACTTCCACTGTAGGAAAAAATTACCATATTCTTACACATATTATCATTTCCTCATCACAAAAATGTCCATTTAAAAGCTGTTTTGATCTTTTGGATAAGTGCCTTGATTTAAAATAATAGCAAAAAAAAGTAAAATTAAGGCTCTATGCTCAGCAGTGCATGAATGACAAATCTGTTGTAGTTTGGAGTATATTTTAAGAAACTCTTTTTAAACCTCTTAAAGCAAATTTACATATGCTCAGAAAAGATATTACACCCTGGGAAAGTGAGCAGCATAATTTATTTCCCTATGCTACTGATATCGTTGTGTTTATACAGAGACTGCATAATAAATTCTACATTTTTGAACCGGTATCATATGAATTCCTTGAGTCTAAGATTTTTACAGAACATTTCTATATGAGGAGTCTGCATGCAGTTCAGCTCCCATCCATCCCACCTAGGGATTTAAGCTAATTTTCTTGGGTTCAGGTTACAATGGTAAAATCTTGTTAATTTCACCTTATCCCAAAATAAACCATAAAGTGTGTGTGCTCAAGATTTATGACTATTTTTAGGATGTTCTTTAACATTTCTAGTTACATTTCAAAACAAAGAAAACTTCTTACTGGAGCATATTCACATAGGATATGCTGAATTAGACCAATAATCTCTCTGGCTATTATTACAATGTCTGGCACTGACTCCCCAAGTTCTCTGGAAGAGTGACTAATACAGCAAAAAAAGTGGTTTAGAATCAAAGCACTTTGGTGGGTTATTGCCTAAAACCAGAGATGTTAATCACTGCAAAAGTGGTGGTGACTCTGTGACCAACCATCCAACCTGCACCACACTCTTTTATGTCATTTTTCTGTAAGAAATGTTTTGCAAAGGAACAAGTACAAATATACAAGCAAAAATATTTTCTCTAACTATAAATTTGTGCAGAAAGGCTCAAAACTATCCCAAAAGTTACAAGCTTGTGTGCCTAATTTTAGTTTAATGAATCTACAGTAAGCAGTAATGAGATCAACCCAAAACTCTTTTATAAGATTTGTTGAGAGGTAGGACATGCAACAATATTATTCATTTTCTTTAAAAGCATCTTATCATAACTACAATAATGCATACAAACGTTCAATATAAGAGTGCACTTGGGTAGCTTGCCAAGTATCCTGAAAGGATCCATCAGTTACGTTTAGTCCTCTATGTTCCCATAAAACTGAGCAGACCTCCATGGCATGTCCCCCCAGCCTTTAGCATGATCAGAGCTCTCCATTATTACCACATTATTCCCATATTGATGGGAAACTAAAACTGAGTGGAGGCCCAAGGATGGAAAAAAATACATGGCATGTACATGTACAAAGACTTTATGGTGCAACCATGAACAATCAATCTCAAGGATGTTCTATTGTATGCACAAAATTATGAGAGAAATGGGGATGAGATACAGAGGGCTAAGAGTGGGAGCATTCCCTTATTGTAGTAACATTCAGTGACCCCTGGTTTACTTATTTGTCCACATTAGGCAACAAATGTCATCATTTTTGTCAATTTCTGCTAATCAGAGCTTGAAATCTTCCATGTATAAGTCAATGGTAGTAAATCAATGCTTACATAATTTCAGTGTATTTGATATTCATACTGTAATCCCCAGTTTCAATGAGTGTAGTATAAGTAACTAGGAATATATACTTTAAAAATGATTTTTTGGGGGGCTGAGAGGGGATTCAGATCTCAGGGAAGCTTCCATACTGGTATCTTGAGTTTTGAATGCCAAATACTGTTTCAGAATTCCCAAAAATATTGTGTCTGTTATTCCTTATGGAGGACGATTGGAGGGGGGGGGCTGGATTGGCTGTTTTCAAGCAAATTGGGGAGGGACAGTGGCTCAGTGGTAGAGCATCTGCTTGGGAAGCAGAAGGTCCCAGGTTCAATCCCTGGCATCTCCAAAAAAGGGTCCAGGCAAATAGGTGTGAAAAACCTCAGCTTGAGACCCTGGAGAGCCGCTGCCAGTCTGAGAAGACAATACTGACTTTGATGGACCAAGTGTCTGATTCAGTATAAGGCAGCTTCATATGTTCATATGTTCAAATTATATCAAACTTAAAAGGAACATAGTCTGTCCACTAAGACCCCAAGCTTCAAACAAATGACAAGGGGTCCAGTTCTACAGGCCCAGAATAAGAAACTTGTCTCCATTGTCCTATGGGGAAAAATTATATGCTTTCTCTGAGGCAAAAAGACCACTAGCCAAAAACACAAGAGCAACCACTGGCCAATACCAGAAGCCATCCAAGCTAGATGAAAAGAACTCAGAGATAGGAGGTAAACAGTGGGCATCAAGAGGGCACAGCACTGTCTCTTAAACACCCCTTTTGCTCTTAGAATTGGAGACTCACCTTCTTTTCATACATGTAGAGTAATTCCAAGTTAAACATGCAAAACTGACAGATATAATTAGAGCCTTCTGGGGAACTAGTTGCAAGTCTATATTCCCATTTAAACAAACACGTTTCTGTTTTGCAAGATGATTAAGGATAACAAAAGAATTTGAAATTTTAGAAAGTGAGGGGATTTGGAAAGGCTGAGTCAGTTCAGGATAGCTTCTTTCTCTGATGCTTTGAAATGCTTTGGAAGACTGCAAACAGAGATAATCTTAAAACAAAATTCTAAAGGATTGGCCAAGGAAATAATGGGTACTCATAAAATATTATTCTGATGAATTCATCTTGATTAACTTTTTATCCAAGAATGTAGGTCTGTGAAAATGCAGTGGCTTCCATGTAATCGTTTTTAATGTATATTTTATTGCAAATGTAATTGCTGTTTATGCTAAGAAACCGAACTGTGTTTATAAGAAAAAGGCCAAAGGGAGTGGCTCTTAACCCCTTTCTGGATCAGCATGAATAGGTGAAAATGCACTGTAGAATTTGCACCACTGTACCATAGGTTAGTGGATAGCAAAGCACTATTGTGTAGTGCATGTCCATAAGGCAGTGAGGGTTACATGTCTGTAGTGACAAAGCTGGCCTTTGATTAGAAACCACTTTCTCTGTGGCATAATCTACTCAAGAATTTGCCATGCCAACAACTACTTAAAGTGATCTCTCTGTGTGTAAAAGAGCAAAAGTCACTGTTGTAACCCTATAATTCAGTTTTATAATCTGAGATTCAGCATGGAGAGGAATAAGGAATGAAGCTGATTGTATGGGAGGTCACACACAGTAGGCTTCTATGCTCCTCTTGTGAATCCCTATAAAATACATGGATATAGAAATTAGAAATAAAAATCTTTTAGGGGTCAATTTCCTGTATAGCAACAAGTGTATCTTATAGGACTCCCCGGGTCCCAGAGTGTTGTATGCTTAGTGCTCACTCTCTTCAGTACTGTGAGGAAACTGCACTTTGAATCCAAGCTGTAGCATTTGGATTGTAATTCTTTAGCAAAATAAATGATTTTTCATATTCTAAAAGAAAAAAGTGGGCCCCTTTGTTGAAATATTGTGACATGTAGCTGAGTAACTTCATGCAATTTACTCAAGCACATTTACTCAAATCACTAGAGGACCAAGGAGTCCTTGAATCCTGAGAATGTGAGCAGGGTCTCACTGCAGTGTTCTAGCAGCATCTAATCAAGTATCTATTGCATATTCTTTGGAATGTGCAGGGTGTCCAGTGTTGGTTTGTGGACCTGAAGGGGCAGTTGGCAGACTTTCCTCATTGAGTGGTGGACACTTCCACTCTTGCCAGCAGGACCAGCTCTTATCTAGCCACAGTCTTTAGTAACAGAATCCAAGACATCATCAAGAGTCCCCCAACTCTTAGGCATGGCTTTTCAGATCCAGCCTTACTCTTTACCAAACGATTATCTGATTTTTTGGGGGGGAGGGGGGCAGGATAAACAACGGTGTTTCACTTTTGGCAAAGAAGTATCTGATGCCATTTGTTAGTTGAACTAAACAGCTGCATAAAACCAAGATCATATTTGCCTGTGTGCTTTCTTCTGGAGCAAAAGGAATGTTTCCATGAAGCAGTTCCAGAAACAACACATTTTGTTGAACTGGGCAAAATCCTGCAACATATTCCAAAATTTTATATATAGTACAATTCACAGTTAATGAGACATGTAGAAGAGAGAATTAGGGAGGGGGGAAAGAAACTAAATAGGAATAAGTGTTGTGAATACTACCTTCCCCTACTGTGCTGTTGAAAGAAGTTTTAAAAAAAAAAGTGAATGCCTGAAGGAATGCAATTTGCTCCCTATGCAAGATAATAGCAGCTCCCAGAAACTGTGTTACCTTCTAGAAGGCCAATTGTATCAGCAAAAAAAAATCTGCACAACATGAAGGAAGGTCTATTATCCTTTCTCCCATCTGCCTCTCTAAACTGAATTAACAGTAAAATTTGACTAACAACAGCACTTGGTCTCTTATGCCTCAGTCTGAAGCAATCTGCCAATCATTTTTTGTTGAAGGGTACAGAATCTGACGGATTTAAAGCCAGTGTTGGGATGAATGAAACTGAGACCATGGCATGTCTTGCATCCATCATGACAGCAGTGTATGGAGGAAGGCTGTTCTTGCAAACATCAATGAACACTAGTAGAGGCTATATTACTGAGGAGATAATTAGTTGCAAGGAAACAATGCCCTTCCATTACAATGTTGTCTCATTACTTCCAATAAGAAAAACAATTATTTCCCCCTAAATTGTGTTGGCAATGAATAAAGTGACAAATTCAAAATGAATGACTGTGACCTTATACTGGGACAGCATTCCCATGTGTCTATTTGTTTGGAGAGTGGCTATTCTGACCTGAAGCCCTGAAACCCTAATTCCTAAATCTTCACACATGATGTTGATGTGTCCCCAAGTCTGGTAGCACAATGGCTAAACAAATGAACTATGATTGGGGAGCCTGGCTGTGCTGGTTTCATCATCAGATATCCATAGGAAAATCCCTTTCTCCTGATTAGCCTCTATCTTTCTTTTGAAAGTTGGGAATAATTATTTGGGCCTTACTTACTGGCCTGTTTTAATCACAGCAAGGTACAGTATATGTACTCTGAAAGTACTCCATTCATTAATTCATTAATTAATTCATTCAAAACATATTTATGCTGCCTTTTCATCCAATCAGAGTCCACAAAGCAGCACACATTTAAACAAAGATTAAAACATTTGAACAATTAAATAAAATCAATAAAAAACACATATACAAACAACACCAGGACCAGGGAGGAGACTCAATAATCATTATTAGGGCCCATTATGCACTGACATATTCCTCCAAATAATCCCAACAGACAAACCTTTAAACTTGACTTTGGATTTGTGTGCATGCCATATGTACCATGCTTCCCCCCCCCCATTGTATTTATTCTGCAGTCTGTGTATTTATTCAGCATCTACAACCCAAACCTGCATTTTTTGCTTAATTAGGGTGGGAATATAACTTGTGATGTGTGGGGGGTGCAATCCAAGTTTTTTTGTTAAATTTATGTAATTGCCCTGCTTCAGCTATGTAGTAGTGACCAGTACCCATGTTTCATTTAAATTGTTCAGTTCCATGAATGAAACTGACTAGAGTGGCTACTAAGCTCCCTTTTCTTAATGCCAGTGGATTCTCTGTTGTGACATCAGCCACCATGAAAACAGGGAAGGAGTCCACCCGATTATGCTGGTTTTTCCCCACTCCTGGAAAACCATCTTCAAAGCCCTTTCTTATTGCCAAGTTGTAGTGGGAGGTGCCAAGCCAAGGTGGGAGCCCACTGACTAGCAGATCAGGTAGCATATGAAGCATGAGGGGGGGGGGCGGGATCTAATGGGAGGTCTAGTGCAGGAGGGGGTTGAAAGTTGGAAAACCAAGATGATGGGCAGGCACAGCAAGGGCAGTTGATGATACTAAACCAGGGGATTGGGTGCCTAGCGGCATGGAAGTTGAATATCCTAGTGTCCAAATTGCAAAAGGGATCTAATGGGAGGTCTAGCACAAGAGAGGGGTGGAAAGTTGGAAAACCAAGAGGAGGGACATGTGTAACTGCACACATACACACAGATGATACCTCTAGACACACCTTTAAAGCATTTCCTGCCAATGATTTTTTTCATCAATCCAATTAGTGAAAAACTAATTTTGCTCCACTAAGTATGCTTGTTTAAAAAATTAAAAGATGAAAACCTAGGCAATAGTGGAACTTGTACAGTGATGAAGCAGGGAGAACCACTAACATTTTGCTATAAGTAAATACAGTAAATACAGATTGAAGATTCTCCCATTTTAAGAAAAATGCCTAACAGGGGAGGTTGAATGTATGGCCTGGGCCCCCAGGGGCTCCACTCTAGCTAAAGGCCTGAGATGTAGGGGAGAAAAATCCAATGGAATCTGTACGCTTTTGTATTATCATTGGGTTGAAAACAAAGCAAGATGGGATGGAATTGTCACAAAACCACTCTCAAAAGACCTGGGTAAAGAGCAAACCGAAATAGAACTGAGTACTGAAGGAAGGATAAACAATACAGAATGAAAAAAAAAAATCTGACCGATATGCAAGGGGAAAGCAATAGTAATGCAGAACTGCAAAGGAAACCTGAATGACATGCATGGTGAATGCAAGGCAAAACACCAGTGCACGATAGTATCAGTTATGCCAGAGGAAACAAAAAAGTTAAGATTTTTGCACATGCGCTTTACAAAGAAATAGTTAGCAATGTTAACTCTGCCATCTCCATCACTTCTAAGAGAAGGACTAATGGCTAGATTCTGTCTCATTACTACAATGTTCAGAGATGACTGCACACCACTGTCTGTTGTGGATGCCTTTTGCAAAATGTCTTTTACTATTTCCCCAGCTGCTTTTGACAACAAATATGGTGTATTTTTTACATAACTTTCAACTAAATCCAGTAGCTAGTTAAACTGAAGGATTGGATTCAAACATATTCCTACCCTTTCAACAAATATGCATTCATCTTTCATCAGAGCTGGAGCAACATGCTAATAATGTGACATGTCATTGTCTGTACATTTATACTGAGCAGCAGTCACATCCATCTGTCTCTGTGTGTGTCAGTTTGGAGAATATCTATCCTGACCCTTACCCCAAAGGCTATCAAGGTGTCTCAAAGCATAGATCAATAAAAAATATAATAGCGTAATCTTTAAAACTTACCAGGAAATCTCCTTAGGCTGAAGAAAAAGTTCCAGCTGTGCTGATAAGTGTGGGCGGAGACAAGCCAACATCAGCAGCATTTCACAACTTAGAAATTCTAAAGTATCATTAACAGTAAAAGTGCACTAAAATATGATCCAAAATAAAAGCAAAACTGTAAAACAACAGAACAATAAACACATCAATTAAACAGAATAAGATTAAATAATGAACACAAAATATTGATTGTATGAAGCAGTAATCTTATAGAACAGGGTTGTTAGACAAACTGAATGTACTGGGACAAGCTCTCTAGTTCATAATCATTTAAACCAAAAAATGTAAATTTAGGTTCTAAAGTTACACTGAAATGAACAACAGTTACTACCAAATAAATATTCTATTACAAAATGGTTGGCATATTCAGTGGCTTAAACTGTTTTCAGAGATTGTTGTTCAGAACAGGAATGAATAAACAAATCCTAGCATTGTTATTTACGTAATTAGGACATGGCTAAGTTTGCCAGGTCCCCCCTGGGCAGCCAGCAGGGGAATGGGGAGTGGGCTTACCAGGAGCAGGGAGTTTCACTTGGATGTTTCAGTGACAAGCCCACAAGACTTCCAATGTGACCTGGAAGTGACATGGTCATAAACCTAATTCTACCATAGAGACCCCCCCCCAAAAAAAAAAACCTGTGTCACCCCAATGTCCCCAATGTGCCTACATCACTTCTGGGTCATGTTAAGGTCACATAGAAATGTTGCTAAAAAGTTGGGTGCTCTTCCATTTTTTTGAGGTAAGCTCCCCTGCTGGCCAGCTGATTGGTGGTGGAGAGGTGAGGCCTGGGAGCAGAAGACACTACCCCCACTGGGGGAGGTCTGGCATCCTTGTTGCCAAGCAATATTGAGTTATTAAAAAATAAGACTACAACAAATATAAGACATCCTTACATGCTCTTAGTATTCTGGCTCTAGAAAAACACTGCTTGGGCAGCCAAAAACTGATGCTACCTGCTTCCCAGTCCATTTTAATGTCTCTGCAGTGTAAGCCCAAGCACAAAGTACTCTTTGGGAATGTAACAATCTGAAATAATTCTGGAGTTTAAGGAGGCTGCTATGGCTTATCTGTGAGTGACAAATAGTCTTTTGCTCAAATGAATAGTCTCATGAGCAAAGAAACATTCCCACTATACCATATGATAAGACGATAAGACTGGCACATCTTCATTATAATAGAATTGGAGTTCATAGCTTAGTGGTAGAGCACTGTTCAGTTCCTGGCCCAGCCTTTCCTACTAAAGAGTTTTTATGAAGAAGAGCTAGGAATGATTTCTACAAGAGACCTTTGAGACCTCACTGGGCTAGACCAGCCAAATGTTTAACTCCATAGAAGACAACTTCATATGTCCAGAGGTCATTTTGTAGAAAAATAGATGGTGGAGCTCATTAGCAGAACTCATAAGCATATGCAGCCCCCCCCCTCCAGCCAAAAGCAACCCAATGAAAGAAAGGAGAGCCCCAGGCAAGTGAGGCCTGCTTGGGCTGGTTAAAGATCCAAGCAGGCCTCCCTCACCTGGAGCTCTCCTGGGCTACCCCCTCCCCAGTCAAAAGGACAGTAAGCCACCCACCACATAAAATCACATAAGAAGTGGAGAAAGGGTGGCACAAGCTTCTCCAGGGGTTAATGAGGGCTGCTGGGGGCGTGGCAAAACTGATGGCTGACTGGCTGCCTGCGCTCCTAATCCAGGGATTGTTATGCAGCTGCACCTACTATTCAATGGACAAGGTAGGTGGGGAGGGAGAGGGGGAACCCTCAGAAAGATAAGCTCCTTCTGAATCTGAGGCCTGCATATGTCCACATGAAAATTAGAAACACTAGATTAAAAAGTGTAGTTTTAATAGTCTACATGAAGTGTTTATTTACCTTATTAAAGTACTTGTGATATACACTAAGATTTTCTGCCAGTTGTTTCATGTACAATATTTTATCTCCCACTATGAATAGTTTCAGACCAAATAACAGCCTGACTGTGACAAAGTATTTGGACTCTAGCCTTATTAAACAGAGTATTTCAGTTCAAACAAATTTATGGGAAAGGTTTCTCAAGAGATAATGTGTGTGTATACACACAAACACCGTATTTCTCTTCCTACCTACCTACCTACCTACCTACCTACCTACTTATTTGTTTATTTATTTGTTTCCACTCTGCCTTTCTCACATAGATTTACTTTAGCATCATCCTTGGTGATGAACTGTGCTGCTAATTTTTTGAGATGGAAAAATACATAGAACAAGGAAGAGTTCTGCATGGTATGCAAGAGAGGCTTGTTGATGAATGCAAATCTAAGAGTGCCGTGTTGCTTCAAACCGTTACAAGGTCTCTTTTGACATACAAGCAATTCACTTGGGAGAAAATACTCACATTTGAATGCGGCCAATCCAAATGAAATTAACACTAAATTGGTTGTCACACTATGCTGAAGTTAACTACGTAAACATTTACTGTATATAAAGATGAAGTCAGTTTTTAGAAGGCAATAAAATATCATATTAGAGCTGATTTCAATTTCTTTGGTGCTTTTTTAATATGAATGTTTTAAAACTTGTATCAAAATTATTCTCCTCTTTTGCATCTTTTGGAAAGCTGCATTTTAGCTCACCCGTACATTTTGATAGTATCAGTCAGTAATGATAGGTCACATATACTGTAGTTTAATACAACCATAAAGGATACCCCCCATCACAAAGCAGTATCCCATTACATCATTGCTTCACATGCATTCATTCTCTTCAATATTGTTGGCTGTTTCAGGTTAACTACCAAAATTATTTGCCTGAGAAGCAAGATTTAATTGTCTTACAACTACCTCTGTGAAATACAATAGGGATAACAAGTACCCATTGATTATACTATTGGATAGAATAAGGGTCTCTTATTCTTGCATTTCTCATTCATTTTGTCATTGCATTCTCTTTGAAAGAGACCAAATGGGTCCCAGCAGGTGAAATCAAAGAAATGTGAAAGGACCCCTTTGATGAATGACAATAACACAACAGCCCTCCCTGTTCCCTTCATGCTACCCTAAGCACACACACACACAATTTTGGGAGATTATAAAACCTTATTAAAACATGGCCTGTTAGATATTGATTGAGAGAGAGCTAAAGTTAAACCCACAATTGCATGGATCAGAGAAAAGGACTTTCCTCAATGGCCACTAAAGCCAGCTAAGCTTACAAGTTGGGGGGAGGGACCTTCTATAACAACATTTACGTAACTTCAAATCATTATTTGAAAAAAAAGCCTAGATTAACACCAGTATTGACAGTTACCATGCTGTTGGTTACTTGTGGAGATATCAATATACAATAACAGTAAGAGCCTTAGCATACATAACATCTGTAGTAAAGGTCTTGGCCCAAGGGAAATGGAAATAATTCTAATACCTGTTGCTGATTTCAAGACAATAACAATACATGTTTAAAATATAATGCATGAAGGGTTAAAATTAAATTTGAAAGGTAATCCCAGAAACTAGTCTGTTATGACAATATTTGATGTTTTCATGGTGATTTTTGTATTATTCAACCTTCCTGCAAATAATCACTTTATGACAACCATCCAGCCTACCATAATATGTCAGCTTAAGAGAACACTCTATAATAACATTGTGTGTTAATTAACTGTCAGTGGAGGGCTTTTCTTTTTATCACAGTGCAATTCAAATGGTAGCTGGAAATCACATCATTTTTTTTTTAACAAAAAACAAAACCTCCTACATTGCAGTAAAGTCATTGCCAGTCTTCATGGCTGATTCCAGTGTTTCTACATTATGCTCAAACTACATTAGACCATGAAGATCTTTGTCAATGGTTTACATTTGCTTAATCTGAATACTTTGCCTCTGCATTACTCTCTGCCAGAACTCTATCGATGACCATGACTGTTCTCCACCAGAGGCAGATTCTGAATTCAGATACATGGGGTGGGGGAAAATAGTGATTAAAACAATCCATTTCCAAATAGACACTATATTATGCCATGATAATAACTGATGGTTAGATTCAACAAACTGCTGAAGTGATACTTCTCAAATTAACCATTACTGCAGAATGAAATAATTGTCTAGATAATAATGATACTGATATTAATTCTGTTCCTAGTCTGTAAAGATAAGGACTTTTGCTATTTATTATTAATAGACTGATTTAAAGGAACAGCATACACACACACATAATATGGGGGGGGGGGAGTCTTCTTTGGTAGTCAGCAATTCAGTTGTAAAAATTATGAAAATTAAGCAATGTGGTCAGGCATTCAAAGACAAAAAATGTGTCACCTTTCTAATATCTACACTATTTTGATGTCTGAAGGTTTAAAAACTCTCAAATGTTTGCTAATCAAGGAGGTGGGGTCTGTTATCCATACAGAAAATATATTAGGGCTTTTGTTGTTGCTAACATGCAGCATGTTTAAAATATTAGTATCAAAAAACATCTGACAGAAGAAAATTCTGGAAGGATAGAAAATACTGCCGTGATAAAAGAAATCTGATGAGACATGAAAGGGATGCATACAAAGTGAGAGGCTTTTTGAAAGAAAGGACTACAAAAGAAAAGAATTAATTATGTTTTCCCATATGTTTATGACTATATTGATTTTTGATGGATCTATATGCATTTTAGTCTAATAGTTGCTTTGCCTCGGTTTATTTTCCTTTCCCCCTTGATGTCTGTCAGTGTTCACCTTTGATTTCACACAATTCCTGTTGCAATTCTCCCATCCACAATCCAGTGATGCATCTCTATCTCTATGTAATGTATGTCATTAATAAATATTTTGATTATGATTTAAATACCATGTTCGAAACCATTTGTAATCTCATTGGGATCTAAGTGTTGGGGGAAGCACACATATCACAAAGCAGTGCTGTTCAGCTGGGAAGCTTTAAAGCCCATCTAGCTTAAACTGTGGCAAGTAGTGCTCCATGGCAATTTTCTGAGCAAATTCTAAAAAGACAGCATGCCAGCTACAGAGCTTTAATTTTTAAAAATGCCACTCAGGATGAACTGGTTGAATTATAATGCTAATTGTATCTTCATTCAATTTGGCTTTTCAAAGATAAAATACTGCATGTTCAGTTTACATTAAAAATGATCTGGTGGTTTTGCAGCCTCATGTTCTCTAGATGACAATCATTGGCTCAAAAATGCGCTGATTCACCCAAAATTTGCAAAATTTTACCTCACTTCTACCTAAAGATGCCAGCCCAATTACAGTACACCATGGATAAAAGAAGACTTTCTTCTTGTTCATACTTCCTTGTTTAAAAATAGGTTCATGCATACCTTTGTTCCAAATTACATTATGTATGCAATTACATTATGTATACAGTTCTCAACTAATTGAAGATAAGCCGTAACAAACTACTGTACTTGCCCTCATTGCCTACCAATTATCTACAGTGATTATAATTAAGACTAATATTTTTTTCATATCTTAAGAGCTTATGAGCAATCATTTGCTTATGGTTATTTTATTGTTGCTATACATCTTGACATTGTTCTCCAAATATGGTTAAAGTAAAAACAGTCTTTCTCAGATATCAAATTAACCACAAAAGATCATAGAATGAATACATGTTTTATTGACATGTACCATTATAAATGATTTATAATATATTTAAAAACACAAAATTGCTAGTTTACCATGTAACACATTCATGATTTCTTCACCTTTTTTTTAAAAAAATGCTGATTACAGATCATAATATATGTTAGCTAGAGAGGGTATTACTTATCAGTACAAACACATGAATAATAAAGTTCTCTTCTCTTTCAGACAGCCTAGCTGGAGCAGCCTGTTGGATAAAAACAGCTGGAGCAGCCTGTTGGATTGGAGCTGAAGCAGCCTGTTGGATAAAAACCCAAGTACTTGACAGAGTTGTGTATTGGACAACAGTTTTACCAAAGAAAAAGATGTCTGTGTCTAAAGTGCTGTGACTTATTACAACTTATGGTAATGCCAGCAAGGGGCTTTCAAGGCATATGAGAAGCAGACATGGTTTGTCATTGCCTTCCTCTGAAAAGTCTTTCTTGGTGGTCTCCCTTCTCAGTACTGGCCTTGCTCAGCTTCTGAAATCTGATGGTATCAGGCCATACCATACTGCCTTCCCTCCCTCAAGAAAAAGATACTGGTGTAAATGTGCATTTTGCTATTTGAGGTGAGAATTAACAAACCATCCTGAAGAAAATGAAGTCATTGGTCTACAATTGATTCTCATTTATGTGACAGATAAAGCTCACATAAGTGTCCTGAAGTGAACTGGTTGAATCCAGCACAAAATTTCTGCTTGCATTAAAACTCTTGTTCAAGAGGAAATCCAAGAAGAAGACTTGAACAAAGTCAAATGTAACCCCACATACATTTCCACTTGTGCAAGATCTTATACAAACAATTTCTGGGCACCATAAAATATAGGAGTAAAAGTGCTAGTTGTTGCACAGGCTCTTGTGCCAATGGAACTGTGCACTTGGAACATTTATGTTTTTGCCTGCACATCACTAGATCTGTAATGTTTGGTAATGAAACCTGTAATTCCTCTTCCTCACTGAACATGAGTTGACTGTTTTTATAGCCATGGTTCAAGGGGAAGGTAATGTAAATATCAGGGTGTAAATTATCTTATCAGGGTGTAAATTGTGTTAGATTAATGCCCATCTGAATTGATGATCTTGTAGAATATGAAACTACTATTGAAAAGTACAAAATAAGTTCACTAACACAAGTTTGATCAGGATTTCTAATCAAATAGGTCCATAACTGCTGACAGAACATCTTGAGTTTTTTTATATTCATTAACAATATTATTTCACTTTTGATTACACATCTTCTAGTTGTAGGTATTGTATTTAACTCCAGATTAATTAGTTTCTACTAAAGGCTAATTTGCACTTGTGCATGAGAGGGAAATTCTTCCTTATAGGCCAATTAGCATCTTCTCCTATGGAAGAGCTCAAACAAAGAGGTTGTGTTCAAGGTGGCATGCACATTTGTGCATTAAGAAAGAACCTTTCTAACCACAAGGAATAACTCTTGAGAGAGAGATAAATGCTCCACATCTACTATATTGTATCAGCATATATGGATAATTTCCTATTCACTTTTAACCCCTTCTTGCAGTTTGCCTGCAATCCTAAAAATACTGTCCTGGGAGTAAGCCCCAGAGAGCCAGTTTGGCTTAGTGGTTAAGTATGCGGACTCTTATCTGGGAGAACCGGGTTTGATTCCCCACTCCTCCACTTACAGCTGCTGGAATGGCCTTGGGTCAGCCATAGCTATCACAGGAGTTGTCCTTGAAAGGGAAGCTGCTGTGAGAGCCCTCTCAGCCCCACCCCCTCACTGGGTGTCTGTTGTGGAGAGAGAAGATATAGGAGATTGTAAGCCGCTCTGAGTCTCTGATTGAGAGAGAAGGGCGGGATATAAATCTGCAGTCTTCTTCTTAAATAAAATGACTTACTTCTAAGTAGATCTGCTTATGCTTTGAACCCCTTGGCAATTGCTCAGTTATTCCTGCTTATAAGCCTAATTGTTATTTCATCCTCAAGACACTGCAAAAATTCACATCTGTATTACTACTGTTTCATATGTCACATAAGACAGTTTTATCTGGGTCTTCTGTATTGGTCTTCAACATGCAGAATATCATCTCTCGGCTTGGCTTCGCGAACGAAGATTTAAGAAGGGTGCAATAGTCCACGTTTGCTGCAGGCTCGCTGGTGGCTGACAAGACCAATGTGGGACAGGCAGGTCCGGCCACAGCGGCTGCAGGGAAAAGTCTGATTTAGCGTTGGTCCTGTAGCAGTGCGATTCTTCCTCAATCTCCTTTTGTCTTCAAGACCAGCTATGCGTGTGTTCTCAAAGGAAGAGACAGCCTGGTGGATGGTGTGCCTCCATGCTTTGCGATCTGAGGCTAGGTCAGACCACTGGTGATGGTTGATGTGACAGGTGCTAAGGGATTTCTTCAGGGAGTCCTTGTACCTCTTCTTTGGTGCCCCTCTATTTCGATGGCCGGTGGAGAGTTCGCCATACAGGGCAATCTTGGGAAGGCGGTGGTTTTCCATCCTAGAAATATGCCCTGCCCAGCGCAGCTGCGTCTTCAACAGCAGTGCCTCGATGCTGGTAACCTCCGCCCGCTTGAGGACTTCAGTGTTGGTCACAAAGTCACTCCAGTGGATGTTGAGGATGGTGCGAAGGCAGCGCTGATGAAAGCGCTCAAGGAGTCGCAGGTGATGACGGTATAAAACCCACGATTCGGAGCCATAGATGAGGGTTGTCATCACAACCGCTTTGTAAACATTGATCTTTGTGCCTTTTTTCAGATGCTTGTTGCTCCACACTCTTTTGTGCAGTCGGCCAAATGCACGGTTTGCCTTTGCCAGCCTGTTGTCAATCTCCTTGTCGATCTTGGCATCTGAGGAGATGATGCACCCCAGGTAGCTGAACTGCTGGACTGTCTTCAGAACTGATTCACCCACAGTGATGCAGGGAGGGTGATAATCTTCCTGGGGTGCAGGCTGGTGGAGAACTTCTGTCTTCTTCAGACTAACTTCTAGGCCGAATAGCTTGGCAGCCTCTGCAAAGCAGGACGTCATATGCTGCAGAGCTGATACCGAGTGGGAGACGAGTGCAGCATCATCAGCAAACAGTAGCTCTCGGATGAGTTTTTCCATTGTCTTGGAGTGTGCCTTTAGTCGCCTCAGGTTGAACAGGCTGCCATCGGTGCGATAGCGGATGTAGACACCATCGTCCTCATCTAGATCTACTGCGGCTCTTTGAAGCATCATGCTAAAGAAGATCGTAAAGAGAGTTGGCGCGAGAACGCAGCCTTGCTTTACACCTGTGCCTATTGGGAAGGGCTCCGAGAGGTCGTTGCAGTGTCTGACTTGGCCTCGCTGGTCTTCGTGTAGCTGGATGATCATGCTGAGGAACCTTGGGGGACATCCTAAACGTTCCAAGATTTGCCACAGGCCTTTCCTGCTAACGGTATCGAAAGCTTTGGTAAGGTCGACAAAAGTCACATACAGACCCTTGTTCTGTTCCCTGCATTTCTCTTGGAGCTGCCTGAGAACAAATACCATGTCGGTGGTGCTCCTGTTAGCTCTGAAGCCGCACTGGCTCTCTGGGAGGAGTTCTTCTGCAATGGTGGGCACCAGTCTGTTCAGGAGTATTCTGGCAAGGATTTTGCCTGCGATGGAGAGCAGGGTTATCCCCCGGTAGTTGGAGCAGTCTGACTTTTCCCCTTTGTTCTTGTATAGGGTGATGATGATTGCATCGCGAAAGTCCTGTGGTAATTTGCCTTGTTCCCAGCAGGTGACAAGTACTTTGTGAAGTGAGCTATGTAGTACTGTGCCCCCATGCTTCCAGATCTCTGGTGGAATTCCATCAACTCCTGCTGCCTTGCCACTTTTCAGTTGCTTGATGGCTTTAACAGTCTCTTCTAGGGTGGGGATCTCATCCAACTCTGTTTTCACCGGTTGAAGTGGGGTGAGGTGGATTGCTGAATCTTGAACTACGCGGTTGGCACTGAAGAGAACCTGAAAATACTCCGACCACCGGTTCAGTATGGATGCCTTGTCTGTGAGGAGCACTTGGCCGTCTGCACTATGCAAGGGACTCTGAGCCTGATATGATGGACCATATACTGCCTTCAGGGCTTCGTAGAACCCTCTTAAATCACCAGTGTCTGCACACAGCTGGGTTCTCTCTGCAAGCTTGGTCCACCACTCGTTCTGAATGTCTCGAAGCTTGCGCTGGAGGTTGCTACATGCAGCGCGAAAGGTTGCTTTTTTCCCAGGACAGGAGGGCTGAGCAAGATGTGCTTGGTAGGCAGATCTCTTTTTTGCCAGTAATTCTTGGATCTCTTGATTGTTCTCATCAAACCAGTCCTTGTTCTTCCTTGTGGAGAACCCGAGGACTTCTTCAGAGATCTGCAGGACGGTAGTTTTTAGGTGTTCCCAGAGTGCTTCTGGAGAAGGGTCTGTGGGGCAACTGAGGTCCTCAATTCTTGACTGGAGTTTTGCCTGGAAGGCAGCTTTAACTTCGGCTGACTGGAGGCTGCCAACCTGAAACTTCCTCCGAGGGATACCTCCTCTCCTGGGTGTGGGTTTAAAGTGAAGACGGAGATTGCAGCGTACAAGACGATGATCCGTATGACATTCTGCGCTGGGCATTACTCGGGTGTGTAAGACATCTCGAAGGTCTCTCTGGCGCACCAGAATGTAGTCGATAAGGTGCCAATGCTTGGACCGTGGGTGCATCCAGGTTGTCTTCAGACTGTTCTTCTGCTGGAAGATAGTGTTGGTGATGGTGAGCTGGTGCTCCATGCAGAATTCTAGCAGGAGGCGCCCGTTGTCATTGCAGTTGCCAATGCCGTGTTTGCCAAGTACTCCTTTCCAGGCTTCCGAGTCTTTACCTACTCTGGCATTGAAGTCGCCAAGGATGATCACCTTGTCCTCTGTAGGGGTCTTCCGTACGAGGTTGCGTAGATCAGCATAGAACTTGTTCTTTTCTGCAGGATCTGCTTGAAGGGTTGGGGCATACACACTGAAGAGTGTTGCATGCTGCTTGTTTTGAAGTGGGAGGCGCATGGACATGATGCGATCTGAGTGACCTGTTGGAAGGTTTTCGAGTTTGGAGGCAATGGAGTTCCTGACCATGAAGCCAACGCCAGAAAGGCGGCTCTCAGCCTTTGACTTACCCGACCAGTAGAGGGTATAGCCAGCACCGTGTTCTTGAAGACTACCTTCCTCAGGGAAACGGACCTCACTGAGAGCTGCTATGTCGATATTCAACCTGAGAAGTTCGTGGGCAACTAGAGCAGAGCGTCGTTCAGGGCGACCACTGCCTACTGTGTCAAGCATGGTTCTGATGTTCCAACACGCTAGCTTTAGTCTTTGCACACTTTGTGAGGCAGGTGCATGCCTTTTCTTTGTTGTTATTTTTCGACCGCAAGTAAGGATGCCCGTTGACCGCGGCTAGCCAACTGGGGTGGGGGAGACGAGCTTTGTTTAGGCCACCTTTTCTAGGCCCCTCTCCGTGTGGAGCAAGCAGTGCTGTCCCTAGATAAGGCTGCTTGGTCGTTCAGGGTGCTGCCGAAAGATGCTTTCGTCTCCGGGTTAGCATCAGGCGACCAATATCCTGAACCGCCTACATGCAGGATCGGGACTGCGGCTTCCAGTGGCACCTTCCACCTGCCGTTTCGCCCCTTGCCTATCGCTGCAGGACTTGATGCGTTGTGGGTTGTGTGTGTGGATATGCCCTTCAGGCCTGCGCAGAGGAATTTTTTAGGTGAAGCGCAGTGTGCGCGGTACTGGCTCCACCCTTTCACCTGGGGGTCATCTGCCATGGCCCAGTAAGCCGGGACGCCGGCAGTGAGTCCTCCAGGTGGTAGGTGTTACATTAACGAGCTCTATCTGCCCGGGTTTGATGTTAGAGTTTTCCTTCTCTTAGGCTGACGAAGTTGGTGGGCCCAGCCTGCCCATCCGGTTATACCGCCGGACAATTCGGTCGCACCATGACGTAGCAAACTCTGTGAAAACGGGGGGGACCAACGAGAAGGTGTTGCTACGGATGCAGTAATGCAGGAGAGGCCATTGCAGTGACCATCTGCCAGGCATAGCCAGACAGTGACCACGCGGCGTTCACTACACCGGGAGAGGAGAGGCTATGTATTGCGCATGCACTTTCCCTGGGGGGGTAGGATTCCCAGAGGGAGCCCACCCCCCACCCCCAGAATATCATACGAACTATAAAATAAAACAATTTGGAATGTCAGTTATTTCCAAGGAAAGTGTTAAAAGTGAACAGGAAAACATCCTGATATATTCATAAAGTGTCTTTAATTCCTGAAGGGTTTCAGGTTTCCATGAAATATCATCGTGGTGAAATTGTGGAACAAGGTTCATTTAGTTTCTTTTACAGATTTTCATTCAAGCACAAAACAATGATAAATAGCAATTAAACTTGCACTAAAATCATCTGGAAGAGAGTATGCTTTTTTTGAAAACACTATGGCTAATTGCTCACAGGCCTCCACACAGCTGTAATTGTGAGATGGCCCTGGATCCTCACTGGCATTAAAAATTCAGTGGATTTCCAATACGCATCATGATGTAGATGAAATAAGATGCTAATATAGATGACTCTCTCTTGCTTGAAAGTGAATGTTCCTTTTTCCACAAGGTTGTTTGCTCCAGGTTCAAGGATATTGGGAAGAATTTTTCTCCACTTTCCTGTAGCATCATGGCACATTTGTGTACTTTCTGAGGTTTTTACCTACTTTATTATGATGTTTTGGGAAACATTGCAGCAAAAACTGGGTGGCTTGTAAGAAAAAGCCCCCTACTTTTCATACACATGGACATCGTGATCACCAGTATGGTTGCCAGGGTGCCTGGAGTTTTGACTCGCACACATCTGCTCTAAGAAGTGGACTTTGCCCATGGTTTCTAAGGCTTATGTGGATACTATAAGCCTCAACTTTGCAGCAGCATTCTACATCTCTGGATGGGTGTCAGCCAGAACTACAGACGAGTTTCCAGCTGCTCCTTGCGTGCCCAGTCTTGGCCATTGCAGTGAAAGAAGCCACGCCACCATGCACTGTATAGGCGAACAGTTTTCAGTGTGTTTCCATGAACCAAAGGCTAACACCACCAGAATCCATCTTGTTTTCCTGACTCCATTACAGCAAAGCAAGAGACTCACATATCCAACAGATGTCACTCATCCATGAGACCATCAAGCTTATATAGGCATGGACCCTGCCGGATCACCTAAGCCTTTGTCCAATGGAACTAAGGACAAAGACTGGTGCCAAGAGAAGACTGAAGAAGAGGAAGACCATCTTCAGAGAGCCAAGTTCCTTTGTGTAAACCGGGTGTTACCTTAGGTAGCAATTTGGCCATCTATTGTCACCTTTTTAGATAAGTTTAATAGTCTTAAGCACACCTCCACCCAGTAATTTCCCCCATTCTTTTCCCCAACAGTCATCCTGGAGCCTCCCCCATGGCTCATTGTTACCTGGACAGCCAATCAGGTAACTAAGGCCAAGTCCACTCATTGGCTAGCTATGAGTGTCCAATCAGGGGTTGACAATTAACTGGCTATTGGCTACTGCATTAGTCCAGCCCTTATGGTCACTGCAGAGCCTCCCCTTATCTGAGGTCATGTAACAGTTGACCACCTGTCATCCACCCCTATACCTCCCATCCCCTGAGGGTCCAAGGTAGTCTATTTAACCTCTACCCAGCTCCACTCATGTGTGCATCTAGCAGTACCCCAGTTCCGCTGTCTAGATCCATCCCCGATTCCTGATCAGTTTTGGGTCCATTTCCCCCATCCTCTTACGTCACCATTGGAGCCTTCCTGGAAGACTACGATCGGTAATTATCACCCTGTTTGTCCATCCATGTGTTGTCTCTATATCTCTCTCTATTTTTCCTAGGACTGTATGTATGTTTCATGAGCACATTGCCTTGTATGTATGCCTATATTTTTCTGGAATAAATATTAATTGTTTTACTTAATTAAGAGTCCTTGATAAATTTAAGCATTAATTTCTGGACGTGGATCCTGTATACACAGATAAAAGATCCTAATTAAGCCAGGTGCCCACCTGACAATTCCCCATCCTCACTTTGAGGGCATTTTGGCTTACAGGCTGTTGTATGGATAGGAAAGTTTGGATTTTCCCATCCGACCTCTTAGGCAACTATTTCCCATGTCCCTATCTCCATGGTAGCCATTTCCCTGAAGCACCAGGAGAATTTTTTTTTAATTGACAAATTATTTGGCTCTCTGAATCTCAGCTTTCATTTTTAAATAGTCTCTAATGTCTTCTGATGCAGAAATATGAGGGAAAGGGCATATCTCTGCCATGAAAGGGTATAAAGACTTACTTTATATAAAAAAAAATGAAAGCTGGGAATTCAGTGAATGTGACAACCAGATTGCTCCAATATTATACTGACTAAGTTACATATTAGCAAACTTCTTGGGTTACTTTCAAAACAAGTGAGGAACTGGTAATAAATCCACAGCAATTGTAGGATTTGAATGTGCTTTCCAACCTAACATGAGATTCCATCAACGGAGCTGAATGCCAAACTGAACTCTAGGAAGTAACCACTACATTTGTCTGTGAAAGAGGGTGGAATGAGACATAAGCCGATTCTGATTTTTGCAACTTCTCTGTTCCGCTTCTTGAGCTACACCATTACATTAACACAATTTGTGCATTTAATTTTCTCTGTTAAAACTAAAATAAAGTTGATGATGCTTTTATAACACACATTTAATGTGAATGCTAAATTATACACTGTTACATAGAGTTAACATGTTTCACATTGATATATTTTTATTCACTTGTTAAAAGTCCCTCTTCCATGAATATTTGTGACGATGAGGCATTTATCCACCACTCTTACATGCTGGAGAGATGGTTATTCTAGTCAAGAAACCCAATTTCCATATATTACAATTATTTGGGATTGTTACTAATGTATGATAATGTAAGGAAAGTGTAGGCTTTCTTCCTCAATTTCTAGGGAGGAGTTATTTTATATCATTAAGTTACAGTACTCTCACTTTGAACCAAATTCTCTAGATCAGTAAATTTATTGCTGGATGATTATTCAAACAGAAAAGAACAGGGGAAATCCAGCTAGTTTTTCTGCTACATCTAGAAAGCATATTTAACTCCAAAGTGGCCACCATCCTGACATTCACAATGAAATCGTAAACATAATTACACTTTCTAAATCCATTGAAATAAATGGGATTAAAAGGGTGGAATTCTGTTTAGGATTGCACTGTTAGGCCCTAAATTTGGCCTGAAATGTTCTCAGTGGCAAAGCAGTAAATCTCTAAGTGGGTTGGTGCTCCAACCCATAATAGAAACCCTTTTTAAAGCAAAGTGGAATACTTAAATTGACTATAGATAACTATTGAAATATGACAAAGTTAAATAATTAAGAAATAGGAAAAAAACTCAGAGTCCCCTTTCACAAGCTGTTTCAATCGTGTGAGAGGAATACTTGCAGAATATATTCAGGGAAATGTGTTCTACTGTTCTCAAGTTCAACTCATGAACCTAGTGGATTTTTTTCTGCTTATATGAATGAATCAAACCGATCAATGTTATGCCCTTCAAAAAGTCCATCTTACACTCTATGCTGATGAAGAAAGGTGTGAAAGTCAGTTTCTCAGGAGTAAAATCCACAAATGGAGTAAAACTAATGGAAAAGTCTGCTATCCAGAAGACACTAATTTAGATTCCAAAGGATCATCATTGAGAATCTTAACAGGCCAATTTAGTGACTGGCCATTGTGTCTAGGTGGACAACCCCTTTGGTTTGATGCATTTCTCTTGAACATTTTTTTAAAAAAATACATAACATGGAAGCATCTTTCTCGGTGTTTTTCTGTTTCCCACCTCTCTTCCTATTGGGGTTTTCCTTACTTGTCAACAATAAAGGGTCCACAGGAGGTAACAGCACAAGATCTAATCTATTTTAACAGGGTTCTCATTTCTATAATCAGAGGTTTATTTTCACCAAGATGTTTTGTATCCCTTTGTGCTTTCACAACCAAACTTGTGTTCCTTTACCCATTAAATTTTACTCCTTTGGGTTTTTCTTGTTTCTTTATGTATTTTTAAGGGAATGTCATATAGTTTGAGAAAAGATCAAAATAACTTTGACTGGAAGATCTTTTGAGTGGTTGTCAATAGGGACATTTATAACTCAAATGTATGGGAATAATCCCATACATTTCCATTAGAATATCTAAAACAACTAACAATATATAATACATTCAAATTTCAGATAGCAGCATATTTAAGTAAATCAGAACAGAGGAATAGAAACTTCAGCTAGTAAAATGAGGTCCTGAGAGAGACCCAATCCCAAATGCCTTCTAATCTGAATCAACCCCCCCCCCCAATTTTAACCAGTCATTGAAATGGTGAAAAGAAGAGGGTCAGACAAGCCTCTTGAGCAGTGACCTCCATGATATAGATGCAGTAGGAACAAAGACCCTCACCTGCAGAAAGTTGGCTTACTCTCACCATTTTCTGTTTCACTCAGGTTCACTCTCTTGGATGGCTTGGTAATCCTTACTTAATCAAGAACTATAGATGCCATTGAATGGAGATCCCTTCCCACAAACAGACATGAGACCCAAGTATGTGTCTGAACACACAGGAATTCCTGGATCATAAAGAATTTGTAATGCTTTTCTTAATTTTTGAAGGCTGCTGAAGCTATCTCTGAATGCAGTCAAACTATATTATATCCCATGACACAGCTGAATAGATATCAAAAAGTGCATCATGTTTGGTGGCACTGTTTCATCCTTCAATTTAGTTGAATATACGAATCATCTTAGTAGCCATGTCCATGCACCCTTGTTAAATGTGCTTAATCATCTACCAGTTTCAACTTCTGATGAAGTTATTATACTTACACACATTTGGACAAGTGATCTAGACTGTCTGATTCTATCCAATTTCATTTCCATACCAAAAAAACTACTGGCAGCTGGGTACATAAGCTTCTCAAAGGAAACAAAAGGTATATATGGCTGGAAGTAGAACGTCTTGCTTAGCCTCTGAGAACTGTGCACAAAGACTCAAAAAGCTACAGTTGAAAATCACAACACTCCCTTCTCCTCAGCAAGGCTAAAAAAATACAGACTGTAGGAGGGAAATTCACATAATATCTGAAATCTGACAAGGGTCTATTAAAACTGACAAGGATTCTCAGATTCTTGGTCAATTTCAGCTGTGCACAGAAGGGACTCCTCTGGGCTTTGAGGAGACAAAGCTTGTCAATTACTGCTGTTGCAGACTTGGCACAGAAGCTGCTGGAACAATTCAATGAATTTAGAACGTGTGACTTTGCTAAAGATTGCGCTGTAAATAGCACTGAGATGTGCAGAACTGGGTAAGGCTGAGCAAGTAAATACAGAGAGGAAAATAACTTGGGGGGGGGGGGAGTGACACATAAACAAAAAGTCAGAAAATTCACAGGTATCAAAAAATGGAAGAACATCTTTATGTGCCTGGTTCTATGGGACAGAGCAGGAAGAAAATCAGCAGAAAGGGAATAAAATAGGTTTCTCATCGGTTTGCACTAGGAGTAGAATAATGTTAAGTGGCAAGGGGCTGGCACTGACACAGAGGTCTTCTCAAACTCCTAATCAGGTCTACTCAGTGGGGCTTACTCTCAGGAAAGGGCTTGTAGGATTGCACTGTCCTAATTTGTTTGTGGTCCACTTACTGATGGAACCACAGATATATTTAGCATTGTTGGCTACTTTTGTGTAGGCAGACTATTTTATTTGTTCATTCATTCATTATTATTTAGATGGGTATATGATCACCATCTTCAAGTACTTGAAGGGCTGTCGTATAGAGGATGATGCAGAATTGTTCTGTGTTGCCCCAGAAGGTCACACCAGAACCAACAGGTTGAAATTAAATCAAAAGAGTTTTCAGCTAAACATTAGGAAGAACTTCCTGACAAAGCAGTTCCACAGTGGAACAGGTTTCATTGTGAGGTGGCAGGCTCTCCTCCCTTGGAGGTTTTTAAAAGAGGCTAGATGACTATCTAACAGCAATGCTGATTCTGTGTATTAGGCAGATCATGAGAAGGCGGTCAGGAAGGGTTGCATTTGTACTTAGTTCTTGTGGTCCCTTCTTACACACCCAGAGAAATGCTGATTGTCACTTTGGGTCAGTCAACAATTTATCTCCAAGCCAGTTTGGCAGGGGATCCTGGAGGTTTTTGCCATCTTCTGGGCAGAGACCAGGGGTCACAGGGATGTGTGTGTTGGCAGGGGGGGGGGGGATTTGTGAATTCCCTGCAATGTGCAGGAGGTTGGACTAGATAAACCTGGAGGTCCTTTAAACTTTACAGAAAAGGGCAACTAGAATGATTAAAGGGTTGGAACACTATCCCTATGAAGAAAGGTTAAAAAGCTTGGGGCTCCTTAGCTTGGAGAAACGTTGAGTGCGGGGTGACATGATAGAGGTTTACAAGATTATGCATGGGATAGAGAAGGTAGAGAAAGAAGTACTTCCCTCCCTTTCTCACAATACAAGAACTCATGGACATTCAATAAAATTGCTGAGCAGTTGGGTTAGAACAGATAAAAGGAAGTACTTCTTCACCCAAAGGGTGATTAACACATGGGATTCACTGCCACAGGAGGTGGTGGAGGCTACAAGCATAGACAGCTTCAAGAGGGGACTGAATAAGCATATGGAGCAGAGGTCCATCAGTGGCTAATAGCCACAGCATATTGTTGGAACTCTCTGTCTGGGACAGTGATGCTCTGTATTCTTGGTGCTTGTGGGGAGCACAGTGGAAGGATTTCTAGCCCCACTTGTGGACCTCCTGATGGCACTCTTTTTTTGGGCCACTCTGTGACACAGTGTGTTGGACTGAATGGGCCACTGGCCTGATCCAACATGGCTTCTTTTATGTTCTTATTATGTTCTATTATTCTGATTTATTGAGCTTTTATCCTCATCCCTGCACTGTAGGACTCAGGACAGGTTATAACAAAAATAAAGCAATCTGTTAAAACATCATCTGATATTAAAAACAATAACAACATGTGTATGTGTGTGTGTGTATAGAGAGAGAGATTTTTAAAAAGAGCTTTTCCAAATATTTCTTTCCATTTCCCCAGATTTTCCCCATAAAATGAAGAGACTGGGACTACTACTGGCTTCCCCTAGTCTGAATCCATGAGCTATTCTTATTGACATGTTTATAGTTTGTAGTCATTTATAGCATTTCATATCCTGGCTTTCTCCCCAATAGGGACTCAAATTTGACTTACAAAAATACAATTTAAACAAACAAATCAAATAAACAGCATTAAATTTAAATAGAAAAAAAAGTATCCTAAACAACATCCCAGCCTAGTCTTGCATATGGGATTGTCATTCAAGCCTCAGGCTGTGATTGAAGGGCCTTTGGATCTTAAAAAAATCACACTCTGGTGAGTAATTATTTGATATACTTATACCATGGTGCATCTATTTCTCCTATGTAATTGTAGATGTTCTCTAAAAAACAAAGAGAGCCAGTTTGGTGTAGTAGTTAAGAGTGGAAAAGGAAAGGAAAGGTCCCCTGTGCAAGCACCAGTCATTTCCAATTCTGGGGTGACGTTGCTTTCACAACGTTTTCACGGCAGACTTTTTACGGGGTGGTTTGCCATTGCCTTCCCCAGCCATTACACTTTCCCCCAGCAAGCTGGGTACTCATTTTACCAACCTCAGAAGGATGGAAGGCTGAGTCAACCTAAGCCAGCTACCTCAAACCAGCTTCCACTGGGATTGAACTCAGGTCGTGAGCAGAGTTTAGGACTGCAGTACTGCAGCTTCAACACTCTGCGCCATGGGGCTCCTAGTTAAGAGTGACCAGACTCTAATCTGAATAACTGGGTTTGATTCCCTGCTCCTCCACATAAAGCCAGCTGGGTGACCTTGAGTCAGTCACAGTTTTCTTAAAACTCTCTCAGCCCCACCTACCTCACAGGATGTCTATTATGGGGAGAGGAAGGTAGGATTATTGTAAGCCACTCCAAGACTCCTTTGGGTAGTAATGAGGTATAAAACCAACCCTTCTTCTAAATAGAATTTCTACTAATTTTTAGTGGGTAGTTGATTTTTTCCCTTTTATTTAGGGTTGCCAGGCATGGCTGGTGGGAAAGGGAGAGGCAGGAACTGATGGGGGTAGGATGATCATCCCCAATGCAATGAGACAAATTACAGTGTGACTGAAAGTGACATCATCATGGGGGGAGGGGTGTCAATAATATCTCCATTTCACCAGTTTCATCTCACTATCCAGCTGAGTGGTGGCAGGTAGCATCACTTGGGGCGGGGTCAGGTGGAATATCTCCCACAATAAGCAGGAACCTACTTCCACTGCTATTGTTATAGATCCTGGCACTGGGTATACAGAGACAGGCTGCTGAACTTGTAGTTCCTTGGTTCACAGGCCAAAAAAGCAGACTAACACAAAATGCAGATCTGTTTGCGAGGAAATGTGTGGCTATGATTCCACTTGCAGGATTAGGAGAACGAGAAAGCAAGATGAAAAAAACAACAAAAGTATTTGGATGATTTGAATGAGTCACTCCCATCATTTCTTCGTTAATGAACAAACTAGAGTATTGCCTTGAAGCAGCATTAGTAAAGTTGTATTTTATTTTTCTATGGCTGGTCCTTCTCCCAGAGGGTGTGATCCTGAGCTGTTGAAATCAGAGGAGTTTCTGCTCAAGCCACTAATGGGATATGGATTGCACCCTAACTGCTTTTTCTTTTGGACTTAACTTGGACTTTTTGAAGAATAGTATTAATTCTTGTCTCAAGGGCCACTTGCTGAATAATTTCTGCCTTATTAAGATAGTAAGGAGAAGAAGGTAAGCAGGTCTCTAGTTAATGTTGCCCTATTTTTTGTCATTAACAGTGTTTGACACATTCAGATCTTCCCCATACTTCCACATTATTTTCTGTTGCAAAGACTCCTCAGCTTTCAAACTCCTGCTGTTTTCTCTGTTCTGCTAGCTAATTAAACACACAAACCTGTGAGAAAGGCCCAGTTAAATCCTCCTTGCTAACAAAGCAGATTTGTCAGTAGGGTTGATGTCAAATATATTTTGAGATGTCTTTTGAAACTTCTTCATGAGCAAAATGTTTAGCTACGTTTGTGTCATTTGAGGTTTGTGAATTTCAAGGAAGGTGCCAAAGACATGGACAACTATACAGGTTCATAGCAACATCCTAAAGCAATTACTATGCAACAGGGCCTTTTTTGTAGCAGAAACTTCTTTGCATATTGGGCCACACACCCCTATGTAGCCAATCTTCCAACAGTTTACACGGCTCTTGTTACAGGGCCTACTGTAAGCTCTTGGAGTATCAGGGGTGTGTGGCCCAATATGCAGAAGAATTCCTGCTACAAAAAAGCCCTGTGTATAACTATTAATACCAACAAAATAACATGGCACAATGTACACATTTTTGTATTCTTCAGAATGCTTCATCAGGCCAAATGTTCAAAAACCAAAAAGGGGGGGGGGATCTTGTGTCACTCCCATTCATTTTATTGGGGCTTGCTGAGGACTGCAATGGTATATTTATTACTGGAGAATAAGCACCTTCAACTAAACATGTAGTTTAGTCGTACAGTTGAGTCCAACTCTTTGCAACCTCATGGACCAAGTCATGCCAGGCCCTCCTGTCTTCCACCATCCTCCTAAGTCCACTCAAATTCATGTTAGTTACATCAGTAATGCTTCTTTTGCCTTCTGCCTTTCTCAGAATCAGGGTCTTCTCCAGTGAGTGATCCCTTCTCATTTGGTGGCCAAAGTATTTGAGCTTCAGCTTCAACTAAACATACATTAGGCCAAATACCATATTAATTAAGATGTTGAATTTAACTGAATAAAGAAAAGTGCTATGAAAATTATGTTGGAAATATATTCAGAATCATTTTTATCAAAGGGAAAGCTACTCAGA
This sequence comes from Heteronotia binoei, assembly GCF_032191835.1. Taxonomy (NCBI): domain Eukaryota; kingdom Metazoa; phylum Chordata; class Lepidosauria; order Squamata; family Gekkonidae; genus Heteronotia; species Heteronotia binoei. The sequence continues at coordinate 126,248,983 of NC_083226.1, read as the reverse complement.
AAATGAAGTTCTGTTTTTGGTCTTAATTTTTTAAAAAGAAATCTACTTAAACAGCTGCTTAAACTCTTAGTTTCATATGCTAAAGAACTGAACACAATGTAATCCAAAGAATATACAAAGCATTAAAATCTGGTGATTCAATTTGATCAAGTGTAGTTACGATCCATTTCTAGTCACATAGTTCTCAAAATGAAAATCTGATCACCACTCATCACTGTATCTTTTAAAAGAGGCCTTTATTGTGTCATAATCTTGAGAACCAGAATGGTGTAGTGCTTAAGAGCAGTGGACTTTAATTTGGAGAACCAGGTTTGATTCACCAGTTTTACACACAAACCCTGCTGGATGACCTTGGACCAGTCACAGTTCTCTCAGAGCTCTCTTAGCCTCACCTACCTCACAAGATGCCTGTTGTGCGAAATAAAGGCCATTGTAAGTAACTTTTGAGACTCCTTAAGATAGAGAAAAGCATGGTATAAAAACCTAGTCTTCTTCAACTGTATGGGAAGGAAAATACAGAATTTTGCTAATTCAAGCTTTTATGATGTATAAGCTGTTATGGGGTGGGGGGAGAGAGATGTGGAATAGTCGCCCTAAGTTGCTGGGATCACCATGAGGTGGTTGTGACTTGACAGCACATATGTACATATATTTATCAGGGCCTTTGCAGTCATTTGTATGCCAAAGGATTTAAATAATCCCCATCTTTCCTATCAGCCTGATAATTTTTCCTGGCTTCTTAGCTTTCTTCTAGCCCATCCCCTTTCTACATGATGGACATTTCAACAGATTGTATCTGGTTTCTTCATTACTCCTATTGCATGGTGGAATGCTAGCAGTACAATCCTAAACAGGGTTACACCCTTCCAAAACCACTGACCTCAATTTAATAGGAGTATTCAAAATTACCCTGTAAATTCCCCTGCTCTCATTCCTCTATATACAGAATTTCTGCCTGGGAAGAGGTGCTACCAAGGTACTCAGCCATCTTTGCACCACTGCAGCTCTTTAGCGCCCCTCCCTTTGTAATCAGTTCTGTACTCCTCCATCCTATACAAATGTCCACCAATTTATTTCAAGAATGGCCAAGGTAGTTATGACTGTGTTGGTAAATATTTATTTAAATATTCCTCCTTGATCTTTCTAACATAAAACTGCAAAGGCTAAAGTTATCCTTACTTTATGGATCATGTAAAACTTTCCACGCCTTACCCCAAGATCATCTCCATCTTATGTTAAAATTATACCAGCTTCCAGGTGGGGGTCTCCCAGAATTACTACATATCCAGACCTCAGAGATTAGATCCCCTGAAGGAAATGGCCACTTCAGGTGTACTCTATGGCACCATACCCAGTGAGCTCACTTCCTCTCCAAACTTCCCTTTCCAAGCACTACCTATGAAAACTCCAGGAAATTTCCAGAGCAAGAATTGGCAAGCCAGTTTTATGTATTGAACCCAGATAGTTCTCATATGCAGGTGAAACTGTAACACTGTTGAAAAGGCTGATTTGTAAGGATGCTGAAATCTCCACATCCTTTTACACCATTCTTCTCTGATTCTAATCTGCGCTTCCAAGTAATTTTTTAAAAAACATGTTGCAAGAACTAACCAATAATTGGTTAATTACTTAATCAGTAATCAGACTTCAACAGAACCATAATATGTCATAGTCCACTACCAATCTGATCCATAGTTCATTTAAAACATACAGCTGCATTAGTTGCTGTATTGGTAGCAGCAATTGGTTACAGATGCATTGGTTGCTGTAATGGTTGCACACTTCATAACAGTTTGCAGCCATGAAGTATCCTGTACTATCAAGAAAATGAAGGTGCATGTGAAGAAGACCTAACAGTACAATATGAGGAACACTCTCCCCATAGAATAGAGCTCATAGGCAGGGAATTTTTTTTGGTTGGGGGGGCAACTTTTTTGTTACGGGGCAATTTAGCACAGCAGAGAGCAGCCCATTATATGTTTGTACAACTGTCATCAGTATACTTCTAAATAATTAAGTCTCAAGTGGTATATCACACAAAAATGTTTCAGATTTATTACAAAGATATTTACATGTAGAACATATTGTGTACTCTAACAAGTAACAACCAACACACATTTTCAAATTGTTCAACTCTGAAGTTTAACATGACATGTTATAAGAAGTAGTATGCAAGCTAAATTGGGTAAAACCACATAAAAAAGCTTTCTCAACAGATGTCCCACAAAGTCCCCCATCAAGTGTTTTGCCAACACACACAACAATGAAGATACTTTTTAGAGGTTTTCTCTTGCATTAACACCAAATGACTTTAATACAGAATATCTGATCCTTCCAACATTGTTTGCATTTACCCTGCAATTATAATGACAAGGGGCTACATATGGACCTTGTCATTATACCTTGGCTATATCCTCTCTGCTTTTCAGCCATCTGTAGTGGAATAAACCCACCATTCTTGCTCCTGTGAGGCATTCTTCTCCTGGCATGGAAACCCTCTTTGAACCCCTGCAGCAGGGCTGCCTCTCAGCAGGAAGCACAAACATTTTTTAAAAGGAAATCAAAGATTCCTATGCAAGAAGCCAGGTACTTAGCCACATCCTTACTTTAAAACAAACTTTTTTTCTTTGCAGACTTTTCTGCGCAACCCTGCAAAGCTGGAACTTTGCTCCTGGCACTGAAATTCAGAGCTGCACTCAGTGAGCCAAGCCAAAAGCAATGACTTGTTGGTTTACGCTCTAAATGTAGCACTGAATAGAGGAGAGAGCTGTAGAGCAGGCACACAAACTAGCCCAACATACACAAAAGGAAGTGCACCTCTACATGCAACACATCCTGAATAAGAGACACACACAATACATACACTGCAATTCGCATCTAACACATTTTTCCTTGGAAGCAGCTCCTGTGCAGCATGCACTCCACAGCAGGCACCTTGCCCTCTGCTGGTGGCCAACTCTCAAGGAAGCCAGCTTGGGCCCCCCTCCTCTACTTCTGCTCACCTAGGTGAAGAAAGACTCCATTGGCAGTGGTGACAGCCTCTCCATGGGCACTTATGCCCTTGCTCTGGCCATGGCCACCTGATGGCTTCCCACTTGTGTGTGCCTGGAGACAACCCCTGGCCAGGCTTTGTCCCTCCATGTGATCACCCATGCCCACCTCCAGCTCTCTTTCCCCACATTTATAAAGTTCTGGCTTGGCTTGTGCCTGGCTGGGAATAGGGTTGCCTGGTCCAATTGAAGAAATATTTGGGGACATTAGGGGTGGAGCCAGGAGACACTAGGGGTGGAGCCAAGAGCAAGGGAGTGACAAGCATAATTGAACTCTAAAGAGGGTCCGACCATCACATTTAAAGTGATCGTGCTCCTTTTACATTCCTTCCCTCCATTTAGAATAATGAAGGACAGGGGTACCTTCTTTTGGAGCTCATAGTATTTGGCCCCCTACTCCAATCTTTTTGAAACTTGGCAAGTGTTTTGAGGAGAGGCACCAGATGCTATGCTGAACATTTGGTGCCTCTACCACAAAAAACCTGCCCCCCCATAACTTTAGATATCCATGGATCAATTTTCCATTATACCCTATGGGAATCAATCTCCATAGGAAATAATGGAGTGCCCCAGCAGACATTTCCCTCCTCCCTCCCACTTTCTGATGACCCTGAAGTGGGGGGAGGACCTCTAAACCAAGTGATCTCCTGCCCCACCTGGGGGGGAAGGAAAAAACCAAAAAGACATGGCTGTTTTGTGCAGGGCACATTTAGGAGGGGGCATCATCCTTGTCAGCCCCCTTGTGGTTATGGGCCACTCCAGATAGAATAGTATTCTTAATAGGCCTACTTAGAATTGCTCTCTAAACCCACTTAAATTTGGTGATGAAACATGTATTTTCTCTATATCAGACACATGGTATGAAGCAGAACAGTTGCCAACACAGGAGCCTGGATTAAAAGATAGTTGTCTTCCCAAACCATGCCAGTTCCTCCTTTCTTGTATTCATATTTAGCACATTGCTAACGGGAAGAAAATTATTGTTTCCTATTAATTTTTGTCCTGGATTTTAAAAAATGCAATTGTTAATTCTTTTCGGCTTATCCCCCCCCCCCTCCCCAAAATCAGTTATAGAAGCTTTGAACAATATAACATTTCAAGTACTTTGGGATGGCTAATGAATTACAGATCTCTTGATTAATGGCACTTGCTCAACATCACATCAGTGGAATATAAAATGTAAAAGAATATATGGTTAGTGGTGAGATAAGGTCCAGTTGCTTCGCCATGACCTCCCCGCCAATTTTGATACAGTAAGCGAACTTGAGGCTCTGAGGACATCTTCTGACTTGATCCTGGATCATTTCACTCCACTTGGGGGAAGTTGACAAAGCTTGGGGGAAGTTGACGAAGTCCTCTGTACTGTGTGTCCCACTACCTGCAGTTTGGATCCATGTCTGTCCTGGCTGGTGCGTGCTTGCCGGGCAGAACTGTGAATCCCATTGCAGGAGATTATCAACAGGTCCTTAACTGAAGGAACCTTTCCCACGCCCCTTAAAGAGGCAGTGGTTCACCCTCTCCTCAAAAAACCATCTTTGTAACCAGACATATTGGCAAACTACCAGCCGATGTCAAACTTGTCTTTTTGGGGTAAAGTCATTGAGAGGGCAGTGGCAGTACAGTTACAGGGGTTTTTGGATGATGATTCCATGTTAGACCCATTTCAGTCTGGCTTCCGTCTTGGTCATGGGATGGAGACGGTACTGGTCACCATCATGGATGATCTTTTGAGACATCTGGATTGGGGTGGCTCGATAGTGCTGTTGTTGTTAGACCTGTCAGCTGCTGACCATCAGCTACTGGCCCGTCGCCTCGTCAATATGGGGATTCAGGGGTCTACTCTTCAATGGCTTACCTCTTTTCTCCAAAGCCAGGGACAAAAGGTGGCAATAGGTGAGCAATCATTCCAGAAACACCCACTTGTATGTGGTGTGCCTCAGGGGGCAGTTCTCTCTCCAATGTTGTTTAACATTTATATGTGCCCCTTTGCTGGGATTGTCCAGATATGTCACCAGTATGTAGATGACACCCAGCTCTATCTATTGATGGGAGGCCAGTCCAGCTGTGCCCTGGAAGATCTGGACCTGGCATTGCAAGCTGTAGTGAAATGGCTCAGGCAGAGTCGACTGAAATTGAATCTAGCAAAGACAGAGGTCCTATGCCTTAGCCGCTGCAGCCTGGGTAGAGAGTGTCACTATTATGTGTAAACAGACAGCTTATAGCATGTGCTGCAAAACAGAAAGTAGATCTGAGGGCTTAGATGATCTACCTGACAGCAGGTGGCTGGCTGCCAGAAGTCTTGCATCAGCCAAGCAGAGTCAGCATGACACAGCAAGTTGCTGATTGGCTGTCCCATGTATAAATGTACAGAGCAACAGTGGTGATTGTGGGTTTATGGAGTTGGAGTGCAGCGGAGCATATTGTCAGTCAGGAGAGTGAGTTGGTGTAAATAAATGTATATAGTGGTTTTACAGCTACTGTGTACAGCCTTCATTCTTGCGTCGCTAAGCGTCACCCTCTGGGTCTCTCTATGCGCATCGACAGGGTTATGGGCCCAGCACGCTTCCGCTGCGCCTAGAACCTGAGACCTGAGAGAGAGGTGGTAAACTGACTTGCTCCAGAGGCTGCCTATGAGGTGAGACCAGCAGTGGCTGAAAGGAGTCTGAGCAGGATGGCTACAGCAACAGCTACAGTGCTGGTGGATAAGCTCACCACTACCAACTATAACACCTGGTCGCTGAGGTTAGAGCATTTCCTGAAGAAAGAGGGGCTTTGGGACTGTGTGTCAGCTCCTCCAGCTAATCCCACAGCAGCAGAGGCCATCAAGGATCAAAAAGCTCTAGCAAACATCATTCTAAGTGTTGCAGACGACCAGCTGGTGCATGTCCGTGGGCACCAGAAAGCAAAGGAGGCTTGGAAAGCTCTCAAGGCTGTGTATGTGCAGAAGTCAGCCGGCACGCTGATATCCCTATGAAGGAGGCTCTACAGGAAACGTATGCTGGCCGGGGAGTCGATGAGGGACCACCTCGATGGTATGTCTAATTGTTTCCAAGACCTTGAAGCAAGAGGGAAGGCCGTGGCTGACGAAGATAAGGTGTACATCTTATTGAGCTCTCTGGACGAGAGATATGACATGCTGGTGTTAGCATTTGAAGGGCAGGATGCTGACAAGCTAACTTTGCCTTATGTGACCGGCAAACTCCTGGCTGAAGAGCAGAGGCAGCTGGAAAGCAAGAGAGAGCAGACTCGAGCCAAGGGAGAAGAGAAGCCGAGGTCTGTCGGGGCTGGTTCCAGCTGGCAAGCCAAGGAGGAGGAAAAAGCCTTCCAGGTGCGGAGGAGGCGCTGCTATCGGTGTAATCAGCTCGGACATTTACAAAGATTTTGTCCTCAGCAGCAACAGAGGAAGAGCCGGCAGCAGTCTTCAAGGACTCCCCAGGTGACTCTAGTAAGAACTGGTCCGGGACTGCAGAGTCAGCCTTGGGTTGTGGATTCTGGGGCTACTCAGATATTCTGCTGCTGTGAAGAGGAGCTTCAAGACTGCAAGCCAGCTGAGCAGAAGACTGTCAGCTTAGCTGATGGGAGACAAGCTAGTGTTCTTTGCCAAGGTGCAGTCTATTTTCCTGGACTTAAACACAGGTTTGAAAATGTGCTATGTGTCCCCGAGCTAGAAACTAACTTGTTAAGTGTCTCTGTTCTAGCAAAAGCTGGGTTTACCGTAGAATTTGATAAGCAGGGCTGTGCAATTTTGAAACAAGGTAAACAGCTGGCTAAAGGCACTCTAAGAGCCAATGTGTATGAGCTCATGCAAAATGTAGGAAAAGCTCATACTGTGTGAAATAGACAGCCACACAACAAGTGCATACATAGGCTGCATAGAAGGCTGGGTCACGCCAGCTACAATACAATAAACAAAACTCTAGAAATACTAGAGGGAGTGAAGGTTGACAAATGCAATGCCTTTTTAGATTGCAATGTATGTAAAGAAGCCAAATCAAGGGCAGTTCCATCGACCAGGAAGAGTGTACGTGTGTCGGAGAGACCACTCCAGTTAATACATGCCGACCTGGTGGGGCCGTATGCACCCAGTGTTTCTAAAAATAGGTTTGGCTTAATTTTGGTTGATGACCACAGCAGGTTTGCGTGGGTATATGCCATTAAACACAAAAGTGATGTCTGTGCCACCTTCAAATACTGGGCAAAGAGAGTGCAGAAACAGTTAAATGCTAAGATTGCCTCAATCCAGACTGACCAGGGGGGTGAGTTCCTGAATAAAGAGTTTGCCAACTATTTGAGGCAAGAAGGCATAGAGCACAGGGTGGCCAATGTTTCCTCCCCGTGGGAGGATGGGATTGTGGAACGGAAAGCTGGAGTACTCCAAGGTATTTGCCATGCTTTGTTGCAAGATAGTGGTCTCAGGCAGGCATATTGGGGTGAAGCCTTAAAGGTGTCCTGTTATATTTTCAACCGTTTATGGACAGAGGCTATAGACGATATACCCTACAGGGTTCTGTATGGGAGAAAGCCATCCCTAGATCACCTAAGGATATTTGGCTCAAAGGCTTGGGTGAACATCCCTCTGGATAAGAGGAGAAAGGGAGGTCCCAAAGCCAGAAAGCTTGTGTTTATAGGGTACCAAAATGGCATGAAGTCCTGGAGGTTTGTGGACAATAATGATTTGATAAGGCTGAGTAGGTCTGCCTCGTTCTGCGAGGATGAAAACTGGTCAAAGATTCATGCCAATGAAATGCCTGGGGAAAATAAGCTGCAACTGTCTCTAGCAAGTGAGGAGGGGCAAAAGCCAGAAAGCTCACTGAAGCAGGAGGAAGACAGTGACAGCAGGGCAGGCAGCAGTCAACAGCAAGAGACTTCTGAGGCTGTAAAAAGGGAGCCGGTTGAGGTCCGAGTCTCTGCAAGGGAAAATAAGGGTGTGCCGCCCAAAAGACATGGTTTTGATACTGATGTTAACTATCTGGGCAAGAGAAATAGTTTGCCAGATGGAAAGCCAAGAGGCTGTGTAAGTGCACCACAGGTACATGTGGATACTTCCTTCACTAGGGAGGAAAATGGTTATACTTGTGTATACGATGACCATCCTAAAACATATCCCAGTGTGTTGGAACTGTTAAATGAGATGTCTCTTGGAGAGGAAGGAGACACCTGAGCAAAGCCTGGAGGAAAGGCTGTAAGCAAGAACTGATTTTAAAAAGTTGCAATGTGCAAATGTAAGGTGCTGGAAAAAGGAATGCTGTAAAATAAAACAAACTTATTGTTTCAAGATGTATGATAAACTATGTAACTAAACTATGTGACTATTGTAAAATTAAACTGGACTGAGATGTAACAATTTCTAAAAAACTGTAAATGTCATGCTATGTGTAAAAGCTGTGTTCTGTAAAAAGTCTGTAAGAAATGTAAATGTCCATCTACATGAAACTCCACGGTAATGTATGTTACTAACAAGTCTGGGAAACAAGCCAGAAAAAAGATAAGGCAAGTACTCAGTCTGGGCAGAGAGCCAACTGAGGAGATATGGTCAGTCTGGGCAGAGTGCTAACTGATAACAATGTGCTTGCAGGTTAATTGGCAAGCGGGGAAAAATGTGTGTGTGTCCAGGAAGAATGGAACTGTGCCGTAACAGTAACTGAACTGTAATGTATATATGGAAAGCTATGTAATCAATATATTGATGGTGAAGTAATCAATATGTATAAGCAATGTTGTAATGGATGGATGTCAGCACCGCTATAACCTGAGGAGGGGTGTCACTATTATGTGTAAACAGACAGCTTATAGCATGTGCTGCAAAACAGAAAGTAGATCTGAGGGCTTAGATGATCTACCTGACAGCAGGTGGCTGGCTGCCAGAAGTCTTGCATCAGCCAAGCAGAGTCAGCATGACATAGCAAGTTGCTGATTGGCTGTCCCATGTATAAATGTACAGAGCAACAGTGGTGATTGTGGGTTTATGGAGTTGGAGTGCAGCGGAGCATATTGTCAGTCAGGAGAGTGAGTTGGTGTAAATAAATGTATATAGTGGTTTTACAGCTACTGTGTACAGCCTTCATTCTTGCGTCGCTAAGCGTCACCCTCTGGGTCTCTCTACGCGCATCGACAGAGAGATCCCTTTGCCAGCCTTTGATGGGACACCACTGGTGCCAACATTGAGGGTCAAGAGCTTAGAGGTGCTCCTGTAGCCTTCATTAACAGTGGAGGCCCAGGTAGCAGCCACTGCCAAATCTGCATTTTTTCATCTTAGGCGGATAAGGCAGTTGGTTCCGTACCTGGAGTGTAACGACTTGGCAACAGTGATCCAGGCAACAGTCACCTCGAGAATAGACTACTGTAATGCCCTCTAAATGGGACTGCCCTTGACTCAACTCCGGAGGCTGCAACTGATGCAAAACACAGCAGCCAGGTTATTATTGGAGCTACCTGTGTGGGAGCACATCCAACCTGTGCTGGAAATGTTACATTGGTTGCCTGTGGCATTCTGGATTTGTTTCAAGGTGCTGGTCATAACCCAAGCCCTATATGGCCTGGGACCTGTCTACCTTTGGGACTGCCTCTCCCCATATGTGCCCCAGAGAGCACTACATTCAGTGTCCCAAAATCTTCTTCAGATTCCTGGACTGAAAGAAGTTTGATTGTCCATTGCTAGAGCCAGAGCATTTTCGACGATAGCCACCGCTCTGTGGAATACCCTCCCCGAATACATCAGGGCCCTGAGGGACCTGCCACAGTTCTGGCGGGCCTGTAAGACCAAACTATTTAAGCTTGCCTTCAATAGTTAAGGGGAGGTAGCAAATGTCCCACAGCACTGACAATCCCACTAGATATTCAGAAACTAGATAAAGATATTCAGAAACATTGATGTGCATCTAGATATAGATATTCAGAAACATTGATGTGCATCTTGGATTTTATGGTTAAAATGTTTGGATTGATTTTATTGTATATTGTTTTTAATATTCTATGTGGTTTTTAACTGTTGTTAGTAGCCCTGAGCCCGTTAGGGGAGGGCGGGATATAAATTTGATTAAATAAATAAATAACTAAATAACTGATGTATTGGACTTGTGTGTTATCTCCAGTGAGACAGGTCAGGCATCATCCAAACACATCTTTTTTATTATCTTCTTTTTCCGTTCCTACAGTGGTATTTTTTTTTAATTTTACAAGCGTAGGCATCTGTCTTGGGCTGGTGCTCCCTATCAGAGTCCTTATCATTCAAGTGGCTTGCTGCAGAGTCTGCTGAAGTGTCAGTCATGAGCACTGACTGTTGCAATCAGTAAACCTCAATCCCCCAGCCTGGCATGCAGCATGGAGGAGGGAATGGAGAGGTGGAACTGGAAAAGCTGAAAGAATATGAGCCATCATCAAACAAGTAAGCAGCAATGGCATATCTATCACAACACCGCTGGTGAATTGCAGTTGATGGAAGACATACTTCACCCAACTGTACTGGAGTTTATGTATTTTACTAACCATATTTCATTGGGTTGAAGTCACCTAGTTTTATGAGACCCCCAGTCTTCCTCCAGTCTGAAATAAATTCCTTCTAAGCTTTATATCGGAGCTTGACAATAGTTTTTGGGCCAAACATACACTCCTGTTCACTGATATTTCTTTCTGTTATTATGGGCCTAAAATGATAGTTGGCTGTTCAATGACAACAGAGGTGAACATAGGACTTACCTGTGCTCTCCTTTGTTTTGTTTGAAAATGTCATTGCTATCTGTGGAGGGGGAAAATAAGGGAGATTATGCTGACTTTCTGCAGACGAATAGCAATTGAGGTCCACCTGGGCTAACTTTTCCCTCTTTCCACAGGTATTTTATCTGGACAGATAATCAGCTTGTTAGGCCTGGCTAAACCTAGATTTGCTCTTTTTTTGTACACTGAATTTATTGCAATCTAGAACTCTTTCTTCTTTGTAAACTGCTTTTCCTCTGGAGAGAACAGTAGCCTAAAAAGACTTAAATAAACAACAATATTATCAGCAGTCAATCATCTCTGCTTTTTCTTCCTCTCCTTGTAGAAAATTGAATCTATGGGGTAGGGGTTACTTCAGCACTGCTAATCTGGGGCTCATATTGAGAAGTTATTCAGTCCATATGTTTGATTAATGGACATCATGAAACTGTAGATGACCATGGACCTGATCTAGAGAAAAAGAGCATATCTAAAAATTGCCATACCAATGGTGGACACTGCCCACTTGAAATGCACCAATTGTTTAGTGACTAGGGTTGTAATTTGAGCTGGATTTCTAACCCAGCAATGAGAATTGTGTTCCCAGTCCAGCATTTATATATCAACTTCTGAGTGTATTAGGTGACTTTTCAAAATGACATTATAAAAACCAAATCACCACCAGTCTCTTACTCCTGCTTTTTCTTTTTTTCTTTTTTTTGTCAAGTCATTAGGGCAACCCTATAAGCTTTTCAAGGCAAAAGCCAAGACAACAGATGGTTTGTCATTGCCTTCCTTTGCGAAGTGACCATGGTAATCCTTGGTTGTCTCCCATCCAAATACTGACTAGGGTCAATCCTAGTTAACTTCCACGATCTGATGAGATTGGGCTAGTCTGGACTATTGTTGCACACCATCTGTGCCAAGAGTTAAGTCCCTCCAGCCCAAATTAAGAGACTCAACAGCCAGAATTCCAAGTGAGTTGATCCAGAGATTCCTTTATTACCACTAGTGGTAGAAGGAAAACCCATATCTCTCTATACCACCATTCCTCCTGTGTTTTTCCTCAAACCCATCTTTAAAAACATAGCATATTTATGCAATTTCTGATAACAAAGTAGATCTCGTTGATTGGTTACAAAGCCTCACTCTTAGACTTTTGTGGTGTCTCATTGGCTTAAAGAAACCTGTCTCTACCTGGGTGAGGTAATTCCTTAGGGAGTTCTTTGTTCCCTACTCCCAATCTCCCATCTTCCTGGCATCCAGCATCCTCCCCGGTTTCTGGTTTGTTCCAGAGAATATTATATATATTATGCTTAGCAAGGACTCTTAATAGAGGCCTTGTTCCATTGTTCCAGACCACTTCAGGCCTGGGATAGAGCAAGATAAAGCATTATGTACTTTTAAAGCAAGCCCTGCAAATATAATACTCTGAAAGTAACAGTTCAAATGCAACAGTAGTGCAAGGTAGTTTAGAGCAAATGAGTTCAGTGATCTGGATTAGTGCAATTCTATTTGGCACTCTGTCCATGCTCTAATGCAGTGTTTCCCATTTGCAGGGTTGTGACCCAGTACTGGACCACGGAAACCTCACTACTGGGTCACAAGAAAAGCCAAAGCTAGCCCCCACCTCTGTGTTGTGCAGAGAGAAGCTAGGCTGCCTCTCCTTCCTTCTCCGCCGCTCCCAGTGTTTGAGAGAAAAGCTAGCATCCACTTGCACTTTAGACCCATGAAATGTTCTTCAAGGTATGAGCTTTCATGTGCCTTGCAGTATGTTCTTTTGGGGAGATTTCTCCGGGAGGCCTGGGTGGCAAAGAAGGGTGTGTGTGTGTTTTTCAGTCGGGAGGGGCGGGGAGTGGGCATTCCAGTAGCTTTTTTTTTTTTTTTTTTACCAAATGACCCCTGGACAGAATTTTTGCTAGATAGGGTCATCTGATGGTGAGGAAGGCTCTTTCTTTCTTTCTTTTTCCATTTCTGTTTGCTCTTTCCTTATTTCTTCAGGCTAGCCGGAGGACTTCCGGGGTGAGGCAGGAGGGCCACCCCGGCGGCTTGTGTCGAGCTTTGAAGATTACAAACTTAAAAGGTGCTAAATAACTTTTCTTGTTAAAAACTGCTTATCTGCTACTCATGGACTGGCTGAGACTCAAGGTTGCTGGCTAATTGAGCTATTGGGTGTTTCAAATAACAAGAAGGAATGTTAATGGGAGAATCGTAGCCGGAGCCTGCTTGAGTCGGTAATCATTAGCAGGGGTCTGCTGAGTCAACAAGGCACGGAGATAAAAAAAAGTTTCTAATTCCCGGACAGCATTTGAAGTTGTATGGAGTGTGTCAAAAGAACATTATAAGCTATTCTACTAAAAGCACATACTGTAAAACTACAGGACTTAAGTGCAGGATTTAAAGTGGCAGAAGTGAATGTGGAAGATTTGCAAGGAAATTAGAGGAGCTTCAGTTCTCTTTGGGTAATAAATGGGGCAGAAGAAAAGACCATACCCTTTTGAAGGAGAGAATGTATCTCCAACACACAAGCAACCTAAGCAATTCAAGCTGGAGGACTTTTTTGCACCAATTAAATTACAAAATAGATTTGAAGTTCTGAAAGTACTGGGAGAGGAAGAGGGAGGAGAAGTTTTCCCTGTGAGCCAGCCCTCTTGTAACCTCAATGAAGCCCAGAATGATAATATGAGCCAGCCCCCTTGTAACTTTAATGAAGCCCAGAATGATAATGTACCTTGCCAACTAAGTGAGAAACAATTAAATAGGCATGCGGAGGGGCTGGAGTTGCTAGCACAACAAACAACTCTGGTGGCAGAAGCCTTGCAGACAATCTTTACTTACTTACGAGAAATAGTATCCTTGTTAAAGAAGGGTGGAGAATATGCAAAAGAAAATAAAGAACAGGCACAGGAGGGGAATAAAGCAGATGCTGCTAAGAAAGGAGGTCTAAGAGGTCTAATAGGTACTAAGACTAAAGCTACTACGACATTAAAGAAACCAAAGGATGTTAAAGAAAACTTATTTTCACTGGTATACAATCCAAAAAGCATTGTTATAAATATTTTCCCATTGCATGGGAGATTCATCGATTGGAGCCCCAAATTGAAGGCAAAAGGACATCTAGCCAACTTACTTGGGATAGCTCCCCCTTTGGTTGACCTCATACAAATGGAAAGACTGCCAGGTCCCATACGATTTGAACGCTTTTTACTTCATTTTAATACAAACAAAATTCCCTCGTACTTGTTTGCTCATGCCAACAGATATGTGGCGCTAGGGATCAGACTACAAAGACATTTTAATAATTCTACAACTTGGAAAATAGTTTCAAAAACAAAAGATGTTGGCACTAAGAAGGACCATAAAAAGCAGTCGCTGGTGGCAGAATTGAAACCTACCAACTCTGTATTAATCTTAGATCAACCAACTCCTTCCAATTTACCCCCTCCATTGATGGAATCTGCGCTGAAGCCCAAAATTGCCTCGACTAACTTAAACAAAGAGGTACCCCCAACAGGAGATATTGGGATCGGTCAGAAAAATCTGGATGCCAGTTGGCAGGAGGAAGAACTCGAGAAACAACTGCTTACAAAATTTATGTTGTTACAAGACTGTGAGCAAGAGTCCTTGATAGACCGTTTTGTACAACTAACATCTACCCTGAAGGGCCTCAGAGGTTCTACGGATTGCAGAGAAATAAAATGAGGGAAGTACTAAGGCCTGTGAGCTGAGCAAGAGTGAAGGTGAAGGGATCCACTCTGCAGAGGAGGCCCATTATTTCCCACTGGAACCAACTGTAATAATTAACAAAGGAAAGCAGAATTCCAACCTGATTGTTGCAGCTGATGATCCCGAAATATGTGAAATAAGGGATGTCACCCATGCTCCGGATGGAGGAAAATGCTCATGACTGTCCTCAATGGGGATCACTAACAAACCTACTGAAATTTTGTCATGGAATGTGGTGGGATGGCTAAGATGTATCCATTCGTACATAGAGGTTCCTTTTTTTCAGAGAGATTTTGATATTATTATATTGCAGAAAACGTGGATGGCAGAAACTCTTTGGTTGGATAGTTATTCCTCCTATAATTTACTGGCAGTTCCAGGAAAGGGCCCAGGGAGGTTAAGGGGAGGCCTGGGTATCTTCATTTCTAATGCCCTTAAGGTTCAATGCATGTTGAAACCCTTGCTGTCCCATTTAGCTATGGCTCTATTGGTGAGGTGGGACAGGGGAAGCCTGATTATCCTTCGCCATTTATCAAATTGTTTGCCATCCTTCAAAATAGGAATAGTTTGAAATAAATACATTATTCTTGGTAAGATATTCATTTTAATTGCAGCTATTCTACCCAGCAATGACAACTTAAGCTTGCTCCATTTTAGCATGTCTCCATCCATTTTACGCCATAACTTCTCATAGTTATTTTTAAACAAGTCAATATTTTTCATTGTAATCTCTACCCCTAGGTACTTTACCTTAGAAGTGACTTCACAGCCCGTTAGTCTCTGTAGTTCTTGTTGCTTATTCATCTGCATGATTTTTCTCTGTTAATACAAAGTCCCACCAACTCCCCATATTCTTGTATTTTGGCTAACAACAAAGGTGTAACTTGTATGGGGTTTTCATTTATAAACATTATATCATCAGCAAAAGCTCTGTATTTGTAAGTAAATCCTTTTATTCTTAGACCTTCTATCTCTTTTTCCTCTTGGATCTGCATCAGTAATATTTCAAGAGTCATTATAAACAACAATGGTGAAAGCGGACAGCCTTGTCTGGTACCTTTGCTGACTTTCATACCTTTGGTAAGGTCTGCATTTATACACAACCTTGCACTTTGTTCAGAGTATATTGCTTTTATCATTCTTATAAAACTTTCTCCCAGCTCCATTTTTTCCATTACTGCAAACATAACTGTGAGGAAAAGACCCCTCTTTCCCCAATATCATAGTCACCAGCATGGTTGCCAGGGCGCCCGGAGAAGTGAGCTCACACACCTTTGGCCAGAGGGTGTGGGCAAAGCCATTCAGGAACTTAAAGGGACTCATGTGTACAAACAGCCTAAGTTTGCAGGCATTCTAAACCGGTATAGAGTGCTTGCCAACGTGCACGGACGTTTCCCCGTCACTGCGTGGGTCCGCCATGGTAGGGAAGAAGCTGCGCCGCCACGGAGCTATCCAGGCGACCGGTGATGAAGCGCTGTACATGGAATCCACTGTGTATCGCTAACACCACTCGTAGCCATCTTCCTGCCAGGCTGGACTTCATTCCTTCATAGTGGAAAGCTCACGTACACACCCTGAGTCACCCTTAGCCCGCAAGCAACCCATTCGCCCCATGAATGGATTAACAGCTCAACTGTTGGTCCTGATTGTCTGGCAATACCCTAAACAATGGTTCCTGCCCAGAAGATGATGGGAAAAGAGGAAGAACATCTCCTGTCTCAACCAAGTCTTTTGTCTATACCGGGGATACCTAGGTCAATATTTGATTCCCTATTGTCACCTTCCCAGATAATCCCATTTAATCTTAAGTACCCAGCCATTCCCATTCTTACCCCAGTCTAACACCCTGGAGCCACCTCAGGCCATGTGGCAACCTGGAAATTTCCAGGTGCCCAGGACTAAGGTGAAGTTCATTGGTCAAAGCAAACACCCAATTAGGTGTCACCAAGGGACTCGCCATTGGCTCTGCTAATGTCCAGCCTTCATGGTCACCACAGAGCCTCCCCTTTCTCCTCCCCGTCACCTCCCATCCCCTAAGGGCTCAGGTGAGTCCTTATAACCTGTGGACTAGCTACCCACAGGTGTGCTTCTATCAGCAACCCACATTCCGCTGCATAGATCCATCCCCGATTCCTGATCAGTTTCGGGTCCTCCCCCATTCCCTCAATTGTTGCCACCGGAGCCTTCCTTGAAGACTACGAGAGGTAATATCGCCCTGTCTGTTTACCCTTATATGTTCCCCTATCAATCTATCTGTGTTTCTTAGGCCTGTGTGAATGTGTGATTGTATTGTATTTTTATCTTGTGTGGAAGAACTATATTTTTCTAAATAAATTACAATTGGTTTTATTAAATTAGAATCCTTTTATTGAGCATCACCCTCTGGATGGTTGAGCCTGGTATATATTGGTAAAAAGATTCCTAGTGAGCCAGGTGCCCACCTAACTAATTCCCCAACCTCGTTTTGAGGGCATTTTGGCTAACATAAAGTCCCAATTTAAATTGTCAAATGCTTTCTTTGCATCTGCAAAGAACAATGCTACTTCTTTTTCTGGATGTCTTTCATAATATTCTACAATATTTACAAGAGTTCTAATATTGTCTCTTATTTGTCTTTTGGGAAGAAACCCTGCTTGATCTTCCTTTATAAAGTTTATCAAAAGTTGTTTAAGCCGTTCTGCCAAGATTCTTGTAAATATTTTATAATCATTATTTAATAGCGAAATAAATCTATAATTTTTTACATTCATGACATCTCTATCTTCCTTGGGTATCAACGAAATAACAGCTTCTTTCCATGTGTTTGGTACATTCCCTCTTATTCTTATCATGTTCATCAACTTCTACAGTTTTGGTATTAGTTCATCTTTAAAAGTTTTAAAATATTTAGCTGTATTTCCATCTGGTCCAGGTGCTTTTCCATTTTCCATTGCATTAATTGCTACTTCAACCTCTAATTTTTCAATCGGATCATTCAAAATTTTTCTCATATTTTCAGTTAAGGGCTCTATTTTTATCTTTTGTAAATACTTATCCATCTTCTCTTTCTTTATTTTAACACCTTTAAACAATTTGGCATAGTACTTAAAAATTCTCTTTTTATTCCCTCTTGGGTAACCACTTCTCTTCCATCTACCACAATTCTGTTAATTATTCTATTTTCTCTCTTTTTCTTCAATTGCCAAGCCAAATACTTTTCCAGTTTATTTGCTCCTGCAAAGCATTTCTGCTGAAGTCTTTTCAAACTCCATTCCACTTCTTTATTTAACAAATGTCTCAATTGAGTTTGTAATATTGTAATTTCCCTTCAAATTTTCTTTTTCCCTGGTCTTTTTCTCAACTCCCCTTCCTTTTTCTTTATTTCATTTTGAATGTCCAACAACTGCTTTTCTTTCATTCTCTTATCTTTATTATTCAAAGTAATCAACACTCCTCTCATTACTGCTTTATAAGCATCCCAGACTGTCTGAAAATCAATATCCTCTTTATCATTTACTTGGAAAAAAGCTTTAGTTTCATTTTCTAGGTATGTCACTGTTTCTTTATTCTGTAGCAAATCTTCATTCAATCTCCATCTTCTCAATTTCTTGGACAATTTTGTAATCCACATTATCGGGTTATGATCAGCCCCAATTTTAGGTAAAATCTCTATCTTTCTTGTTCTATCAAAGACCTAAATCTTTGGTTCCCCACAGCATGTCAATTCTATAAAAAGTTTTGTGTCTTGCTGAAAAAAAAGTATAGTCCCAAATTTCAGGGTTAAATTTCCTCCATATATCTTCCAAATTTTCTTGTTTAACCAATTAAAAAAAAAAGACTTTGGCAATTTTCCTTCTTTACAATTGTTTTTTTTTCCCCTCCAGATCTGTCCAATGAGTTCTTAACTATTCCATTAAAATCTCCCATTATCAAAACTTGGTCATAGGTCAGTTCATCAAGCTGTTGTGTAATGTCTTTAAAAAAAAAACATCCTTTGCACCATTAGGTGCATACAATCCCAATAACAACGGGTTTTTTTCATTTAATATTGTCTCTACTGCAACAAATCTTCCATCTTTATCTTTAAACACTAATTTTGGCTCCAATTCTTGTCTAATATGCAAAACCACTCCCCTTTTCTTCTGTTCAGCTAATGAAAAAAATTCTACTCCCAATTGTATGTTCCATAAAAATTTATAATCCTTTTGTTTAATATGCACTTCTTGCAAACAAATTATATTACAGTTTTGTTTCTTAATCCAATGAAATGTTGCCCTAATTTTTTTTTGATGAATTTAGTCCATTAACATTCCAAGACAATAATTTGTAATCCATCATGGTGCAAATTCTTTATTTTCTTCAAAAAATCTACGCAGCTCCTGAGGATTTGTAATTGTGATTCTCTTCCCCTGGAGTTCAAAGCTCAAACCTTCAGGTATTATCCATCTAAACCTCATTCCATTGTCTCTCAATTTTTCTGTCAACTTTTTATATGTTCTTCTGTCATTTATCACTTGCCTTGGCAGCTCCTTCATGATTCTCACTTTACTGCCTATCACTATCAATGTCTTTTCAAAGTTTTTATTTATGATCCTTCCCACCATTTCCTTTGTCATATATCTTATAACAACATCTCTTGGTAAGTTATTTTTCTTGGCAAAAAGTGAATTCACTCTATACATATAATCATACATGTTTTTAGTATCTTCAGGGTCTAAATATTCTGCAATTATTTTTATTATATATCCTTTTAAATCACCATCCTCCCCTTCAGGTACTCCTCTCAGATGTATCTGGGTCTCCATCAATTTGCAGTCATGGATTGTCACTTTTTCTTGCATTTTCAACAAGGTGGAATCATAAACTTTCATTTTGCCTTCTACCTCCTGCACTTTCTTAGAAGTTTCCTCAGTTTCCTTTCTGAGATCTTCCATGTCTTTTCTAATCTCTGCAATAATATCTTTTTTTGATTTATCTATCATCTCTCTCACCCCTTTCATCCTGCATTTTTGGTCCTGCATTTTTTCCAGTGAAGTAGCCCTTGCACGGGGCTGCTTGTGTTCAGACATTTAAAAACACCAAAAATTTTAATCTCACAAATTTCAAATTTAACTATCAGATTCAAAAAATTAGAGCTTGCTTTTTATAACAAGCCTAATTTCGCCATCCCCTAAGCTTCCTAGACCAAGATATTAATTTTTAAAACTTTAAAACCCTTTAAAAAACCCTGAAATTTTGGACCTCACAAATTTCCAATTCAACTATCAGGTTCAAAAGAGTAGGACTTGCTCTTTATAACAAGCCCAATTTTGCCATCCTCGGAGCTCCCAAAGTCAAGATATTTATTTTTAAAGTTTTTAAACTGCTCCTTGCAATTTTTCCCCCTTTTAAAAACTTCCGAGGACCACACAAATAATATGACCAATAGTATTTATCTTCTTAACCTCTTATCAATTAAATCCAATGATTTTTAATGTCCCGAATTCTTTAAAAAAAATTATTTTTATTTTGGCCTCCCAGCAATGGCCGCCAATGTTTCTCAATGGTATATATTCCTAGGGTAGGTTTTCTTTCCACTACTTCCTGCTTTTGTTGCCACGAAGTCTCATTCACACTGGTAAGGAGATCTCACGATACTTGACGTATTTCCTGTCTTGCTCAGATGTACTGCAGGTCTGTGCCAATATGACGATGGTGCTTTTTCTTCCAAAACTGCAAGTAGACTAAACAATAAATTCCTTTCCACTTTTGAACCGTTTTTAACACTGTCCTTTATATTTATAAAGTCCAAATTTCACCTCTTCCTCCCCTCTTCTTCCAAACTCTCTTAATTTTCCTTTCCCACCTTTTAAATTTGTATCTTTAAGCTGTAAATAGTTCCAGAATGAAAGATAGTCATCTGTACCTTTTCTTCCAATTATCCAAGTTTCCACTGGTCTTGCAAAGCTTTAGATGTTTAGCAATGTCCAAGAAGGTTAGGATCCTGCCGAGTTTATGTCAAATAAATAACTCTGAAAAACTTCTGCAGATGATGAAAATGCAACTCTTCCCAGAGACCCCTCAAAGCCTCAAAGAAGCCCCCCCCCCCAGGACTTCTTTTAAGCCAAGGTAAATCTTCTCAAAGTTTCCAAAGTTTCTTGGACTAATCTCCGACTGAGAAAAGTAGGCAGTAGGCATCAATTTGCCTTCCACTACCCCAAACAGAAGTTCCAGCCTGCTCTCGTTGTGAGAAGCAGCTCAGCTCGACATTTTCCTCCCCCGGAAGTCCTCAACCAAAGAAAAGTATGAAAAATAGCTTTCAAAAGATTTTCTTGAAATCAAGCAAGCTTGGTTGTAGCTTGAGGCAGGGTTCCAGTAGTAGCAGCTGAAGTAAGGGCCTACTAAATGTGTCAGCATATTTTGAGGTAGAGCAGCTGCCAGGGCCCAGTGTGGGTGGTACACAGTGCTGACATTCTTGATGGCAATGGCAACAGCACTCCCAACTGCATATACTGGCCAGGGCTGTTGAGGAAGGGATGTGTAGGTGGTGCAGGCAATTGAACATGGGCATTAGGAGTGCTTGTAAGCTGAAGAAGAATACACAAACAGATAGGTGCATGCAGGTGTGAGAGTGGAAAGAGAGGACCGCCCACGTTCCACCTCCATTTTGGCTCAGCATGAGTTTCAGAGATTTTTCTGAAAATGAATTTACTTCCAAAGAAGAGGTAGGTTTGGGGGAGTGCCCTGGAAATGACATCACAGAAAAGGTGGAATTTTGGTTCAGTGTGCCCCGGAAGTGACAGCATTTGGTCCTTGACACCATAGGAAATGACATGATTCCTGTCTCCCAGCTCTACCCCCAAAGTCTCCTGGCTCCACCCCCAAATTTTAGTGGGCCACAATGGAGAAGTGTAAAAATAATCGGGCCACGGGAAAGAAAAGTTTGGGAAACCCTGCTCTAATGAAAATCTGGATCTGCATCCTACGGCTCCCCCCTTTTGATCAAAATGGAGGGGAGTTAACTACACTCCACTTTCATCAACTCCAGACCTTTCTCTGTGCATATTTCTTTCTCTTCTTCGTACTTTTCCCCTGTGGGGGAAACCTCTGGTAATTGCTTTCAAGCATGATATGAGAAAGGCTATACATCGAATACATTGAATGCAGGTGCAAAAGCATACATGCATGGCAAGCATACATGAGGACAAGTTTGACCCTTGACCCCAGACTTTGGAACCATGCCCAACACTCTCAGTAGGTCCCAAATACTCCTTTACTGGTGGTGCCTCAGTTAACCTCTGTTGCTCTTTCACGTGTGCTTCAAGGGATTTGGGAATGGTCACTTGAGTTTAGACAGTGAACTGCAGTTCAGATAACACTTTCAAACTCCTCACATCCATGATTTGCTCTGAGGAGCAAGCCATCTATGGCCTTTTTGAACTGGCCCTCTCTGCTGTTCTGAGATCTCACCCATGACCACTTATGGCTTTTGAAGTTTCATTTACTCCTGTTATCATCAGGCAAGCTAACCCATTTATGTTTATCCCATTCTGCACTGCCAAGCCTGGCAGCCCAAACAAAGAGACATCTAAGGCCATATATTCGGTATCTGCGAGTACACCGACTCCTGGTAAACAGCTCCCATCAAGGATTGGGCTCCTCTGAGTTCTATCCCCTTTGCATGTTTTCTTCCCCCGCTCCTGTGTGTGTGTTGTTGTTCCCTCTTCCAGGGAATAATCAGTCTAGGAAGCTTTCCAAATATACAAGAACCTTGGTAAACCCTTCCTGGAATGTACCAATCCACATAAGAGAAACTGACCTATAGTCAGTTTTCTGTTTGACTCTGGGGAATAATATACCTTTTTTCCCCATTTCAAATGTCTGTGCTTCCAAACTCAAACACTTCCCTTCTTGGTTTCGTGTTACACCTAATAAAGGCGATAATTTTGGAAAGCCCAATTGTCAGTTCTTGTGAGGGAGGTCCCATCCACTGATAAACAAATTCCGAGCTAAATACCTCTGCAATCTGTTTTGACGGTTCTCTTTTGACCATTTTGGGCTCCCCACAGGCAGGATGAGAAGGCCTCATCTCATAATAAAACATGGTGCATTAAAAAGTTAGTGAGAGTCAGACCTTTTTGCTAGTCCCACCTCATTTGTTCTCATTCTCCATTCTGTCCTCCCCCCAAAAAATACAAATTCCCAAGTGCAAAATTTGCTAAGAATCACAAGGCAACCTACAGTTGCTGCAAAACTCAAGTTTCTGAAGGAACGCCTCATTTTCCTTTTCCTTTTTAACCTTTTCAGATCCCAGTTTTGACCAACCCAAGTGGACCAGGCTGGTCTGCTTCTCCAGTCAACAATCCCTCCTAACTGCTTCATGTAGGATCCCTGCCATGATAGCACTCAAACCTTCTCCCACTCCACGAGCCTCTTGTTCACATGACGGAACCCAATCCCAAGGTGGTGAGCTGGGTTGTGACTCAGTTCATGTTTCCCAAAACACACCTTCCATGAACTTTTCAAACCTTCCCCAATCACCCTGACCCTTCACAAGGACCCACAACTTTCACCCTCCCCACGTTGTTCTGCGATATAGCCTTTCACACAGCTGCACAGTCCTGTGAGTGTTGTGTCTTCTGGACAATTCACACTTGGCATATGGGCAAGGAGTCTTTATCTGGATCAGTTCTTCTTAACTGATCTCCTTCTGGTTTTGCCAAAATGTTCTTCTGGCCAAAATCAGCCTGCAAAATACTGGTAGATACATTCAACTGGTGGCTGCAGGCAGTTAAAGTCAGTAGTGAATGACACTTCAGAGTCTGGGTCCTCTGCATGTCTCATCCGTCTGGTGTTTCCAGCTGGACCTTGCTGGGTGTTGGAGATTGGAACAGTCTAAGGGGCACGCTTTGCAACCACACACCTTCCCTGCTCTTCCTTCCAGAGCTCGACTGTATAGCTACATCTCTTCTTCTGGTGTGCAGGAGACTCTTACAAGTTCATCTCCTTTTAACAGTCACTTGCTTCAGAGGTAGGATAACCACTCCCTGCCTCCTGAGAGTTCATGCAAACTGTGCTGTTTCAGATCAGCAGTGAAACAGTAGACTGAGTAATAGGCTGAGTAATAGGAAGCAGAGAGTGAGTATAAATGGGCAGTCTTCGCAGTGGAGGACGGTAAGCAGTGGGGTGCCGCAGGGCTCGGTACTGGGTCCCATGCTCTTTAACTTGTTCATAAATGATTTAGAGTTGGAAGTGAGCAGTGAAGTGGCCAAGTTTGCGGATGACACTAAATTGTTCAGGGTGGTGAGAACCAGAGAGGATTGTGAGGAACTCCAAAGGGATCTGTTGAGGCTGGGTGAGTGGGCGTCAACGTGGCAGATGCGGTTCAATGTGGCCAAGTGCAAAGTAATGCACATTGGGGCCAAGAATCCCAGCTACCAATACAAGTTGATGGGGTGTGAACTGGCAGAGACTGACCAAGAGAGAGATCTTGGGGTCGTGGTAGATAACTCACTGAAAATGTCAAGACAGTGTGCGTTTGCAATAAAAAAGGCCAACGCCATGCTGGGAATTAGTGGGAAGGGAATTGAAAACAAATCAGCCAGTATCATAATGCCCCTGTATAAATCGATGGTGTGGTCTCATTTGGAGTACTGTGTGCAGTTCTGGTCGCTGCACCTCAAAAAGGATATTATAGCATTGGAGAAAGTCCAGAAAAGGGCAACTAGAATGATTAAAGGGCTGGAACACTTTCCCTATGAAGAAAGGTTGAAACGCTTGGGACTCTTTAGCTTGGAGAAACGTCAACTGTGGGGTGACATGATAGAGGTTTACAAGGTAATGCATGGGATGGAGAAAGTAGAGAAAGAAGTACTTTTCTCCCTTTCTCACAATACAAGAACTCGTGGGCATTCGATGAAATTGCTGAGCAGACAGGTTAAAACGGATAAAAGGAAGTACTTCTTCACCCAAAGGGTGATTAACATGTGGAATACACTGCCACAGGAGGTGGTGGCGGCCACAAGCATAGCCACCTTCAAGAGGGGTTTAGATAAAAATATGGAGCAGAGGTCCATCAGTGGCTATTAGCCACAGTGTGTGTGTATATATAAAATTTTTTGCCACTGTGTGACACAGAGTGTTGGACTGGATGGGCCGTTGGCCTGATCCAACACGGCTTCTCTTATGTTCTTATGTTCTTAGACAACCCAAAGTGACAATGGGAAGTCTTGGAGACTAGTAGTTTTTATACTTGACTTCTAGACTTGACTTTATAGTCCTTTTCCCAGAATAGGATGAAAACTCTCATTTCTGGGACAGGATTGTACAGAATTTACTCCTCTTGCTCACGGCAGTTGCTTGTTGGCTTCCCCCCTTTTTGATACCACTGCTGCTTCTACTGCTGAGGTCAAAGCCTTAAGTTGTAGCAAGGCTTTACCTCCTTCTGCTGGTCTTCTTTGACATGTAGACTTGCTTCCTCGCTTGTCTGCTTTGTCCCCCTCATCTGCTGATAAGGCACAGGATCTCCGATGTCTGCCGTCCGCTTCTTATCCTCGCTCCATGGCCCATCTGCTTCTTTTCCTGGTTCACCTTGACTCTCATCGTCTTCTGGAGCTGTGGTTCTTCTAACCCCGGTGCGATGAATCCACCCATCAGCTGCTGTCATCTGGAATCACAGGCACTTTGGATGTCCTCCTCCAGTTCTCACTTCCTTGTCAGGACCCAATCTTCCCTCCAGAACTCATATACTGGACCCCAGATGATGCCCTGTACAAAGACTGCCCAACAGACACTCTCCCTACCTAACACCTTATCTCTTCCTTTTTTTTATGTTAGCATCCTCCTCTCCTGGGTAGAGGATAGGGTCTCTCATATAAAACCCTTAATAGTGACAACCCCAGCTTGCCCCAGGCTGCTACCATTCTATATGTGAGTGCAATCAACAACAGCTTTGTCCATTTCATGCTAATCTTCCTTAACACAGTCTTTAATGTCCTGTTCAGATGTCTCACTTAGTGCTTCTGGAGGACCTCTGGAAGTAGGGTGTGTCCTGTGATCTGAAATCAAAGTCCTGGTCACTTAAGCAACACATATTCCTTGCAGTTAGGATTATGCACAGGGAACCTTGCACTGGAGTTCCTTTACCCAACCTGTGAGTCAGTCCACAGATACTATTAGGTATTCATACTTTCCAGCCCTTGATAACTCTGTGTCATAGAATCTCAAAAAAAGTCTCTTAGTCCATAGTCTCTGCTCCTGGTACCACTCCATCCATCTTCATCGATTGTCATGTTAGACAAGCTATTTCTGCTTCCTGGTTTAGCCCTGTGTGTAAATGTCCAAAATAGTGTCTCTGCCATATTAGTTCCCCCAAGTATATAGATGCATAAAATATGTATTACCTTTCTCAGGAGGGGACATGTACCTCTTGTCCCAGAAACCATCCTGCTTGATTTTCTTCTGCTCCTTCTCTCTGTGCAGCCTTCTTTCAGGTATGTACCTGTCATGCAATTCTAGTGCCACTTGCTTTGGAAGGGGTGGGGTGCCGATTTTACTGCTCCTCTTTGCTGCTTTATCTGCTCAGTGCATTCTTTGTTCCTCAGGTGTCATCAGGCACTGGTGTTCTTTCACATGGACCACCTTTGGCAACATCACATTCTCTAAAAACAGTTAGAATCTGTCTCTCATGAGCTATTGGTTTCCCATTTGCATTTAGAAGGTCCTTCTCCCTTTCTAGAGTGTCTCACAAGCCATGAACCATCCCAAAGGCATACTTAGAATCTGTATACTTAGAATCTGCTTTTTTGCACTTTGAAGAGCCTTGTTTAAAACAAAAAAATCTCCTCTGCTCCTGCTGAAACTGTCTTTTCTGTCCCTACTATGTAACAGTGTACCTTTAATGAAACTGTTTCCATCAATATAGAGTTCCAAGTCTGCATTCTGGATGGGGATTTAGGTCATGTTACCTCCCGTTGTGTGTTAGGTCTCCCTCTGGCAACAAGGTTCTGTGGGTTGCAGCCTCAAAAGTGATGTCATGAGTCAGCCACTTTGCTGTAAAAGAGATGCTATAGAATTCTAGATAATAAACATTGCAGGCCATGATTTCTCTGCTCTTATCTAGGTTGGGAATCCTTTTCTCTCATGTACAAATAGCTGGATGGTTTCCTGATAAAATTGTCCTTATTGAAATGTTAGAAAAGGCCTAGTTTCCCTTTTCCCCACCATATGCCTGTTGTTAAGTACTATGTATAATCCTGCTTTATTTCACTTTACACTCCTTTAAAGGCATGGAAATCATGTTTCTTTCTACTGAAGGGGGGGTAAGGAGGGGGCAGCCAGAATTTTTTTTTTCTTCTGTCAGTCGGTTTGCAAGCCATCCGTTTCCTCCCCTCTCCATTATCTCCTTTTTTTCCTTCTGTGAAAGTATGTGAAAGTGCAGCCTTATCAGTATCTCCTGGCTGGCTCGCCAGTTATGGATGCCTCTCCCATCCATTTTTTTTTCCTCTCAGTCACTGGAATCCCTCCATGGCGGTGGTAAGTCTGTGGGTATTTGTCTTATAAAAGTCCTAACTGCCTCATGTTGGGGTAAGGGTTCTTAGGTAATGCCATCTGGGCTTAAGATGAGTTGTTTTCCTTCTTTCTTATTTCTGGAAATGTATGGATGCCTAAGTACTTAACAGTTTGTGGATCGCTTATTTCTCTAATTAAGCTCCAATTCAGGCCTAAAAATCACTTTCAGGCTAGTCCTGTAGCTAAGCTGTTTCCACAGGTGTTATGCTATTTACATGAATCTTTAATTAGGGATGACGTGGAGGTCTGTATGTACTATGGCTGCATCTTGAACTGTGAACCATCTATAATTCCCAAATCTAGCAGAGTGCCCCCATTCTGATTTAATTCAAATTCCCAGGAGTTCCCTCTCTGCATCCAGATACTAGGGCGTTCCCCCTTCCCTCTGTAAATCCCTTTTCAATGCTAATTGAATTGTTATTCAAGCTGGAAAACAAGGCCTGCTGGGATGCCTATGGCCTTTTTTCCTCTAGTGACTTCCTTTCACTGAACTGCAAATCTGCCTTCAAAAGTGTTATAGGGCAGTCAGGAGTTAAATCTCATGGTCGCCGTCTGTAGATATTCCTGAACGGACTCCTGTGTATTTGGACACCCACCCCTCTCCTCTCAAGCTTTCTCTATTTGAGTCTGGGGGGGGAGGGGTAATGCATTTCTTTACTGCTGGCAAAACAAGCTGCGTCCGCTGTGTCTACTCTAAGCCTTCTTCATGGTTCAGGACCATTCCTGTCAGGGGAAGGGAGAGGGAGGGGTTTTTGTCTTTCCGTTTACTATACAGGCACTGGTTTGGGGTCTGCTTGAGATATCCTGGAACTCTCTAAGTTGCCTCTCTGAATTGGCCCTTCTTCCCCATCTTCTTGGTCCTGCCAAATTCCCTTTTCTACCCACTCTCTGAGGATTTTCTTTTTCTCTTGTATTTGCCCTCCCACTGCCTTTCCTCCTTAAGCATGTGAGGTGTGCAGGAAAGTCAATGTTTTCTCCCTTTCCTCTTTGGAATTTCTAAAAGCTTTTCTGGGGTGGGGGGTGGGGCGGCTCTGGCTGGATCTGCTATCAAGTGTTCTCCTTGACACTCAAGACTGGCTCAGTGAGCCTTCCTTTGTGTTTATTTGATGGTAGCTGTCCCTAAATGCCTCAGTGTGTGTGATTGAGTTAATGTCAGGTATGTCTTTCCCCCAACTTTTTGAAGCGAGAAAGGCTAGCTTTGGCAGTGTTCCCTCCCACCAGAGTCTTAGAAGTCCAGGTGCCCATAAAGGCATTATTTCTTTGTCTCTTGCCGAGGGGGAGGGAGGGCAGTGAGTGATGTTATTCCCACTTGACCTTCTCTGCTGGCCTCTGCTCTGTTTCTTTCTCGCTTATTTTTTCTTCTGGCAGGATCTGATCTAAGCCTTTTGCACTAGATGAGGTAGCAGCCTTCCCCTCCCTGGAAGAAGGGCTAGCATAACTTTCCATTGATCACTTTCCCTATTTCTGAGAGTCTGTCAACTCTCTCATCTCTGATTTGTTTGTTTGTTTTCTTCAACTCTGCTCTCTTAGCCTGCTTTCTTAACAACATTATACCACATTGTAACATTACTCTGTTTTGGCAACAATCCCTTAATTTTGGTTATCTCATTGAGAATTTCTTCCTCTGGGCCAAATCACTCCTGCCAGCAAGGAGCAAAAGGGCACGTTGCAACAAGTGGAATAAGTTCTCCTCAATGGAATAAATTCTATGGCTCATGCTCCCATTGCTCAGATACCTCCCAGTTAGTCTCAACTGTCACCACCTCCCTTTCTTTTCTGGTTTCTCATCTGTTCTTTAATTACAGCTATCTTCCCTGACAGAAACTTGCAAATGCTCAGATTTCTTACACCTGTGATACCAAATAGCAATTGCTCTTGTACTCACATTAACCATTTATTCTTTTTATTGCTTGACTGGGAGAACCCAAATAATGCTTTTCCCCTCTGCCCAGCCACAGCAGAGACAGGAATTTCACAGAATCTCTCAGTGAAGCAATTTTACCTCTCTTGAGCTCAAGTTACCTTTTAACCATTTAATTATTTTATTGACCCCCCCCCACCCAGGAGAATTCACAGCTTTCCAACAGTGCCAAAAAGACAGACAAGGAAGGGTAGGGGTTTGCAATACCTGGCCATTCAAGGGTGCATTCTATCGGTTCTCTGCCAGGGGCAATTACACTTCTGTGGAACTCTGACTTCGCTGCATAGCCCAATCTCTCTCTCTCTCTCTGCTTTACAGTCCAAAGCGAGACTCCACAGATTAGGATAGGAAAATAGGTCCTGCGTACCAGGGTGCTAAATCCCTCCTAATGAGGAGACCTTGCAGCCTTGGGATCCAGTTCTAAACATCTGACACACAGACAAACAAATTCAACAATTCTCAACCTTCTCTTTCCCATTCTCCTGGGTCCCATTCTCCGGGACTTCTCTTGTCCTTCCTTAGGGTTTTCTCTGGCACCCCTCCCGCCATCTTTTCTGAAGGAGCACTGCCCTGGTCTCTTGCCAATTCAAAAGGGCTTACTAGGGACTTAGGCACTCCCCTTTTCCCAGAAAAGTTACCTGTCAGCCGACTCTTCTTCTTTAATCTCTGGGCCCACTCCTCGGGACCTCTGGCCTGCTTCTGCTGATCCATGGAACCACTGCATGCTGGAGATGAACCAAAGAACTTCAGGGAAGCTGAACTCAGCCTCTTGGTGCCTCTGGGTCCCCAAAGGTTTATTTTCTCCCATCCTGGTAGAGCCTCCTTGGACAGCAGAAGTCTATCGGTTCCATCTGGGTCGCCAATTGTTGCACACACCATCTGTGCCAAGAGTTGAGTCCCTCCAGCCCAAATTAAGAGACTCAACAGCCAGAGTTCCAAGTGAGTTGATCCAGAGATTCCTTTATTACCACTAGTGGCAGGAGGAAAACCTGTATCTCTCTATACCACCATTCCTCCTGCGTTTTTCCTCAAACCCATCTTTACAAAACATAGCATATTTATACAATTTCTGATAACAAAACAGATCTCATTGATTGGTTACAAATCCTCGCTCTTAGCCTTTTGTGGTGTCTTATTGGCTTAAAGAAACCTGTCTCTACCAGGGTGAGGTAATTCCTTAGGGAGGTCTTTGTTCCCTACTCCCAATCTCCCATCTTCCTGGCATCCAGCATCCTCCCCGGTTTCTGGTTTGTTCCAGAGAATGAGTCAGTAAGTACAATCTCTACTGTGTGGGCGAGATGGCCCCTTTCAGACTAGGAGGTCCTTCCTTGAGGCAGGGAGGAATGCTTCCCTTATCAAAGGGTGCTAACAGACCTCTGATAACATTCTCTTGCTAGGGAAATGTGTTTCCTTTCATTATATATATATATATATATATATATATATATATATATATATATATATATATATATATATATATATATATATAGCTTAGCAAGGACTCTTAATAGAGGCCTATTGTCCATTGTTCCAGACCACTTCAGGCCTGGGATAGAGTGAGATAAAGCACTATGTACTTTTAAAGCAAGCCCTGCAAATATAATACTCTGAAAGTAACAGTTCAAATGCAACAGTAGTGCAAGGTAGGTTAGAGCAAATGAGTTCAGTGATCTGGATTAGTGCAATTCCATTTGGCACTATGTCCATGCTCTAATGCAAATCTGAATCTACATCCTACACTATCCATGTCAGGTATACCTGCTTAGAGATTAGGATTTATTTATTTTTTTAAAAAAAATAGAAAATATCTTTTGAACTCTTCCTTCATTATCTACAGGACTCATGCTCTCTTTCACAGATAGTTTACCTTACATTCCTTACATTTCAATTATACCTTATTAGAATTTCTTTGAGATGACTTGGTAAAGATACAGACTAAGCCTGGTATGATAGCAGCAGACCAGGATGTTTAAAACTAGATCTGCCATCTGCCTTATTCACAAAGGGGTAAGTGGTCTGATTTTTAGAGCAACTGTGGTGCATGAACTATATGTGTCATGCCTTCTCCCTGGCATGTCTTCTTATGAGGTGTCTTCCCTTTTTTATTCAGTCATGTTCTGATATGCAGTCAGTCTCTCTCAGAGAAAAGGTAGGTAAGTAACAAGGTAAAGAACTCCATGGAAACTGGAATGAAGGCCAAAACTAGACTTGACCCATAATTGGGTCTTCAGCATTTAAATGTACAAATGGTATTGGCCCCTTCTTCTCTGTCTGGTTTTCTCTTCAAAACAGCCCACTTTTATGGGAAAATATGTGAAGAGGGGCCATAGCTCAATAGTAAAGCATCTGCTTAACATGCAGAAGGTCTCAAGTTCAACCCCTAGCATCTCCAGCTAAAAGGATCAGATGGTAGTTTATATGATAGACCTCCATCTAAGATTTTGGAGAGCCACTGTCAGTATGAATGGGCAATACTGACCTTGATCAATAGTCAAATTCAGTATAAGGCAGCTTCATATGCATTCATGTGAAGGGGGAAGATTTTAAGCTGAACAGCAGCTATAATGTGAAGGGTAGAGCTACTAGCCACTGCCCTTGCTCTTCATCTGTTCAGACTGGCAACATTGCTTTTGATTTTTGTAAAAAAAAATGCATGTCTACATGCCACATTTAAATTGGACCACTGCAATGGAAGAATGAATTCAACAAAAATAAATTTGTATGCTGGCAAATACATAATTCATAAAACATTTAAGACTGTAGGGTGATTGAACCCTACAATTCCACTATGTGCTCAAAAGCGTATACTATTACAAAGCTCGAGTAGTGAAGTTCAAAGAGGCCCTAACTTTTCTAACCCCTAATAGGGCTCTGTACTTCAGTATTAGTGAGCTGCAGTAAAATACTTTGCTAGCTACTGACACAGCTCAGATATGGCAGTAAAGAAATTAGGGTCCAGCTACTTCCAACTACCTACAATGTGGGAGAAAATTGCAAGATGGAGATTCTATTAAAGCCACATTATTTAACAACCCATAATAGCATTTGACAAAAATGAATTATGGCTGTTGCTGCTGGTAAATGGTCTCCTTTTACATGGCACAGGATGGTAGCTGGTTGCACTTTTACAATAGCAACAACAATTTGCTTTAGCAGATAATAGAATAACCTGCGCTAAAAGCATAGTCTGTGCTAAAAATAAAATGCTTGTCATGAGAACAAGCTACAACAACCTGACTGTCCCTTGAACAAGTTATAACATTGTTTTATTTTGTAGTATAGATGGGACCTTGGCTGTATTGTATATCCAGACTTGAAGGTCAAGGTACCATCTGCACAGCACAATAAGACTGTGTTGTAACTGGGTCCCTTGGTACAGCTGTATTTGTAGTGAAGCAGAACCTTCTATACACTGACTGCTACAGATTACATTTGCTCTTTTCTCTTTCTTCATGCACACACGCACACAGACAGACACAGACACACATATAAAGTGTGCCCCGAGGACATCTCTAGAGAATCATGCTTTCTCGTTTTCTGTTAAAGGAAGTGTTTTGATTTAATGACAAAGTCATTGTCAGTCAAAATCAAGAGATCTAAAGAATCACAGTTAACTTTCTGCAAGTAATCAAAAGTGTTTGGAGGGGTTGAGAAAAAGAGCAAGCCCATTTATTCATCTCAGTAGGCATTTGGGGAAGGAGCAAGCCTCAATGCCATTATCTGCAATGTAGCTGGGTGTTATTAGTTTTCTAAGTTTAACGCACCTGATATTTAGTTCTTTGCAAATACAGAAAAGCACGATTGTTTTATCAAGTGTTGGGTGGGGGGGCAGAAGGTTGGCTTTGCAAAAAAAAGGGCATCTGTTTAAAAGAATATATTTCAATTAATCAGCTTTCAGATGGGAATGGACAGCAGGTTCCAAGGGAGGATATATTGTGAAATTACAGCTTGTAATATGATTAGGGATGGGCATGTACTGGCTCTTGAGTTAAAGTTTGTCACAAATTTTGGCCAGTTCATGGTATGTGAAAGAATGTTTGTGAAAGGACACCCAGCACAAACATTTCACAAAGTTTGGTGCTGTTTGTGGGGGTTTGCATTGGTTTGTAAATAATTATAGTTATAGGCAGACTCTCTCTGCTCAATTAAACTGTTTTCAAAACTTCAAGGCAATAGTGTGGGCAGAATTGTCCAGCTTTGGAAACACCAATAGGAGCTCTCCAAAGCTTAACAGGCACTGATGGCTGCCAATAACAGAGTTCCCATTCTTATCTACGGGATTAGAATGTGTGTGTGTGTGTGTGTGTATGCTCGGAAGAGCCCTGTGGCACAGAGTGGTAAAGCTGCAGTACTGCAATCTGAGCTCCCTGCTCACGACCTGAGTTCAATCCCGGCGGAAGCTGGGTTCAGGTAGCCGGCTCCAGGTTGACTTAGCCTTCCATCCTTCCAAGGTCAGTAAAATGAGTACCCAGCTTGCTGTGGAAAGTGTAGATGATTAGGGAAGGCAATGGCAAACCACTCCATAAAAAGTCTGCCGTGAAAACGTTATGAAAGCAGCGTCACCCCAGAGTTGGAAATGACTGGTGCTTGCACAGGAGACTACCTTTACCTTTTATATATATGCTCAGTTCAGCTTCACACCCTCTCATCTGTTGGCTGGTGGCAGTTACACAGAGAGGCTGGCTACTTGTTATAAGCAGACTAGCAGATCAGGTTATCTCCTGATTGTGAACTCCCTGCTGGGGTTTGGGGATGTTAGATGGACTCAGGGCTCTGAGTCATTCCATCTCTCAGCTCATGCCAAGTAGAGGGGGCCAGCTAGTGAGTTCCTCAGCTGAGGATCCACATTTTGATTCTGTTTTCTCTCCCCAGCTGGGGTTTGGAGGTGCTAGGTGGACTCAGGGCTCTGATCCATCCTGTCTCTCTATTCAAGCCAAGCAGAGGGTTCTTCAGCCCACATTTTGATTGTGACTCTTCTCTCCTGCTGGGGTTTGGAGTATTAGGTGGATTCTGAGCCACCTTGTCTTTTGGCTCACACCAGGCACCAAACCCAAGCCAGCCCACTTAGCTACTGGGTGCCTTGGCTGAGGACACAGATTTTATATCCCTCCACCCTTCCTGATTGTGAACCCCTCTGTGCCATATGAGTGAAAGTGGGTACAAAGCATGCTCATCGTGAGGGAAAGACATCTTCCATCCCTGTACCACAGGCTTCTGCCCCCAGGCACCAAACCCATCCTTCCAGCCCACTGAAGCCTGCACAGTCTTGAGCCTCCTTTTCCTATTCTGTCCTAGAGGCTCCCTGCAGAGGCAAAAGAGCTGTTAACACTACCCAGAGATCAACAGTTGCTAACTCTTTTGGAGAAGAGGACTCTCATAGCAGTGAGGTTGCCTGTACATTTGGTGTGTGTAACTTTCAGGGGATCCATTCTATACACTTTTGTACCTGTGACTGACATTTTCCCCAAAAACACTTTCCTGGCTTGACTGAGCCCTGTTGGGTTTGCACTGCCACAGTGGCATAGGTTCTGATGGGCTTGCAAAAATGCCCCCCAC
Source organism: Heteronotia binoei (assembly GCF_032191835.1). Lineage (NCBI taxonomy): Eukaryota > Metazoa > Chordata > Lepidosauria > Squamata > Gekkonidae > Heteronotia > Heteronotia binoei. Next base: position 126,214,510 of record NC_083226.1, on the reverse strand, counting down.
CTTCAGTTTCTACTGCTGAGATTCTCTGGGACTTTGGTTGTATTGGGAGCTTTTATTGTCCTTGCTTTTTCCTTTCCTTTCCTTTCTTTTTTTTTTTTTTACTTTTCCTTGCTATTGGAAACAATGAAGAGTGGGGGCACCTTTTTGGGAGGTGTAACTTGTACCCTATAAATCCAATCTATGCATGACTTGGAAGACATGTAGAAGAGAGTCAGCTGGAGGTCTGTTGCCAGTTTGGTATCTACTTTGTACAGGATCTGTTCTATATACTCCTGAATCTGTGCTTGTCATTTCTTCAGAAAGCACTTACCTGGGGGTACCTTCTTTGGGGAGCTGTAGCTTGGACCCTGTTAATTCAATTGTCACCAAATTTGGAGGGCATGTAGAGGAGAGTTCCTGTGAGTTTGGTTTTTCTGTCATGCTTAGGGACATTGTACCGTATCATGAACCTCATGAACTGAAGCAGTTCATTTAGTACCAAAAAGTTCTTGATGGTCTGTGGTTCATGATGCCATTAACCATGAATAAAAATGGACATGAACTGAAAAAACCGTGGCTCATGTTAGTTCAAACTGAACTGGGAGGATCGTTCATGAACTGAACTAGTTCATGGCCCCCTAAAGCCTGTGTAAAGGGATCACAGTTCCTTTAAACAGAGTTTGCAGAAAGCCCAAAAAACAATTGAGCCATGGAGAGTAGCCTGCTCCCCTCTGTTCAGCTGTTTTGAGCTGTCTTGAGCAGTGCCTTTAAACTTTATAGAGACTGTAGAATACAGCCCAAAACAGCTGAGAGGTAGGCAGTACCTTACCACCACTCAACTGTTTTTGTGGCTTTCACAGGAACAGAAAGCAGTGGTTTAAATGAACTTAAATTCCTTTTAACCCCCTGCTTTCTGCTCTATCCACAAAATGCTTCAAAAGGTCATGAAAGTTTGTGACAGTAGACCCATTACAAACTTTAGTTTGCTAACCACAGATAGGGCAAAATTGTGATAAATTTAACTTTGTGGTTCAGTTCATACTAGTCCCTAAGCATGAACCAAACCATGCTTTCCTGATTTATTTCAATCCCTAAATTTGTTGCCTTCAGAAATGTATCCAGCTTGCTTTTTAGGGCTATGTTTTCACAATAGTATTCTGTGAACACAACTCCAGCAATTCACTTCTTTGGTAGTTAGAAAGGTGCTAGATTCTGCTCCATGTACAAGAGAAGCTTCTGTTCTTGCATTCTCCTACAGTTCTAGGAGTTTGAACTGGTACCATAATCATGTTACACACATAACTATCACTCAGTCACCCACAGGTCAACCCAAAGCTCCAAATCACATTTTTACATTTAGAGAGAGCAAAAGGCAGTAATGCTAATTTTCATATGAGTAAGGCAATAATACTACCAAGTCACAATTTGCAGTCCTTCTTTTCTTCTTAGAGTGCATTTGAAAATTAACAGAAAACACAAATTTGAAAGTATGATTGGCTGTGCCCCTTGGTCCCTCCAATCCTGCCTCCCCCCGCCACCCGGAGCGATCACCTTGGCCCTTCCACTTCTGCCTCCCTCCCTCCTGGCAGAATTGGCTGTGTCTCGGCCCTTCCGATCTCGCCTCCCTCCCTCCTGATGCAATCGCCTTGGTTTTTCCGCCTACCTCCCTCCTGGCATGATTGGCTGTGCCTTGGCCCTTCTGCTCCTCACCCTCCCACCTCGCCAAAGCTCCCTGCACCCTGCCCCCAACTTTGCCGCTGCCATGCCCCTCCCCCCCCCAGTGTCAGCAAAGTCAGGGAAGGTGCCGTGGCAGTGAACACACTCAGAGCTGGTGACTCTGAGTTCACCCGCTGTCTCCCCACCCTCGCCAAGGCTTTGCAAACCTCACAAGGTTGGGGGGGGGGGTTTCCCGGCCCTCTCCCACTTTAAAGTGCAAGAGAGCCGAGAATGGGAGGGGGCATGCACTGCATGCAACCTGATGACGTCATTTATGGTGACTTCATCGGGACACGCACATGCGAAAAAAGGGGGGCTAGGGCAGATTTTGGCCTGGGGCACTGTAAAGGCCACTGCCAGGCCTGAGTAAAGGTGGATTTTAGAGAGATGTTTGAAGTAAGGCAGAGCTACATTCCATAGGTAACCTGGGAAGAAATTTCAGCCATAAGAAACAACAAAGGAGAAAGGGTGGAGATGACTAAAGAAGCAGGAAATGCTTGGTGGCTATGTAAGTGTTTTGATTATTTGTTTTGCTGTCAAGTCACAGTTGACTTATGGTAATCCCATAGAGTTTTCAAGACAAGTGATATTCAGATATGCATTGCCATTGCTTGCCTCTGTGTAGCAACTCTGGAGATTCTTGGTAGTCTACCATCCAAATATTAACCAGGATTGACCTTGCTCAGCTTCCAAGATCTGACAAGATCAAGCTAGCTTGAGCTATCCAGGTCAAAGACAGAAATGGAAGAATAAAAGTCATGAGATAGAATGTATTAATAGTAGGTAGAGACATGCAAAGGATCCATGGACAACCTGGAAAACAAGGATAAAGATTTTGTACTAGATGGAGAAAAGCCTTATCATTAGTGTATGGCAGCAGCAAAGCATTATCTCTCACATTTTATTCTGACCTTCCACCAAATTGTTCATCCTCAGTTTTATCCTCACAACAATCATGTCAGTTAGGTAAGGCTGAGAGAGATTGACTGGACAAAGGTAAATGTCGAGAATCATGAATGAGTTAGGATTTGAACCCATGTCTGCCCAGGAGTCCTAGTCTAACTGGTGTGTAATGTTGTTTCAAGATATGAAGCAAATGAAGAAGATGTAAAGCATAAAGAGCTAAGCCACCAACCTGGAATCTAAGATCTAGGCTTCTCCATGGAATCATCTCAAAGGAAAAGTAATTTCAGTTCTGTCTATCTAATATTCTATCTCTATTGCTGGAGTTTAAGAGGGGTTTTAAAAGGGAAAAATGGTTACCTGAGTTGATAAAACTGCCAGTGAAACATGACGTTAAAATTTGTTACATGATTCCTATCAGAAATGTATGCAACTGTTTTAAGGCTAAACAGTTGCTCCAACAACAATTCTGAGAACACAGTTCCAGCAGTTCATCTCTCTGGTACTAAGCCATTAGATTCTGCTCCATCCACTGGAGAAGCTTCCATTCTTTCATCAGGCCAGCCTGGGCACAAATTTGGAAGTGACAGAATTTCTTAAAAAATGAACACCCTAGCGTCACAAATGGGATCTTCCTAATGTATTAACATCTTCTCTGGACTTTAAAAGATTTTTCTCCCTCTGGGCCCTAATCACATCATCCATTCCAAATTTAATTCCTTTAATGCTAAATAATGAACTAGGCCTATGTGAAAAAGAATTTGCAGCCTTTGGTGCTTTACCTTTTGAAACACCTCTTGGAGCTTCACAATGTTCTGTTCTATATCGTGTTCTTAGACTATTTCTACATGCAACAAATCTACAGACCGAGATGTAGCAGGTCAGTTCACTATTTAAAAAAAAACAAACTTCTCCAATTGCTCCAGTTTCCTCAATAGGTTATTACTTAAGAAAATCCATATCTAATCCCCCTTTTTCTTTAATATATTTAATATAACCAAAATGAGCAGCAATTTGTTGTCTCTGAAAACGTTTGGAAAAGATTGTTATTCTCTCTGTGTGTCATAGCAGAATGAAGTGAGGACAGCAAAAGGGGCAGTGAGGGAAGAGAGTGACTCAACGTATAATCTATCTGACAGGAATTTCTACCCAGAAAAGGAAGCAGGTGTCTCAATAAAGTTTTATTCCAGTAGATGCTCCTGTGCACAGCATTCATGATTTTTGGCAGTTGTTGCCTTCTCTCAGTGGTTTGACAAGAACATTCTGTATCCTATTTGCTAGTCACTTTCCCACACTTTGGCTTTATTACCTTTGTACACATGGGCATATGTTTTGCATGATTTTTTTGAAGGCAGGAGCTGCAGACTGGGAAAGGCAGAGCTAAATCCCTCTACCTTGCAATAAGCAATTTGCCTGCAGGTGTATAAAACAACCTCCAGGTGGTGGCTGGAGATCTCCTGGGATCACAACTGATCTCCAGGCAACAGAGATCAGTTTCCATTGAGAAAATGGCCAGTTTAGAAGGTGGACTGTATGTCGTTATATCTTAATGAAGCCCCTCCCCAAACCCACTCTTCCCAGATTCCACCCCCAAATCTCCAGATATTCCCCAAACCAGAGCTGGCAACCCTAATTATTACTTATATCCTCTGGAAGACAGACACTGTGGGAATAGAGGCAATCCAGGTCATCCGCTACTACACACAGTAGACACAATATCTCTAGGCAGAAAGTGTTTGTTGTATCTTGTGGAAGGCAGGCAAGTGGGCTGCTGCATAGGCAATGGAATGAAGATAGGGGCAAACATCTTTCCATAACAGAACAAAACTGAAAAAGATACTAGTGGGCTCCTCCAGAAGACCTGGGTCTTGGCAGCTGCTTCACTTCAGGATATGCTGACACCAGCTTTGATGTACAAGTATGGAGCAAACAGCTGCAAATCAAAGTTTTGCCTGGATTGTACCCATCAATCCAGGCAAAATTGAGGTGCTGTTGGTCAATAATGAAGCCATTCAGGGAATGAGGAGATAGCCTGTTTTGGAAGGGGATGGACTCTCCCTGAAACACCAGGTTTATGGCCAGGGGATGCTGCTGAATCCTGGTCTAAGGATGGAGGTTCAGGTCTCCAATGTAGCATATAAGACTTTTTATCAGCTTCAACTAATATGCCAACGACAACTTTCTTTTGAAAGGCATTTTTTTGACTATGGAGATCCATGCAGTGATCTTATGCAGCTTTGCACACTCCAATGTACTTCATATGATGACTTACTGAAAACTTACATTGGTCAAAATGTGGCAGTCTTGTGGCTAAGGGCTGGATCCATATCACCCCCATGTTGAAAGTTATGTACTTTCTATTTGTTACTGGGCACAATTCAAGCTATATTTAAAGCCCCTAAACAGCTTAGACCCAGGCTACTGGGACTGCCATCTCTCATTCTCCAGCTCAGCAATTAAAGTCATTATCTCATGCCCTGATCTCTGTGTTCAAACATACAGAAGTAAGGCAAGTGGCAACCAGAGATAGGGTCTTCACAGTGCTGATATCTCATCTGTAAAAGCCTTTCTTCTTTAAGCTCACCTGGAGACTTCTCCTTAGAATTTAGATGACAGGCTAAAACATTTGATTCATCCAAGCTTCTAACTAACAAGCATTTTGTTGTTCATCATATTGATCCTGCCTGTTTTCTCCTTTCTGAAGTACATGTTATGCTGCTGTTTTTATTGACTGCTGTTTTTAACACATAGTTGGTTGTACTGTGAAGAAATTACATTTAGTATTTTTTCTTAATAGTTTCATTTATATATATTTCAATGTGGCTATTTGTTGCTTTATTTTTGTTAGTTGCCTCAAGGAGAGAAGGGGTATAAATATGCTTACTCAATTAACAATCAAATGTGCCTACATTCTTCAATCAAGTATGGTAAAGATATTGCTGTGGTTTTTAAGTGGAATTTGCTAGCTAAAAGCTATCATTGCCTGTCATGATGCTGTCTTACCTTATTATTTCATCTCTGAGCCCACTGCTATACTGATATATAGAATGTGTCCAATTGAAACCACTGCCTGTGACATATATGTTATTTGTTTTATTGTATTTTATGGCTTTAGCTTGTAGTTCTTAATTGTTTTAACTTTTGTTGTTATCCACCCTGAGCCTGCTTGCAGGAAAGGAAGGAATACAAATTATCAAAAATAAATAAATAAAAAAACAAGACTATATGCTATTTATTTGAAAACAACTCCTGTGGATATGTATGGAAAGAAATGTTATTCAGACCAGTATTGTGATGAAGTTACAGATTTATCATTAGTTTTTTAGATGAGGTTTATATGGATGTAGCTGAAACTTACCACTTTTAGTTAGTTCTTTTCCATTGTTTTTAGAGCAATGCTAATGAACTGCAATGTATTAGTTCTGCTATAGTAGTTCTCTGGCACACCTATTAATTTCAAGGAAGTCTCAGGATGAGCTTGTCCCCCACCGAATGCACCCTTAGAATTTTAACAGGCAGGAGACCAAAAGCACCAACTTCAAATGGGACATTCAAAAACAAAAGGTTGAAATAAGTTCTTCAGGGCAAACTCCTCAATGGTCCTCCTGACTTCACAGGAAAAGTTTTCAAAAGAAAAACTGACTTTCATTTGCTGAAAAACTTTTCCAGAGCAGTAGAAATCTAGTGCTCAGAACTGGGATGGGATCATTTGGGGTTTCCATTTTTGTAATGAAATAGTCTTCTAGAAATTAGCAAGACACAGATCCTCATCCTCCCTTGGCATTTAAGTAATTGAACCATCTTAAATGTTTCTAATAGAAATGGGTTATAAGGTATGTCATTAAATGTAAGGGTAATTTGTTCAGTTTCTTAAATGTCCCTGAAGGATTTTTATGAGGGGACATTCTCACAGCCTGTGTGAAGAACCAGTTGTCCACAGACCATTCTTTCTTGTAGGTATCAAAAGTGCCCTTTTGAATTAGGGCTGCTTCACACAATGCAGAAAAAGATGCATTTTTGGTATACCCACCACATATCCCAGAGGGAAACTGTAATTTCTAAAGCAGAGATGTGTGATGTTAACATATGGCAAATTTAAGCCTAGTAACTACAACTGGTCAAAGCTCCTTGGTAAAAGTTTGTTACAATATGTTGAAAATGTCTCTCCTTCAAGCTGTACAATTCTCACCAAAGGGGGACGTTCCACAAATCCGTCATATTTACATAAAAACTTGGCCTATTTCTTTTCTGGCTTTGGATCTATATGCTTCTTCATGCTTCTAAACAGTCTCTGGAGTGGATTTTCTGGGCATAGCTTAACTATTTTGTGACTCTTTCTGAATGGTTCCATCTCCCCCTATTCCTGTTTCCACCTTCTCGATAGTTTAAACCTCATTTTAATCTTTTGATTATGATCCAAAGAAGTGAAAATATAATTATAAATGGAATAGAAGCAAGAATTGCTGTGGCAGTTGGGAGACACAGTAAATGAAGTTCTCATTGCGCTTGCGGTTCTCTTCCCAAGTACATAATATTCCTTTGGAGTGTAGCCTGTGGCTGAAGCTTGAGTTAACAGATTGCCTTCTTTTAAATGTTATATCTTATTCTAGAATGTCACATCTTCATAAGGCATAATAGTACCTATAGAAGACATTTAAGAAAAGTACAGGCCTATATATAAGAGATAACCCTGCTCTGGCTAAATTTTTATATTAAGTTTTCTCTCTGAATTGGCTGCACATTTCAGCAAATAAATGAAATCTCTGTTACCATACTTCTGTAACTGCAAGCTAAATGCTGAATGATTTTGCTTGCATATATGTGCATTCAGTGTACCTCTTTATCATTATAGCGTTAAATTCCAGTAGCTGCTACAGGATCTTTCTACCCCAGCTGTGGGGAAACCAGTTAAGAAAGGCATAAAACTCATGGCCGGGTAATATTAATTAAATAAATGACAGACTTGTCACACAAGGCCAACATTTCAGTATTATCTGAGATAAAACAGCATCTTAAACAACATGGGTCATGTAACAGCCAGCCCTAGCACAACCTGCAAACTGCCATCTGTAAAATAAAAGTGTGTGTGTGTGGGGAGGGGGGGAGTTCAGATCACTCAAAGTGTTTTAAAATTAAATAAATTTTAAAATTTAAAATTTCTGTGAAGCCCTACAAGAAAATATTATTTATTTGCTTGTGTCCTCAATATTTTTTCCAGGAATAAGTGGGAAATTCTTGAATGAAATTTTCTTCTGCGTGTCTATTCTGTCAAAGTATTCTTATATTTCTGTCTCATCCTTCCTCCAGGCAGGATTGCACGCACTGCTGTGACAAATAGAAAACTGTGGAATAGTGGGGAAGGAGTTTGTGGAGGATGTGATATCACTTCTTGGTGATTATATAGACTGTCATCTAGAGTGTGAAGACCACTTTTTATCTCCTGCTCATCAGTTCCTTGAGGTGGTAAATTGGTGCTGGGGGCTGGTAGTTTCCAACTTTTCCCTCTCATCCTTTTGCAGTAGTTTGGTCTTAGAGAAAGTGACACAAGATCACTCAATGAACTTCATGGCTCAATGCAGACTTGCACATGTGTCTCTGACATCCTAGTCTGGTGCACTAACAACCCCCTGCCACACTGCACTTTTTCATTGACTATACTGCAGCCATTAGTTTTTCACACTTACATGGATACACACCAGGTCTTCTAAAAGACCCCAGTTATTTGTCCGGGCTTGTGAGTGGACACTTGTAGAAGATATTGCAGCCCATATTATCAATATTGTGGCAACTGGAGGCTTGAGTTCCTGTAAGGCAGAAAGTGGCTAATAAATGTTTTAAATAAATAAATAAGAATATGCAAGAAAGTATCTGCAGTTTAAATCTAAATCAGCCCTGAAAAAAGAAACCACTATTGTCTCAGCTGCAGCTCTCTGTGGACGATTTGTACATTATGATATTGTCCTTACTAACAGGCCTGTTGTATGGTTTCCCTAGGTAATATCTATGAAATACTGCAAACATCGATACATATATGCCTATGACTGCCAGTCACTTCTAGATAGGGTTGCCAAGTCCAATTCAATAAATATCTGGGAACTTTGGAGGTGCAGCCAGGAGACCTTGAGGGTGGAGCAAGGGTGTGACAAACATAATTGAACTCCAAAGCGAGTTCTGCCCATCACATTTAAAGGGACTGCACACCTTTTAAATGCCTTCCCTCCATTGGAAATAATGAAGGATGGGGCACTTTCTTTTGGGGCTCATAGAATTGGACCCCTTGGTCCAATCTTTTTGAGACTTGGAGGGTGTTTTGAAGAGAGGCACCAGATGCTATGCTGAGAATTTGGTGCCACTACCTCAAAAAACACCTCACTGAGCCCCAGATAACCACAGATCAATTATCCATTATACCCAATGGGAATCGGTCTCCATAAGGAATAATGGAGTGCCAAGCAGACATTCCCCCCTCGCCCCCGCTTTCTGATGACCCTGAAGCAAGGGGAGGGCCTCCAAACCGGGGAATTCTCTGCCCCACCTGGGGTTGGGCAACCCTACTTCTAGACCTCCTTAGCTAGGCATGCTATAATATGCTGAGGCCAAGGCCTATCCACATGTATCTATTTTTCAGGGGCAAAGTCTGAGTATTTTTGTGGTACACTAAAGTTATGTCAAGATGCAGTCCAGAACAATCTCCTTGTTAAGGCTATTTTTATACATAATAGAAACGGCTTATTTGTCGAATATGTACATGCTGCAAGCAGCTTCAGCCAAGTCTGGGACCTTACAATATGTTTCTATGTGATCCCCAGATTTTATATATATATATATATAGTATATAACTGAAATAATAATAAATTAGATAGCCCTAAAATTACTGCTACACTTCAGACTCTCATTTTGCAGTGTGGTTCAAAAGCCCACATATTACTTGAACTGGAAAAGTCTTTTCTCACGCCCCCTCCTGACCAAAGCCCCTACAAATAGTTATGTGCTACCTACAGTACTGAACTCCTGCTGTTTTGCTCTTCACCTGTGACCCAGAAGAATCACCACCATCCCTGCTCTCTCTCTATCTCAACAGCAGTAGGTGCACAATTCTGTGCTCTCTGTAATCACTCAAACCACAGGTGTGCATGAGGAGTAGCCAGGGCCAGAAGTAGATTACGTGACAGAATACCAGTAGGTGATTTTAAAAAGCCATCCTCTGCCATAACTTTTTTTTTTGCAAGGTATGCAAAAGCAAAGGAAGTTTGAGCTCTGCTGAAATCTACTTAGTTTCTTTCACAAAAATATTAATTTTCCTCCCATATAGGATTGCCAACCTCCAGGCAAGGCCTAGAGATCTTCTGAATTACATATTCAGATTATCAAGATCAGTTCTTCTAGTAGGGATGCCAGATGCCCTGATTGAGGCAGGGGTCCCCTGACACCAAGCCCTACCCCCAGCTGCCTGTCAGCTGGCTGGCAGGGGGGGATTTACCAGGAGAAAGGAAAAGAGCCTAGGCCTCATTGCTTGCATTGCACAGGAAGTGATTTAATCACACCAATGACATCCGAGTGATGTTCTGGTATTTAGACAAAAACTCTAAGGTAGAAGCCAGTTTTGCCCTAGTATTTTTGCCCAAATACTAGTGCATCATCTGGATATTGTTTGTATGATGACATCACTTCCTGTGTGATGGCAGTGATGAAGCCTAGGTCTTTCTCTTTCTCCTAGGAAGTCCCCCTGTTATATATGTGATCGGTAATGTGTCTATTATATGGAGTTCTTGCCTGGCTCATTGGAGCCTGAAGGACCAAGCTTGGAGACTTAGGAACAATGGGCAGTAGGATCCAAATCCCTGCTGCCCTGCTCCAATCACGGGTCCGCTGCTGATTTGAATGGTCCAATAGGATGCTAGCGCGGGAGCCTGGAATATATATATAGTTGGCCCTGTTGGCCCAGTAGTTAGTCTTCGAGTGCAGCCCTATATTATGTTGGACTAAATAAAGAGCTATGTTCACTGCCACCTCACCTCATCATTGCATGGAACCCACTATATTATAGTTGTGACAAGGATGGGATCCTGGTGAGCAAGCCCAACAACTGGCACCACACCGTGCCTTGCTGCATCCGTATCCAGCTCTGTGCCACACACCACCATTGCTGATGAAATGGCCGCTATGCCAGGAACGATTCCGACGTTTGATATAGCCAAACTTGAGTGATGGGAGACCTGACTGGAGGTACTGGAAAACTACATAGAACACCATGAGGTTGAGGGGCCCAAGAAGAAGGTGCTGCTTAGCTCTTGCAGCATGAACACCTTGGAGTTGGCATAGGGGCTCTTGGCACCTGTCACACTCAAGGCAGCAGCCTTTGATTACATCATCTCAGCCCTCATGACCCACTTTGCACCACAGCCAATGGTCCTGGCATGCCTCTTCGACTTCTTAGAGTGCCTCCAGCAATCCAACAAGTCCATGGGAGACTATGTCACTGCCCTACGCCGGCTGTCACTCTGCTGTGATTTTCCCCAGTTGGACAAGGCTCTGAGGGACTGGTTCATCTTCAGCCTGCAGGACAAGAAGCTTCAGTGGAAGCTGCTTGGTAAATGACACCAACCTTGCCAAAGCCATCAAGGAGGTGACCACGTATGAGAAATCATGGAAGGAGCAAGCGATGCCTCCACACATCAAGCAGCATCCTCATCTTCAGACTCAGAGGACTTGGGGGGAGACGACACTCTCAAGCTCCACCATGCAGCTTCGAAGCGCCAGCTGCCACTTGAGACTGAGACTACGCCTTCCTGGGAGTGTGCCAGCTGTGGGGAGCCACATGACCACCACTCTTGCAAGTTCTGGGACTCCGTCTGCCACCAGTGCAGAAAGAAGGGGCATCTGGCGCACATCTGCCACTCCAAATCAACTCGCCCAGCCCCAGAGAGTGCAACCCAGGCAAGAATGGACAATGTGTTACTGAGAGGCTCTGCCTGATAAAAACGGAGTACCCCAGTGCAAATAAAGAGAGAGGGTCTCCTACGTCTGTTAAACAAAATGGAGTCCGACCAAAGACAGGCCAAGAAAACACTCCATCCAAACAGGTGGAGTGGACCCAATAGAAAGCTTGTTTTGGTTGGTGCCTGAAGTCTGTTTCCCAGCATAGTTTCAACCATTCCCCCCCTCCAGTGCCTTCGCTCAAACGGGATGCATAATAACATGGGAACTGCGGGTAAGTATTACTCTCACTCTGATCTTCTGCTACTTGCCAATTGTCCCTTCCTCCAGTTTATCACCTCTACCTTGCTAACTCCAATCAAATGCATAATTTGATTGATCTTTCCATTAAAGGTCTTTGATCCTTTTTCAAGTGTCAGCCAAAACTGGTAACAAATTATTCAATTGCTCCAAGCTTATCATCCTAGCAAAATTCCCAACATAGCGATTCAAGATAGCCATCAATGGAACATCAAAGCCCATTGGTAGCTAATGACCTCCATCCGTCGAACCCCTATATTGTGTGGGTCAAAAACCCACCTCGGTGTGCATTCTGTAGGGCGCCATTTGCAGTCTGTACTACCCGTTACTCCAGTTATTGGGTCTATAGGGCACTACGCTGGTCGTTCGCGTTCCTCTCCATGTACTTCCCATTGAACAGATGTCTCCTCTTCTGGATCAGGTGAATATTACCCGCTTCAACAACCCTTGAATTCCTCTATTTATAACCTCTATTTTTCTTAGTCTCTTGATTGTTTGTACATAGATCTGTGTGTGTGTAAATTCTTTGTTACACATCTTAAGTAAACACTATAAAATATAATTGCTTGGACTATTCTTGGCTGAAAACCCGAACTCCGTATTATGGAAAGCAAAGATCTTCGCTCCTAAATTCGCTCTACCAAGTCTCTTAGCTAATTTCTCCATTAAAAATAACTTAAAAGCATTGCCTGTAACAAATTGGTGTTTGAACGCAGGCATTTCCTGAACATCTGAATTACACAAGTGCACACGTGTCTTTTGGTGCTAAGAATGTAGAGAGAAGGTTTTCAGCGAAATAGGTCCAGAATTTGGCCGTAAAGATTGATATTAAAACAGTGTAAATTCGTGTGAGTGAGTGGCTCTAGTTGAGCAAATCTGTCTTGTGGGTTGGCTTCCCCTTTCACCTCTTGCGAGGATCTTTAGCAAGACGCCCTGACTATTCCACAAGGATTGAGGTCTGCCCCAATCTGAGAGTATAGTTTGAACACAAGTGGCTAAAGATCCCCAAGTCCTTGGCCACCCCCAAGACCTTCTAAACTAGGCTATTTTGTGGGTGGAAACAGGCTAGGACCTCTGGTTAGGAAAATCTGCACAAACACACATAGGCATATATAAAAGACTGTAAAAGAAACACTATAGCCCCCTTTCCCTGCCCACGGTTTTAAAAGGCAAGAGAAAAGGAAAATCTTGCAATAGCATTGTCCACCTAGGGTCGCTCCCACAAAGGCAAGAGGCCAGAGTGAGCAGCTTGCCCTCTTTTGGTGTTATTAGGGTTAGACATTTTTTTCCCTGGACTGTGGAGACTGGTACCCCTCCCAGCCAAAAAACCTTCCAAGCTCTCTGAATAGTGTTTAGAAATTGCATAGCACGCACCTGAGCTGGCACGCAAGTCGGAACAGTGTGATTGTAGTTGGATATGAAGTTAGATTGTTGCTAGACTGCTTCCCAGGATTCTTCCTCCCCCCTCTCTTCCCAGCACCCGAGCTGATGCACAAGTCAGAAAGGTGTAGTTCCAAGATTGAGAGTTGTTTCCAGATTCCCCACCCCCTTCTCTCGCTCCCTCCTTGGAGCTGACATGAGGTCAGAAAAAGGTGGACCATCCCTTAGAAGCAAGAAGGAAAAGTATTGTTTAGAGCAAAATTTGAAGCTTTGTGAAACCCCTGCTGAAAGTTAGCACGTAGAGTGGAAAAACAGTGGGAAATTTGTGTGAACTGTCTCTCTCGCACCGGGGCTGGCACGGGGCAGAAAAGAGTGGAGTGCGAGACTTTGTAGAGTAGTTTACTGGATTACATTTAAACTAAAGTGTAAAGATAGAGCTGTAGACCTTGGGTTTTGAGAATAAATTGGGTAGAGTCAACCCTGAATATGCCAGTTCTCCCTCCCCTTCAAGCAAACCAGTACAGCCACCCCAGCCAGAACGGAGAATATGGGCCATCTCCAATCCAGGGTCAATACATGCAGCAGCCAAACCCATATAATCCTCATGTTCCTTCAGCCCTGGCACCTCCTCCCCAAGGAATGTATGCACCTCAGCAGCTCCAGCGGTGCCCTTGCCTCCCCCTCCTCCTCCCTCCCTGCCTCAACCAGGTGGAAATACAGGCTTCTGGGAGAAGGAGCACACCCCGGACACCTCTAGCATAAGGAATTATGCATGGAGATGGCTCAAGGATATGGGAGAGGACATGAGCCTATATGTTAAGAAGCCCACCCACATTTTCCTGGCAGCTGCGCAGGAATGGGAAAAGATGCTTGGTATGCAGTGGGCCCATGCAAATGCCCCTTCTGTGGCTGCCATTACCATTTTTTCCCCTCCTCAGCAGCTGTTCCCTAATCTAAGCCAGTATAAATAGGGGTGCCCCGGGTCCCATCCTCTTCCTACTGGAGTCATGGCACGTTTTAAGCCTGACGACTGGGGAAGACCGATGGTACGAGCAGGCATAGGGACCCTGGGGAATATCCAAACCACAGATCTCCTAGTAGACACCGGCCCTGCCTTAAATGTGCTTCACCCAGATCTTGTGGTAGCTGGAAACCCTGCCCATGTGCCTGTGACCCTTTCAGGCTTTGCTGGAGGTTCCCATGCATCCAAACTCTGGGAGAAAATTCCCATTAATGTTGAGGTACTGCATACAAGATTACAAGCTTGTGAGGATGAGGAAGAGCCTGGTATTCTGGGAATGCCTTTTCTGGGAATAAACAAGCTCACTGTAGATTTAGGTAATGGACTGCTGTGGCAGCTGGAAGATGGTCCTCCTCTCATTAATGCCGTGCATAGATGCGCCACCCTTAAGGCACCACTCCCATTGGTGCCTATCACCTCAGACCCATGGACTATCGAGTTTCCCAACATTTGGACTAAGGACAAAGCAGAGTGTGGCTTGGTTAAAAATGTGTACTGATTGAAGGAAGTGATCCCCCACCACAAAAACAGTATAAATACCCGGCTGAGGCCGAAGTCGGGATCACGAAAACAATTGAGGGTCTTTTGAAGTGGGATGTAATTCTCCCCATGCAGTCCATATGTAACTTGCCTGGAGGATGACAATAGACTACAGAGAGGATGACAATAGACTACATGGAGGATGACAATAGACTACAGAGCGCTAAATGTCATCACTCCCGCGGTGGCGCCTGTAGTGGCAAAGTACAATGAGATCCTGGCAGCCATAACGGCAGGGTCAAGGTATTATACCGTTTTGGACGTGGCCAACACGTTTCATTCAATTAGGCTCCATGAATCTTGCTGGTACAAATTTGTCTTTACATTCCGTGGACAACAGTATTCCTTCAAACGGACGCCATAGGGTTTCCATTCCAGCCCTAGAATCTGTCATGCGCATGTAGTTAAGATATGGGAGAACCTAAGCCTCTCCTCATGCGACCACGTGATCAGTTACGTGGACGATATCCTGATCCATTCAGACAAGCAGGAAAAGACACGTGAAATCACGCAGGAAATACTGAACTTATTGCAGGACACTGGCTTCAAGGCTAGCCGAGAGAAAGTGCAACTGGTAAAAACAGAAGTGCAATACCTAGGACTGACACTAGGAGCCAAAGGCAGAACTCCAGATGCACAAAGGGTGGAAGTCATCGCAAAGCTCCCTGCCCCCACCCATTTGCATTAACTAAGAGCTCTGCTAGGAACATTTAATTTCTCGCACGCCTTCATAGAGAATTTTGCCAATAAGGCCCATTCTCTCTATGCACTACTTAAGTAAAGGGCACAGTGGAAATGGGGAAAGGAACAGCAGGTAGCTTTTGCTGACCTCAAGAAAAGCCTTCTACAAGCCCCTGCGCTAGCGCACCCTGACATGACTAAACCATTTTACATTCAATTGGCCACCTCTGAGCAAAGTATCGCTGCCACCCTGAGCCAAAACCAAAATGGGGCTATGAGAGTTGTGGCTTATGCATCCCACAACTTGTCACAGCCAGAGAAACATTTCACCCCTTGCAAGAAGGTATGCTTAGTCCTAGTATGGAGTCTGGAACACTGAGAATTCATTATTGGAGAGCAAAGGTTATAGTACAGACCACACACACCCTGCTGAAGTATATACTGTATGGAAAAATTCAGAATGGGCAGGTCACTAACAGCAGAATTGCACAGTGGACAATAGCCTTGGTAAGCAAAGGCGTCGACTTTCAAAAGGAGTCAAAACAGCCGCCCTCTCCTTATGGCCTAATGATTGTAGGAACAGAACATGAATGCCCTATACCCGAATTTAAAAAGAATACATGGCCTGCGGTGTGGGAAGGATCCCTAGAGGAAGCACTGCAGCAGGGTTTCACATGTTGGTTTTGTGACGGCTCCTCATTACATGTAGAAAGGAGAGCAGTGACTGGATTTGGAGCAATTAGAACCTCGGACGGATATGAGCTTTTAGGCTCCGCACGTCCTCGCTCCAGCCAAGCAGTGGAAATAGAGGCTCTCCGGCAAGTCCTTTTCTTTATCATTTAGAGATCTCCTTAGCAGTATATACAGATTCAGAGTGGGTGGCCAAGATCGCCACCATGTGGCTCCCTAGATGGCTTGAGAACGGCGGGGTGAATTCAGGGGGGAAATCAATACCACACCTGTCGGTGCGGGTGTTAGCAGAGAGAGCTGTGTGATGTGCTCAACGGTGAGCCCCAGGAAAGAAGTGAGCCAAACACCTGCAGCTAGTGCTAAAACAGTGTATTTACAATATATACAGTTCGTGCTCACTAGTGCAGATAAATATACATTAATCACAGGACCAAAGTGCTCCGCCAGCAAGTATACTCTCGAAGAGAGACCTGTGCATTGCAAGCACAGTCCATATATAGTTCTGTCAGCCAATCCTGGCAGTCCACAGTCATGCTGACTCAGCAGGTCCTTTCCACCTGTCTTCAGCCGGCTCAAACTGGCCTGTAGATAAGGTCACTGTGACCTAGCATGCCAGCTAGATTACCTGCTGTCATAACAGAGCTGTCAAACTGTGTTCAGATAGATTCAATTACTGACACACCTCCTAATCTATCGTGCACAGTAAACCCAAACATTGTACACAGTTTTCATACATACTTTTGATAACTGTATATCACATGCAATGTTATGCCATGTTACATTCACATGCTTTTACATTGCTTCCTTAGACAGCAGTATTACACACTTATCCCATTCACAGGTTTACAGTTTCCAATCCAGGAACTCATCACCACTGTCCTGGTCAGCCAGTTCCTTCTGGCGTTTGGCTTCAGCCTCCTTGTTCCGTGCCTCACACTCTGCCACCCAGACCTTCCACGCCTCAGCCTTTTTCCTGAGCGTTTCTTGGAACCCTGGTGGGTCTGGTTTAACTACCAGTGTTACATAAGGCACCTTGTACCTGGCAGGAGGGATACCCTTTGTGGCTCTAGCAGATACTCTGGGTCCTGCACTCGGACCGGGCTCGACTCCTTCAAGCTCACTGCTTGCCACCTCCTGGGCTGGTTCTGCCTCTTGACTCAGAGGTTGCACCTCCTGACTCTGCACCTGAGGCTCTGTGCCAACTTTGGGCTCCCCTTCTCCTGGCCTACTGCTTGCCAGCTCCTGGGCTGGAGATCTGGGCCGTGTTCCAGCACTGTTATCAGTACTTGGCAGCAGTACAAGTTCTCTTTCTGTAGAATGTAATTGAGGCCACCTGGCGTGCTCATTAAATCTGGCAGTTCTACTGAAAGTTAGCTTGGCCCTCTTATCACAAAAGCGATAACACCTAGCTTCTGGCTTGTAGCCCAGAAAAGTTAGGCTCACTGCCCGGCCAGCTCCCTCCCTCCTGTTCTCAGAGGGGATGTCAACCCAAGCCTTCGTCCCAAAGACTCTTAAAAACTTTAAGTCTGGAACCTTATTGTACAGCCTTCTGTAAGGCAAGTCATTCACAGCTTTACACCAAATTCGATTGTGCAAGTACACTGCTGAATACATGGCCTCTGCCCAATAAGAAATTGGCAATTTGGCATCCTCCAACATGCTATACATTAAAGTCTGCAATCCAGCTCCATGCCCATTTTCCAGCCCATTTTCTTGGGGCGTGGCCAGGTTAGCTAATCTGTGGGCAATGCCCTTGTTCGCCAGCCAACGTTTAAACTCATTAGAGAGAAATTCCCCACCGCGGTCGGTCTGAATAGCTTTGATATGCGTATCCAACTCCCTTTCCACCGCTTTTGCCCATTTAGTAAACACCTTGTAAACCTCGGATTTGTGCATCATGGCAAACACCCAGGAATACCTTGTACAGTCATTGGTAGCCACTAGGCAATACCGCCTCCCCGACAGACTCTTTGGCAATGGGCCAATAACATCAAGATGAATGAGCTCTAAGGCACGCTTACTCTCTCTGTTGCTTTGCTTAGCAACTGCACAAGCCCTGCTCTTAGTCTTTTTGCAGACCTGGCAGTCTAAGTAACACCTGCAGGGCTTTACCTTCAGACCTGGCACCAACTGTAGGGTCTTTTTCAATGCGTTAAACCCACAGTGCCCGAGTCTTCTGTGGAACAGATGGATGCATTGGTCAAGCACTGGCACATTTGACACTTGTGCAACCTGGGCACAATGACTTTGAACCACATACACATTCCCATCTCTTTTCCCAGTAGCAAGCAGCTTCCCCCCACCTCCTAGGATTTTACAACAAGCTTTTTCAAACTTTACCTGATAGCCATCATCAATTAGCATGCTTACACTTAGCAAATTTGATCTTAATGAAGGGACACACAAAACATGCTGCAAAGTGCAATCCAAAACAGGAAACTCTACACAGCCAGAACAAGTAACAGCCGCGGTAGAACCGTCAGCTAATCTGACATGACTGAGTTCAGGAATGTCAACATCTCTCAGCAGCTCCTTGTCGCAGCAGAGATGGCTCGTTGCACCAGAGTCTAATATCCAGGCAGACCCGGTACTCTCTCCTGCAGAAGTGACCAGCTGGGCTTCTTCCTCACATCTGCTGGTGGTCCACTGCCCTCGCTGCCTCCGTCCACACCGCTTCCCTTTCTCCGGGCAGATGCGTAAAAGGTGCGAGGATGATCCACAACCAAAGCAATGCCTCACAGACAGTGCAGTCGGCTCCACTTCAGCCTTTGGTTATCTGCCAGCAACACAAGCCGGCTCGTTCTTGGACGCCTTCCCAGACGAGCCGATAGCCACACGCTCCCCAGCCGACACTCCCGGAAAGCTCACAGCTGCAATCCTCTCTTGGAAATCAAGCAGGTGGGCACACACGTACTCCATAGTCAGAGTCGCCACATCAACTGTCTCCAGGGATGTAATCAGGGGAGTAAACTCAGGCGGCAACAAAGACAGCAAAATATACACCCTGTCATCAGGAGCTACAGTTTTGCCCCTGGCTTCAAGCTCAACAAAGCAGTCCGTCAGCTTCTTGATGTGCTGCCTTACACACCCTCCAGCCGGCATTAAAGTGCGGAACATCTTCCTGGTCAAGGCCATTAGGGAGCCTGCAGTGGTACTAATGTAAACCCCACTGAGCGCGTCCCAGGCAGCTTTGGCAGTGTCCTTCCCATGCACATATATCAATTGGTCATCTCCCACTGCTAGCACAACGTTTGCCAGCGCCTTCTCGGCTAACACAGTCTCGGCAGGAGATAACACGGCAGGGGGATTACTTACAAACAGCCATTGCCCTTCACGCTTAAGGTAGTGTTCCATTCGCAGGCTCCACACCGCGTAGTTGGCTGAGGTAAGCTTCTCGACGGCCACTGCAAGCTGCTGCTGAGCCATAATGCCGACTCCTCCACACAGCTGGCTGCCGTTCTCCCTCTGGCTCTCAGAATGAGATAGCTGGTACTTCTTTGTCCTTCAATCGGCGTTCCTCGCCTCCGGCTCCTTCACAACTCTCGGTCAGCTCAACACTCACGTTGCTCCTCCGCGCAGCGGAACCGCCCTGGGCCCATAACCCTATCGGTGCGGGTGTTAGCAGAGAGAGCTGTGTGATGTGCTCAACGGTGAGCCCCAGGAAAGAAGTGAGCCAAACACCTGCAGCTAGTGCTAAAACAGTGTATTTACAATATATACAGTTCGTGCTCACTAGTGCAGATAAATATACATCTTTGTCCCCTGTATTATATCAGTCTATTTCTCCCGTCTCCCTTGGTTTAGAACTCATCCACAGCCTGCTCACTCACCCTCTCTTGAGTCAAGCATTGCAAAAGTTCAAAGAAGCGGGGGAAGATGTCGCACTCACTGTTTTGCATAATGGAGCCCAAATAGCTAAAATCTCTGCCGACATCATTTCTGATGCAAAACATTCTTTGTGGGAGGTATTTCGTGGATGGAGCCCTACAGCCAGGGGCATTCTTAATGTCATGCTGCACGCTATTGTCGTAATCTTAATTTTTCAAATCTTGGTAGTGGGAGCATTCATAACCGTGGTCTGCTGGGTTCATAAGCAAATCAAACGCATTGAAAGCTTCTCATACTCCCCACCCCTGGAACTGCTGCAAACGAGGAAATGATACTGTGGGGAAAATAACCCACCAGTTTCATTCCCCCCTCTTTTTTTTTTTGTATGTTCAAAATCTTTTCTTTACTATATTGGGTGGTTGGGATCCCAACCTGAAGACTGAGCCTTCAACAAAAATGGGGGTCATTGTGATCAACCCAGTGCAGTTTCTGTATTGTAGTGGCTCCACATTATAGAGTTTGTAATCTCTGACCTTCAAGCGGTCTATGTGGAAAACTTAGACTGCTCATATGCATGGCCACACAAGAAAAAGGTCACTAGTTTGACAGGCATTCCCGCTTTCCTGTTGGGCAAGCCCGGGTCAGGATAGACTCACTGGAGGCCATAGCCCCAGATACTGAAATGTTGCTGACACTCAGAACCTACCTTGCAGAGACCTACTTTCATAATAACATGCTAATGTGCATTTGCCTAATGCTGCTACCAATCAATAATGAAACAGCACACCTTCGCATATTTGATATATATGTATTATAACAGTACCTGGTAATAAGGATCACCGCCAGAATAAGCCTGGAACGTATTCCTCATAATGCCTTTAGGCAACTGTTTTACATATGCACAGCCCCTGTAAAAGATGGAGCATGCTCTGAAGAGATAAGGAAAGACACTGAGGGATTGTGGGAGTAAGGTCAGGAGGCTCCATCATGCAAGGAACCTCCAAACCCCTCCTAAAGTCATGTAGATGGAGCTGCACAAAGCACATTTTCTTTTTACAATTTGTTCTCCTGGGAACAAAAGGGGGGAGGAGTGGGCCTTCCCTGGCCTGTTACTGGTTAGGATTTAGTCTGCGTTAGTTGTAGGAGCCCCTATCGAATCGAGACCCACGCAGGCCCTGATCGATGGCGGGGGAAAGTGAAAGAGTGCGGGCTTGCATTGCCGAGACTCAGCCTTACAGTGTTGTCCCTTTTGGTTTATAATGAATATGGGTATGTTGCACCAGCCCCAGAAGAAGGTTGGGGAACTGAGGGAACCTTGTAAAATTGGGGTTAGGAGTTGTGTCTTTCAATGAATAAGATAGGGGTAAATTTCTTGTGCTCTTCCAACAGTGTACCCATGATGCTTTAGTCCATTTTAGCATATTAGGGGCCTCTCGCCCTATCAGAGTTTTCTCCCATGTTTGTGTATTATTGCTGAGCAAGACTCCATGCTGTTCAGGAAGGAGTGCAGCCCAACTTTATTGATGAGCCCTGCAGCCATAAAAACTAGTTTTTCCCTAAAGCTATGCTTTCTCTGAAAATGAGCTAATCTTTGAGTTTGCTTTATGTTTCCAAGTGCCTTTATGCAGAGTCGTGATTGTTCTCCCAGGAACCTGGGGATCTGCATTTGCTCGCTCCCCATACTGATCATGAGGCCTTAATATTGTTTTAAGAGAAAGAGCAATTAGTCACTGGGGCAACCATTTCAAATGCCTGAACCTGAGCCTCTCACCCCAGTGCAAACACAATGCATTATGGAGAAGAGAAAGATGTCTCTGTGCCAACAGGCACAAAGGAATATGTAAAGAATGAAGAACTGTGGGTATAGATAGAAAAAAAAAACTATGTTAGATAGACGAGTGTTATTTTGTAACCTGGGTCAAGGGCAGACTGCCTGCCAGACCCACCATGTATTTAGCCTTTGTATATAATGTGTGCACATTTAGCATTAATGATTTTGATGCTTCTGGTAGACTGATTTAGTAAGCACCCTTTTATTTCTTGTATATAGACTCGCCCTGTCGCATTGTATTTATGCAGAAGTCAGTTTGGTTCACCATTATTATTCAAATGTATCCTCTTATTAGCGCAGATCCAGAAAAGGAAAGTGCCTTTCAGCCCTCCATTTTAATTTGGTATTTTTGGATTTGGTCTCAAGGAAGAAACGAGTTCTCAGAGAGTTGGTGTCCCATTTTTTTGGATGACGTTCCTATCCCTGATACTTTTGCTGTCTCGTTCTCTGTTGTATGTGCCTTTTCTCTGAAAAGTGCAGTTCCCCAATGGCAGCGCTACCTGGCATCATGAATGTGCACTCATCATATCCATGCATAAGCACGACCGCAAAGGGGGGCAATGTTACTGAGAGGCGCTGCCTGATAAAAATGGAGTACCCCAATGCAAATAAAGAGAGAGGGTCTCCTACTTCTGTGAAACAAAATGGAGTCCGACCAAAGACAGGCCAAGAAAACACTCCATCCAAACAGGTGAGTGGACCCAGTAGAAAGCTTGTTTTGGTTGGCACCTGAAGTCTATATCCCAGCATAGTTTCAACCACTCCCTCCTCCAACGCCTCCACCCAAACAGGATGCATAATAACAAGGGAACTGTGGGTAAGTATTACTCTCACTCTGATTTTCTGTTACTTGCCAATTGTTCCTTCCTCCACCCTATCACCACTTTGTCCCTTCCTTCACCCTATCACCACCCTCCACCTTGCTAACTCCAATAATATGCATAATTTGATTGATCTTACCCTTAAAGGTCTTTGATCCCTTTTTGAGTGTCAGCCAAAACCGGTAACAAATTATTCAATTGCTCCAAGCTTATCATCCTAGCAAAATGTGCAAAGTTTCCCAACATAGCAATTCAAGATAGCCATCAATGGAACATCAAAGTCCATTGGTAGCTAATGACCCCCATCCATCGAACTCCTATATAGTGTGGGTCAAAAACCCACCTCGGTGTGCATTCTGTAGGGCGCCATTTGCAGTCTGTACCACCCGTTACTCCTGTAATTGGTTCTATAGGATGCGTTACGCTGGTCATTTGCGTTCCTCTCCATGTACCTCCCATTGAACGGACGTCTCGTCTTCTGGATCAGGTGAATATTACCCGCTTCAATAACCCTTGAATTCCTCTATTTATAACCTCTATTTTTCTTCGTCTCTTGATTGTTTGTGCATAGATGTGTGTGTGTGTAAATTCTTTGCTACATATCCTAAGTAAACACTATAAAATATAATTGCTTGGACTATTCTTGGCTGAAAACCCGAACTTCGTATTATGGAAAGCAAAGATCTTCGCTCCTAAATTTGCTCTACCAAGTCTCTTAGCTAATTTCCCCATTAAAAATAAGAGACTTAAAAGCATTGCCTGTAACAAATGCCATGAAGTCAGCCTCGTTGAGAATATCCACATTCCCACTTTATCTGTTGGACAGGTATGCAAAATTGCCATGCCATCCCCAGATAAACATTAGACAATGGTATTCATCGAGGGCACTCCATGTAAAATGCAGATTGAGTCAGGGGCTACCCATACAATCATCTTGGCCCAGACACTTAAGAAACTGTGCCTGAAGGGGGGACCCAGGTTGCAACCATCCCCCATTGTTGTCCGTGACTTCCAGAAATGGATAATAGGTGTTCTAGGGGCCAGGATGGTCAATGTAAAATACAGGAAACTCTAGGGAACTCTTCGGTTGTTGGTGACCAAGGGGAACCTCAGTAGCTTGTTAAGCCAGGCTTGGTTTGCTCCCTTGAGAATCCGGGTTTTGGGAATCCATCACACACCCACTAGTATGGATTTCCAGAGCACCTGTGTGGAGTTCCCATCGGTATTTGAAGGAACGTATACCGGACCCCCCCATGTCACTACAAATTAACCCCAATGTGCAGCCTATATGGCTGCTGCTGTTGCTGAAATGAGCCTGGCTTGAATAGCTACCTGCTGTACCTCTGAAGTGAGGGGTCAGAGTATCCTCAAAGACAACTCCAAGGGACAGTGGCTAGTGCCTGCCTATGAACCACTTGAACCTCTGTGTGATTAGACACAGATATCAGAAATACACAAAAATATTCAAATGAAAATCCCTCCTTAAAAACACACACAACGCAACCCAGTATGTTTTAACTAACAGATAAAAAACTGGGTTGTGTTGTGTGTGTGTGTTTTTAGAGAGGCTTTTCATTTGAATATTTTTGTGTATTTCTGATATATGTTTCTAATCAAATATATATTTTCACCTATTAACCTCATAGCTAATTAATCACAATTTTTCTTTCTCATTTTAATAGGCACAGATATTATCATAGTTCCTTTTTTTAAAAAAAGAGTCCATATCAGATTTTTCTCTAGTTTGAGAGAAATTGCAGTACTGTTTCTATTCTGCACAGATTGTAGCCCACTGGTTCAAATCAATACATGGAGTTTCAGTTTCAAGGACCAGCTTTCTGGCTCTCATCTCCTTTAGAGTTGCTGTGTCACAATGCTGCAGTGATGAGGAGAAGCTATAACTGGCCTATTTCCCCTTTCAGGGGATGTGTGAACCAAGGGATCCTATGATAGAGCTTTCCCATACCTTCTCTTGGAGTCATTTCATAGAAAAAGAGTTGCTGGAGCTCATTAGCACAACTCATTTGCATAACTCATTTGTATATGACATATCAGCTCAGCATCTACCTTTAAATGCTTCTTGAATTATAATTGTCATAATAAAATCTTAGTCCTATCATACATTCTAAATTAGTTTTTCCTATGTGGCCACAGTGGCATGATGAAGATTTCCATCTGTTTGCTTTATATGTTTTGGGGTTGTTGTTTTTTTCATTTTTGTGGGGGGAAATATTAGAGAGTTTGTCAAATCTTAGAGTTCAGCAAAATTCTCACAGAGGATTTGGACAATGAAGCCCAGAAGCCAGTGGGGAAAGGGGTGCTTAAGAAAGAAAGAGCACAATAAAATTGAGAGGTTCTGGAACTCTGCTTTTGTGAGTTCCTGTCCAAAATGAGGCCTGCTTTCTCTAGTCCCCATATAGTTGCCAACCTCATGGTGGGACCTGGAGTTTTCCTGGAATGACAACTGATCTCCAGACTATGAGGATCAGTTTCCCTGGAGAAAATGGCAACTTTGGTTGGTAAAGTCTAAGGAATCACATCCATATTGAGCTCCCTACCCCCACAACTCCCCAAATTCTGCTACCGAATCTCTAGAATTTCCCATTCTGGGTTGGCAGCCTTAAGTCACCCTGTATCTTGATCTTATATGCCCTTATAATATGCTTTCTGTGAACACGAATATTTTTATATGTCCTGGGTACAGTGCGGACTGTCCAGGGTGTTAGCTTGCCCAATGGCAAGTGGGCCCCTTAAACATTAGACAATATGTTAAAAACGTTAATGTCCTTTTAGTAGCTTGAAAATATAATAGAAGTTCTAATATTATTACTGTAATGCAACTAAAATTTACATTGTATTCAGGGTTACCAGCCTCCAGGTGGGGCCTGGGGATCTCCCTCTATTACAACTGATCTCCCCCGGAGAGAATGCGACCTATATTTACATTTAGTATCTATGGCATACTGCCAGTAATGATCATGATAGTCCTTAAAACAACTCTGTAAGGTTATCAGTTATTATTATCACAGATAGAATCAGGGGTGCCAGTTTCAGAATGGGAAATTCCATGAGATTATGGGGGCACCTGCACATGATGACTATTACCTCGGGAGTCTTGTACAAAGTTTTTATCACCTGTCATTTCAACTGTGCCATTACAATCCTTTATTTTCTAGTCTTTATTATCTGATCCTGGTCAATCTTTGTAGTGGGTCATTCCACAGAACTGTTTTTACCATATGATAACAGTGGCTGCCACAGGTTGTTTAAAGCAACATGATAGATGTTAAATGTAGGCTGGCCCTTTATCTGTGCACACCTTTGCTGGATCAAGACAGACATTTCACATTTTAATGTGCAAAAACAGCAGAAAAAGAAATAGCAGGATGATGGCTGCATGTCAGAAAATGATATAACCATTGGCCTATGACTGACCTGGTATCAAGCATCTAGGATTGAACAATATACTGAAAAGAAAGACATGATAAAAATTATGAGAGCTGTAAAACCTTAAGAGACTTTCATGAACTGGAATGTAGACTTTTATGAGGGAGGGAGGTATAAAATGACATACAATGTGAAAGTGATACCTTGGAGATTCAGGTTAAACTCAAACATAAGTTGCACCCTGAAGGAGCAAATACCTTCCCCTACATTTGCACATATCAATTTTAATTTCTTTAGCTGAGTTCCAGATTGGTAGAATTAACTCCATTCCAATTAGACTTGCCCTTAAAATAAAATGTCCTTGATCTTTGCTAATATTTGTAATGGAATCCAAATCCCCAAGGATAAAGATTTGAGGATTCAGAGGCACGTCTATTTTCATTATTGTATTTACTCTTTATTACTATTTCAGGGAATTAATTCATATATTCAAGCAGCAGCAAATCCTGGAAGACTAAGCCCCACCTACTCCTCATCACCTCCACCCCAATCACTGGTAGGCATTTTAAAATGGCACACAAATTACAAGAGAAATGTGATCAGTAAGTGATGCAGTTGGTCAGGGGGAAGGCTGGAGTCACTGGGCACAATCTAGCGACAATGAGTTGGGATTTTGGGGCCTTTTGCGAATGTGACAGCAAATCAGACTTTGCACTGAGCAAGTCAACAGGGAACAGAAAGCAACCTTGGCAAGCTGGCAGTTAAAATTATTAGGGTGGCTTGGAAAGATGTTGGAGAGCAGGGCATGTTAAAATGACCCAGGAGCAAGCCAAGTCTAGCCAGTCGATAGCATTGAGAATAAGATTGCTTGTTGCCTCCTCTTGCACTGCTACACTGAATCCTATCCATGTGACCTCTAGGGGTAGTACCATGGAGGTAGCCACGCATAGACCCAGCCAGTAACTGTGCTTGAGAATGCACAAGCCTATGCTAAGTTTCAGAGCTTCTGGTCAATGGCTGAGGGCAAGCTGAGAAATCTCTCTACAGCACTGGCAGGACCACTGGGGCTTTCTCCTAGCCACCACCAGCCTTCCAGGAAAGTGGTGCTCCAGGAATTTTCCAGGTAAGTTAAGGGATGATTCCACCCCTGCTGGAGAGATGCCAGGAAATGCTCCGGGCTAGAGACAACAATTGGTGTGTATCAGTATAAAAGATATTCACATATTCCTATGGCAATAATGTAATAATAGTGGTGGTTATGATAATAATAATAATAGGACATATGAAGCTGATGTCAGAACTGAGCACCCCTTGTAAGATTCTACACTATATTGACTGCTTATATGTGTACCAATTAAGATGAGAACCTGAATTTACAATCTGTCTGCTTCTTGGAGCATGGGTGACTGTTTAAGAATCCTAGCTTTTCTCTTAAACCCAGTCTTTTTTTATTCTATAATTGTAATTCATCAAACCTGTACATTACACAGCTTTCACTTGTACTGATGGCCTTATACCATGTATCCAATAAAAGGGCATGAGAGATCAAGGCCTGAGAGACAGGGTGACCTGTTGCTTCCTTCTTACTGCAGAGACCATTGTCATTAATTTTCTGCCCTTTCACCTCTATAGAGGTGTTATATTCACTGGGGACGTGGCTAATCAGTGTCATTTAGTATATATACAGATGATCTATCATTCCTGGCTACAGAACCATCCCTCTTCTTTCTGTTTTCTAAGTATTAGCAGCTAGGGCAATGGCACAAAAAAGGTTACATTGTTAAAAAAAGAAAACATAATGCTGCCTGAGAAATATCTACTTATTTCAACAGCATTTCAGATTCTAGTCAATAGAGAAAATATGTTTTCCCCCAGTTAAATTTTCTATTCATGTTCCCTCCCATCAGATAAACTCTATATCTGAAAAAGACATGTGGATGAATCCTTTCATATATTTTACAGAGGTTATTGACATCCTTTTAAAGTTTGGTGATTGACACTGAAAAACATTGTCACTTACAGTAGTAATGCCAATCTGCATTATGACTACCAGCCCTACCCTTTTTCCAATGAAAAAAATTCGAGTCTATTATATTAGATTACTTGTTGCAGCTTGAAGTAGTTCCAAAGAACATAAAATCTTTAATTTTAATATATTTGCATTGTAAATAATTTACAAAACATGATGTGTGGTTCTGCTTTATTTCTATAGATTTGGTGTTTAATGATTTATTCTGATAATTTGTAAACAGGCTTATTTTGTTTTAGTGTTGTTATTATGTTATATTGTGCTGTTTCTGATTCAAGAAAGGGAAATTGCTGGACAACAAGTTATTACAAAAGTCAGAACAATACCCCCACCCCCAGACTTAACAGGGATATTGATTCCTTCTCTCATTACATATGCTCAACTCATTCAGTCCTTACATATGTATACTTACTAAGAAGGGTTAAACATCTTGTGTATATTAGTGCATTTTTTAATAGTAAATTGGAATAGTGAATGTAATGTAATGCAACGAATACTGGAATATGTTCCTTTGACATAACACAGAACCCCAGCGTCAAAGGAAAGGATGCTGTCAGCTGTCTCCATGCATGAGAAGAGACAATGGTGCATAACAACACAATCTCAATTATTCTTAGCAATTATGAAAGTAGGGTTGCCAACTCTGACTCTGGAAATATCTGGGACTTTGTGGTAGAGCCAGGAAACTTTGGTAGTGGAGCCACGAGCAAGGTTGTGATAAGCATGATTGAAGGGAGTTCTGAAGGATTGTTGTTCAGTCGCACAGTCAAGTCCGACTCTTTGTGACCCCATGGACAAATTAATGCCAGGTCCTCCTGTCTTCTACCATCCTCCAAAGTCTGCTCAAATTCGTATTAGTTACATTAGTAACGCTGTCCAGCCATCTCATCTTTTGCTGCCCCCTTCTTCTTTTGCCTTCTGTCTTTTCCAGCATCAGGATCTTCTCCAGTGAGTGCTTCCTTCTCATTTGGTGGCCAAGGTATTTGAGCTTCAGCTTCAGCATCTGACCTTCCAGGGAACAGTCAAGTTTGATTTCCCTTAGGACAGACTGATTTGATCTTCTTGCAGACCAAGAGACTCCCAAGATTCTTCTCCAGGATTCTTCTGAAGGGAGTTCCTTCTAAATGCCTTCACTCCATTGGAAATAATGGAGGATGGAGGCATTTTCTTTTGGAGAAGAAGAAGACTGCAGACTTATACCCTGCACTTCTCCCTAAATCAGAGACTCAGAGTGGCTTACAACTTCCTATATCTTCTCCCCCCACAACAGACACCCTATGAGGTGGTGGGGCTGAGAGGGCTTTCACAGAAGCTGCCCTTTCAAAGACAACTCCTGCAATAGCTATGGCTAACCCAAGGTCATTCCAGCAGGTGCAAGTGGAGGAGGGGGGAATCAAACCCGGTTCTCTCAGATAAGAGTCCGCACACTTAACCACTTCATCAAACTGGAGCTCATAGAATTGGACCCCCTGGTCAATTTTTTTTTTTGAAACTTGGTTGGCGGGGCAGGGGTGAGAGTCACCAGAAGATATGCTGAAAATTTGGTGCCTCTGTCTCAAAAAGCAGGCCTCCACACAGCTTGATTCTCCATTTACCCTATGGGGACCAGTCTCCATAGGGTGTAATGGAGCACCCAGTGGACATTCTCTCCTGCTTTCTAATAACCTTGAAGTGGGGGGAGGGCCTCCAAGTCAAGGGAACTCCTGCTCCCAACTGGGGATTGGAATGCCTATATAATGAAAGATACTTTTACACATTAGTCTCCTACTTTGACATATTTATTGCTCCACTGGTTCCGCCCCCACCCCCAATCAAATCCAAACATATTGTCACCTATAACCTTAGGTTGCTATTGCTACTTGGTCTTTGCATATGTCAAAACATCTTCATTAAATTGTATGCTAATTTGCTGTTTACCTATGTAAAGGTATCTGCCTATATATATGAAACGTTAGCTTCCTTTTCTCTGTGTCTAAAAAAGAATGCATGCACACGAAAGCTCATACCTTGAGTAAGCTTTTGTTGGTCTTGAAGGTGCCATTGGACTCAAAATCTGTTAATAGAGTTTCCAATGGTTGCTTAAGCTCAGCCTGGCAACCCTATTACCATCATGGCTAGCACCCCTCCTTATTTTATTCCCACAATGGCCCTGTAAGGTAGGTAAGGTTAAGAAAGAAAGTGACCCTAAGACACCTAATGATTTTAATTTGATCCTAGATCGCCCTGAGACCTAGTCTAACACACTACACCCTACTGACTACAGTACAATGGTAAAAAAGATTTTAAATTACAGAGCAGTAGCTGCCATATTAGTCCACTGCAGCCAGTGTTTGGGCTATGAGTACTTTAAAATTAATATATTGTGCCTAAGTGTTCCTAAACCAATGTCTACTCCAAGGCCTGAGGAAACAGAACACTGGCACGGCAGAAAAGCTCAATGGGCAATGGTTCATAAGTGCAACAATTAACTGCAATGTTGCACTGACACACACAATTTAAACAAAAAACTGGGTACATGCAAAGTCACCCAGGTCTCTTCTTTTGCCATGTTTACATCATGTTTAAATCAGATCCTACTTGCATCTTATAAAGTAAGCAAAAAAGTCTGATTGTAGTCTAGGTTTATGGTAATCGGTTGTCTCTCCCAGGCTCTAAGCTCAGTTTATACAGTCCTGTAGACCAGGTGTCCCCAACTCCCGGGCCAGGGACTGGTACCGGGCTGCGGCCTGTTTGTAATGGCCCACACAGCCTCACCCTGTCCTCCGCAGCCTCTCTGCCCCCCACAGCGCCTCCTCCCCCCATTTTCACCATTTTAAGGCCAGAGAAGGGGCAGTGAAGTGCCTTTCAGGCTGACCTCCCCCCTGTGATCAGCTGATCGGCTGGGAAAACCACCGCAGCAGCAGTGAGGGACACTGCCCTTGCCTCCTTCCCGGGGAGGGGGGGGAGAGGTCAGCCTGGAAGGAGCTTAATGACCACTTCCCTGACCTTAAAATGGTGAAAACGGTGTGGGGGGGAGGCGGTAGCAAGGCTAAGCAGGGGGCCAAAGAGGGGGAGGAATATAGATCCAAGTAGGCAGTCGTATTGGTCTGAAGCAGTGGAACAAAGTAGGAGTCAAGTGCACCTTTAAGAGGCAGTGAGGTTGTGCAGGGGGAAGGAGGGAGGAGGAAATGGGGGAAGGAGACTGCGAGGCTGCACAGGGGGGGGGTGGAGGAAGGAGGAAATGGGGAGGAGGAGGCACCGTGAGAAGGGGAGGGGGGAGGCCGAATTGGGTGCCCTCACCCTGCCAGCCCTGGGGCCAAAAAGGTTGGGGACCACTGCTATAGACCAGTTTCCCTATAGTACTGTTGATGGAGTAGGAATCTGTCTGTCTATTATTATTATGTCTATCAGTTTCTAGTCTGCTCTCCCTGCCCAGCAGGCTCAGAGTTCAGTACAACAAATATAAACAGACGATCAATATTGAAAGAGCATAAAAAGAAATAAATAATTAAAACATACAACTTCAGATACTTCATTAACTACCAATAGATGGCGATCTATGACACAATTAACAGATCCCAACCTATGTGTGCCATGGATGGAATAACACATGCAGCTTATCTCTCTTTCCCCTTCACAAAACAATGTTCTTTAGGATTCCAAACTAGGTGGTAGAGGGTGTAAAGGGGCCCTCTTATTTTCTCTTCAGCAATGCAATAGAAATACAATTAGAGGGAAGGGGAGGAGTTTGAAGCCTTAAGTGGCAGATCACTGTTGTTTCTGGCCAGGAAATGGCAACCAGCCCTTTCAACAGCTGAAGTTTTGGAACTAAGCATACACTCGCCAGCCTCCAGGTGGACCCTGGAGATCTCCTGGAGTTCAATTGATCTCCAGATTACAGAGATCAATTCACCTGGAGAAAACGGTTGCTTTGGACTGTGGATTCTATGGCCTCATACCCCACTGAGGTCCTCCCTAGCCTTCATTCTCAAATCTCCAAGAATTTTCCAACTCACACTTAGCAACCCTTGATATGGAGAACATAAATGGGCAAGACAAGATTATCTATAAAACAGTAAAACTGTAAAAGTAAGTGCTTGCATAGCTGCAGTTCAGACTGGGACCACGTAGGAGAGGGGGCAGACAACCTGTCTAACCTTTATTATTATTATTATTATTATTATTATTATTATTATTATTATTATTATTATTATTATTATTATTATTATTATTATTATTATTAATTAGATTTATATCCTGCCCTCCCCACCGAAGCAGGCTCAGGGTGGCTCACAAGGAATGAAATTGTAATAAAACAATCATGATATAATTAAAATATACAACATTAAATATTCAATAAATAACAATTAAAACAATTTGGTGCTGATGCTGTTAATGTCTGATGGTGTTCAGTGCTCTGGGTATCCTTTAGTCAAACGCTAGCCAGAATAGAGCTGTCTTACATGCCTTGCGGAACTGGTAGAGGTCCCGCAAGACTCTAATCTCTTCTGGCAGTTGGTTCCACCAGTAGGGGCCTGCAATCAAGAAGACTCTCTCCCTAGTAGATTTTAGTCTTGCCTCCCTCAGCCCGGGGATTGATAACAGATTTTGTGATCCAGATCTAAGTATTCTCTGAGGAACATTTGGGGAGAGACAGTCCCTAAGGGAAGCAGGTCCTCGACCTTGTAGGGCTTTGTAGGTAATAACCATCACCTTAAAGCAAATCCAGTACAATATTGGCAGCCAGTGCAGTTCCCGTAGCCCTGGCTGTACGTGCTCCTGCATAGAAAGCCCCAATAGCAGCCTGACCACTACATTCTGCACCAGCTGTAGTTTCTGGATTCATGATACGGGCAGCCCCATGTAGAGGGCATTAGAGTAGTCCAGTCTCCAGATGACCATTGCATGGATCACCATTGCCAGGTCACCGCGCTCTAGGAATGGAACTAACTGCCTTACCCTCCTAAGATGAAAAAAACCCTCACTTTTGCTTGTTAGAACAAAGTTCCACAAGTTATAATTAGCATTTTGAAGAGGGAAAAAGACATTGCTTTGCCTGTTTTCCACCAGCAATAGTGTTCTAATCTTCCTCCTCTTTTGCTGGTGGGTGGGTGGTGCATGCAGCCATGAGTGTGGGTGGTAGAATGGAGAAGAATGGGGATCAGCAGCAGTGGGATCTGTGACAAAACCTGGGTCCTGACAGCAACCTAGTCTGATGGTACGCTGACACCATTTGACAGTAGACTTACCAGGCTTGACCTGGCAACCAGTGAGGGGAGGGTGCTTGGGAAGGTGGCTGAGGAAAACCTAGGAACTATCATAAATTCTAGGATTAATCTAGGGTTTTTGATAATTCTGAAAGAGGACTGATCACTTCTGGAATTTTCTTAGAAGTGACATTATGCCATCAGTCCAACAGCATTCCACCGTCCCAAGCAAAAGCAAGAAATAAGAAGTGGAAAAGAGGAATCCACCAAAGGGCTGGCAACCCTAATCATACAAAGCTGCTTTATACTGAGTCAGATCACTGATCTATCTTGTGAACCCCCAGGTTCAGGTCTTTTTTTCTAGCAGGAGCTCCTCTGTATATTAGGCAACGCCTTCCTGATGTAGCCAATCATCCTGGAGCTTACAGTAGGCCCTGTACTAAGAGCCCTCTAAGCTCTTTGAGGATTGCCTACATCAGGGGAGGCATGGCCTAATATTCAGAGGAGCTCCTGCTGGAAAAAGAGCCCCGCCCAGGTTTACAACATGTCCCCCAGAATTATAACATGTCCAGGCTACAGTAATCCGTTCTCCTTTCCCTGGAGAAAATGGTTGATTTGGAAGGTAGACTTTATGGCATCATAACCTGCTGAGGTCCCTCCCCTTTCCAAATCTGGCCCAACTAAAGTTTAAATACTGGATGTGTGGACTTTCAAGCAATGATTTAGGGATAAAACACTGATTAAAATTAAAAATAAGTACCATAAAAGTTCTTTAGGGTTGCCAAGTCTAATTCAAGAAATATCTGGGGACTTTGGGGGTGGAGCCAGGAGACTTTAGGGGTGGAGCCAGGAGACATTGGGGCAGAGCCAGGAGCAAGGGTGTGACAACCATAATTGAACTTCAAGGGAGTTCTGGCCATCACATTTAAAGGGACCACACATCTTTTAAATCCCTTCCCTCCATAGGAAATAATGAAGGATAGGGGCATCTTCTTTTGGGGCTCATAGAATTGGACCGTCTAGTCCAATCTTTTTGGAACTTGGGGGGTATTTTGGGGAGAAGTACTGAATGCTTTGCTGCAAATCTGGTGCCTCAACCTCAAAAAATACGCCCCCCCCAGAGCCCCAGATACCCATGGATCAATTCTCCATTATTTCCTATGAGAATAAGTCTCCATAGGGAATAATAGAGTTCTCTCCCCTCCCCTGTTTTCTCTCTCTCACTCACACACACGCTTAACTGTCTCTGGTGCAAGTGGGCAGCCGTGTTGGTCTGAAGCAGTAGAACAAAGCAGGCGTCTCTGGTGCCTCCAAAACCAGGTCTGGAAAGTACAGGGGCTATGCTGCTCTTTTACACACACACTCACTTGTTGGAAAGGAAAGCAAAATAAACAGAGGGGATGCACTCTCACGTGGTCTGCTGTTGCTAATCCTTCCCCATGAAGTACTTCCTGCTCCAATTTAAAGGCACACACAGATTTTAAAACTATACCTGTTTTCAGGTCCTGCCCAAGATCTAGAGGTACAGGGTGGCTGTGGGGGAGGAGATTCCCTCCCCCCCGCCCAGCTGGCTGGGGAAAGCCTGTAAAACCGGGAATCCCTGGCTGGTATCTTGGGATTGGGAAGCCTAAGGGGAGGGGAAGGGGCAAAGAGAAGCTGCTGCGGTGGGGCTGGGTGGGAGGGGAAGGGAAGGGATGAGGAGAAGCTGATGCGATTGGGGCTGGGTGGGAAGGGAAGGGAAGGGGCGAGGAGAAGCTGCTGCGATTGGGGCTGGGTGGGAAGGGGTGAGGAGATGCTGCTGCAATGTTGCTGGGTGGGAGGGGAAGGGGTGAGGAGAAGCTGCTGCAATGGTGCTGGGTGGGAGGGGAAGGGGCAAGGAGAAGCTGCTGTGATCGGGGCTGGGTGGGAAGGGAAGGGGTGAGGAGACGCTGCTGCAATGGGGCTGGGTGGGAAGAGGATGGAAGGGGCGAGGAGAAGCTGCTGTGAAGGTATTGGGTGGGAGGGGAAGGGAAGGGGCGAGGAGAAGCTGCTGCGATTGGGGCTGGGTGGAAAGGGAAGGGGCAAGGAGACGCTGCTAAGATGGGGCTGGGTGGGAAGGGAAGAGAAGGGGGTGAGGAGAAGCTGCTGCGATTGGGGCTGGGTGGGAAGGGAAGGGGCGAGGATAAGCTGCTGTGATCGGGGCTGGGTGGGAAGGGAAGGGCCACCATTTTTTCCCCTGCTTCCGGATTTTTGCCAAGCGGGGGAGGAGGCTCCAAATCAGGGGGTCCCCTGCCCAGGGTGGGGGATTGGGAAGCCAAATGTTCTTAGATAAAAAAGCCTAGGCATTTTTAATTAGACTGTAATTTTGTGGTTAAGGTTGTTGCAAATATTTACTATATTGAAACATAACAGAAGATAAGTAAATTAAACTGAAGTATGGTTGTGCCAAGAGATCTGAAATGGACCACAGGACTGGACTGCCTGCTGTGGAACTATATCTGCTTAAATACAAGTGATTCAATTGAACTAGGTTGTGAATGAGGCTGTGTGTTTTCTTTGACACTCAGTTGGCACACAGCAGCTGCAAACATTTTCAATAGAATTGGGATGAATTGCCCAATGCATATTCATGACCAGAATTTGTGTGCACCTGATCAAAACAAGAATTCAAATTCACCCAACACCTTTAGCAAAGATTGCAGCTTTAATTTGATGTTGTAAATGTATACTTTACACTTTAGTTCTTGACCACTTTTGTACCTCAGTTTAACTGTTCATCATTTGATGTAGGGTAAATTGCATTCAGCATTTGTTTGCGGAGCAGGTCTGGTGGGCGTTCATAACGGACCAGATAGTCCCAGTAACAGTGTTTCCAAATGGTCATCTTCCTGTACATACAAAAGTGGTCTCCTTTAGACAATGACTAGACTGAGAGTATGTGCTTAGTGTCTAGTTCCAGAGCCAGAATTTATTTGTTTCAGTTTTTGGATTTTCATGGCTGTATCTCAGTTCATCATGTGAACACAAATGAGCATCAGCAGAATAATTGCAAAGGATCCACATCTTATAAGTGCACTGAAATAAATGTTGAGATTATCAATATGACAAACTCTGATTTTATCTCACCCTGTTTACAGCTGCAAGTAGTTGGGGTGGCAGAAGCAGTAGCTTCCAGTTTGGATCACTGTAACTCACACGGCTACCCTTGGGCCTGATCCAGAAACTGCAGCTAGTGCAGAATGCACTGGTGTGCTGGCTGATGTCAATGCCTTTGTGAGTACACATTCAGCCAGTGCTGCACCAGCTGCCAATTGAATATCAAATCCATTTCAAGGTTATGATCTTGAACTTTTAAGCACTATGCAGCCTGGGGACATCATACCTGTTGGGAGCGCCTCTCCCCATTTGAGACCTGGACAGCTTTATGCTCTTCCAACCAACAACTGGTGATCCCCAGCCCAAGGAATGTCTGCTTAGCCTCACCCAGGCCAAGGGCTTTTTTGGCCCTTGTCCAAGTGTGGTGGAACATGATCCCATCCAAGATCAGGGCCTTTTGGGATTAACTACAGTTCTGCAGGGTTTTACAAATGGAGCGCTTTTGCCAGGCTTTTGACTGAGGCATGTTGGATCAGACCAATGGTCCAACCAGTCCAACTCTGTCACACAGTGGCCAAAAAACCAGGTACCATCAGGAAGTCCCCCTGCAGTGGACATTCAACTATTCTGGCCTCCTCTGTGTATGGCTCCTTTTCCAGTGCCCTGCTCTAGATATTATTGGGCACTGGAGTTCTCTGGGGTACCTATATCCACCTGACAGGAGGCACAAGTTTCCTGTTAATGTCTATTGTTGCCATCTGTTGTTTTATTGCTTTATTGTTTTCTGGATTTTATGTTGTAAGCCACTCTGAGCCCACTTGTGGGATAGGCAGGATATTAAAAAAATAACTAAATAATACCTGGAAGTGCCTTTGTTACATGCCTTGACTTAAGTTCCATAGTAGGAAGAAGAAGATGATATTGGATTTATATCCCGCTCTCCACTCCAAATCTCAGTCTCAGAATGGCTCAAAATCTCCTTTATCTTCCTCCCCCACAACAGACACCCTGTGAGGTGGGTGGGGCTGAGAGGACTCTCACAGCAGCTGCCCTTTCAAGGACAACCTCTGCCAGAGCTATGGCTGACCCAAGGCCATTCCAGCAGATGAAAGAGTAGGGAATCAAACCTGGTTCTCCCAGATAAGAGTCTGGGATAAAAGTAATAAAGATAAAAGTAATAAAGAAGTAGCCACAACTTAGATGCATTTGGAAGTAAAAAGAACACTTTCTAAGGCAGGGGTGTCCAAGTCAGAACCCCGGAGGGCTCCTATTAGGCCCCCAAGCAACTGGCTGTTGCCTGTTTCTTCTCTCTTTCTTGCTTCCTTCTGCATCACAGCTTGCTTTGTCAGGCTTGCTCAATCACACAACATAGCTACAGAACAAAGCCTCTGTTTTCTCATGGGCTGAGGCTCCTTCCTTAGGGAGGATGGGGGAGGGATAGTTTACTTTGCCAGGCTCTCTCAATCTCATAGCAGAGCTACTGAGCCAAGCCTCTCTCCCTTTTATTGGCTGAGGCTCCTCCCCCTCCTGGTCCCCTGGGGAAGGAAGGAAAGATCCAGAGCTTCCTTTGCCCAGTTCCCTTCTTTTCCTACAAAGAAAGCACTTTTAAGACCAATGAGTGTTTTAAGTTTTTTAAAAAATCTTTAATTGTGTTTGTGTGTTTTATAAAGTTTATATCTCTACATTTAATGGCATTTCATTTTATGATGCAGCCTGGTCTGACAAGGTCTCATTTATGTCATATCTGGCCAACATAACAAATGAGTTCAACACCCCTGTTCTAAGGTCACACATTCATCTAAAAATGAGGCAATATTT
This sequence comes from Heteronotia binoei, assembly GCF_032191835.1. Taxonomy (NCBI): domain Eukaryota; kingdom Metazoa; phylum Chordata; class Lepidosauria; order Squamata; family Gekkonidae; genus Heteronotia; species Heteronotia binoei. Next base: position 126,176,388 of record NC_083226.1, on the reverse strand, counting down.
AATGAAGATATAACCTCTTGGGATGTTTACAATTTACAAAGAATGCAAGGGCCATCTATGTAGGCATACAATTTAGTTTCTTTATACATGTGTTGAGTAATGTGTGTACAGCTTTACCTCACATTCATCCAAGCAGTGTCCTTGGCTTTATTTGAAAAGTGAATTTGTACTGGCTGTTCCTCATAAACAGGTGTATACACATTCATACAGGATCTCTATGCATTCACTGTAACATATGAATTGAGCTAGGATCTAAGAGACCCAAGTTTGAATCCCTGCTCTGCCTTAGAAACTTGCTGGGTGACCTTGGACCAATCAAACACTCTCAGCCTGCACTATCTCACAGGGTTGTTGTGAGGATAAACGGGAGAAGGAGAATATAAACTTCTTAAGAGTCCATTGGAAAGAAAAATGGGATATAAATGAAGTAAATAAATAAATACTTTGAATACATTGTGTCACCATCTTCATTTTTCATGTCATCACATCTCTCGGCTTGGCTTCGTGAATGAAGATTTAAGAAGGGTGCAATAGTCCACGTTTGCTGCAGGCTCGCTGGTGGCTGACAAGACCAATGTGGGACAGGCAGGTCCGGCCACAGCGGCTGCAGGGAAAAGTCTGATTTAGGGTTGGTCCTGTAGCAGTGCGATTCTTCCTCAATCTCCTTTTGTCCTCAAGACCAGCTATGCGTGCGTTCTCAAAGGAAGAGACAGCCTGGTGGATGGTGTGCCTCCATTCTTTGTGATCTGAGGCTAGGTCAGACCACTGGTGATGGTTGATGTGACAGGTGCTAAGGGATTTCTTCAAGGAGTCCTTGTACCTCTTCTTTGGTGCCCCTCTATTTCGATGGCCGGTGGAGAGTTTGCCATACAGGGCAATCTTGGGAAGGCGGTGGTTTTCCATCCTAGAAATATGCCCTGCCCAGCGCAGCTGCGTCTTCAACAGCAGTGCCTCGATGCTGGTAACCTCTGCCCGCTTGAGGACTTCAGTGTTGGTCACAAAGTCACTCCAGTGGATGTTGAGGATGGTGCGAAGGCAGCGCTGATGAAAGCGCTCAAGGAGTCGCAGGTGATGACGGTATAAAACCCACGATTCGGAGCCGTAGATGAGGGTTGTCATCACAACCGCTTTGTAAACATTGATCTTTGTGCCTTTTTTCAGATGCTTGTTGCTCCACACTCTTTTGTGCAGTCGGCCAAATGCACGGTTTGCCTTTGCCAGCCTGTTGTCAATCTCCTTGTCGATCTTGGCATCGGAGGAGATGATGCACCCCAGGTAGCTGAACTGCTGGACTGTCTTCAGAACTGATTCACCCACAGTGATGCAGGGAGGGTGATAATCTTCCTGGGGTGCAGGCTGGTGGAGAACTTCTGTCTTCTTCAGACTAACTTCTAGGCCGAATAGCTTGGCAGCCTCTGCAAAGCAGGACGTCATATGCTGCAGAGCTGATACCGAGTGGGAGACGAGTGCAGCATCATCAGCAAACAGTAGCTCTCGGATGAGTTTTTCCATTGTCTTGGAGTGTGCCTTTAGTCGCCTCAGGTTGAACAGGCTGCCATCGGTGCGATAGCGGATGTAGACACCATCGTCTTCATCTAGATCTACTGCGGCTCTTTGAAGCATCATGCTAAAGAAGATCGTAAAGAGAGTTGGCGCGAGAACGCAGCCTTGCTTTACACCTGTGCCTATTGGGAAGGGCTCCGAGAGGTCGTTGCAGTGTCTGACTTGGCCTCGCTGGTCTTCGTGTAGCTGGATGATCATGCTGAGGAACCTTGGGGGACATCCTAAACGTTCCAAGATTTGCCACAGGCCTTTCCTGCTAACGGTATCGAAAGCTTTGGTAAGGTCGACAAAAGTCACATACAGAGCCTTGTTCTGTTCCCTGCATTTATCTTGGAGCTGCCTGAGAACAAATACCATGTCGGTGGTGCTCCTGTTAGCTCTGAAGCCGCACTGGCTCTCTGGGAGGAGTTCTTCTGCAATGGTGGGCACCAGTCTGTTCAGGAGTATTCTGGCAAGGATTTTGCCTGCGATGGAGAGCAGGGTTATCCCCCGGTAGTTGGAGCAGTCATTATGTAATCCTGTCATTACATACAGGATTGCCAAACTGTAACCAAAAAATCTTCCCACTTGTTTTAATTTTCCAAAACAGCAGGAAAGTATACCATCATGTTGCCTGTTAGCTAATTCCTTCTTGCTCTGCATGAACACTACCCTCCCCTGTCTGCTGTGGGGTAAAAGAGTCCTACTTGCAAGCAACAGGAAGTAAGGGGGAACAGTGAACCATGGAGCTAGGTGAAAGATACAGTAGGTTCTGCACCCATCCCTTATGCAAATTTAAGAGAATCAGCATAAGTTATAGGTTACAGTGTGGCGATCCTATACTAAACAAGGAAATAAGAGAATTACTACTGCTTTCTTTTTTTCTAATGGATGATCTGATTTTTTATTTTTATTTTTAAAAAATTTGATTTGGGAATAAATGCAGAGCTGTGTCAGGAAGAAGAGAAGTATGATCATCTGGCTGAAATAAAACACCTAAGGATAATGAAGCTAAAAGCTAATGAAATAAATGACAGCAATAAGATATACATTGAGTGACTGGTCAGCTCTCTCCCTGACATAGACAATTTAATTACATTTCATTATGATCACATCAGCACTTGCTAGGCTATAGTTAGGAGGCTGTCAGTTTCAGCTTAAACTCTTGTTTTTGGTATTTAATATATTGGCCCATTTCAAAATATAAGAAGCTGAAACCTGGCACATTGTTGAAATTGACAGTTAGATGCAATTTCATCTCTTTCTCAAGAAATGGGAGTGGAGTGTGTTGTGTGAGAAAACTAGAGACTGAAACCAGTATTTGGAACAATGAATAAAAATACAACTGGCACAGACTAAGAAACCTCACAATTGTTTTTACTAAACACATTTGGAAAATAAGAACCAGTTTTAAGATAAGCACCACCCCCACTCCTAGTTATGGAACTGTAGTTGGAAGTGCATGCTTCTTTAATCTTTTGTGTGTGTGCCATTTAAAACAGTGAAGGAGGTCTCAACATTTTCACTGTGCTATGAGTACTTTGACGAGTCCTAAAGGTCAAAATTGCCCTGGAAAGGGCCATGCCCCTCTTCCTGTATTTTACTGAAAGAAGCCAAGGTTTGAAAGCCGGCAACATTGTTGTTGTTGCCTAAAACCCCCCATAATACTAATAAGATGTTCATTTTCAAAAGCAACAGGCACTGCTTCTACTATTTTGAGAATGATTAACCCCTCAATGGTGTTTTGTTTTTGTTTGTTTGTTTTTTTAAAAAAAAAATTAAAGATTTTTCTGCAAACCTGGGAGGTTTTTCAGATTCATAGAAGGATTTCTCTTGTCTATGTCTCCAATCTCTGGGTTTTGGTGTAGCATGTTTGGTGTAGTGGTTAAGTGTGCGGACTCTTATCTGGGAGAACCGGGTTTGATTCCCCACTCCTCCACTTGCACCTGCTAGCATGGCCTTGGGTCAGCCATAGCTCTGGCAGAGGTTGTCCTTGAAAGGGCAGCTGCTGTGAGAGCCCTCTCCAGCCCCACCCACCTCACAGGGTGTTTGTTGTGGGGGAGGAAGGTAAAGGAGATTGTGAGCCGCTCTGAGACTCTTCGGAGTGGAGGGCGGGATATAAATCCAATATCTTCTTCTTCTTCTTCTACTAGCCACAGATTAAGCCATATTGAAAATTAGTTATATTGACTGACAAGTGGGGGACCCACAATGACTCACAGCAGACATCTCATTTCCACCTAACCCATCGTTTCCTCTTTCATAGAATCATAGAGTTGGAAGAGACCCCCCCACCCAGGGTCAACTAATCCAACACTTTACCTGAAAGCCCTCATAGCCTCTCCCCCTTTTTTGCTTCTTTCTCTACTTCACATCCACCAGCCTTTATCAGCCGCATCATTCAGGCTTTTCCTCCCTCCCACCCCCTGGCAGCTAGTAAAACCCTGAGTTGCATGGTGTGCCCTGTTGTGGTTCAGGTCCCCATATCTGGGCCCATTTGCTCTGTAAAGTACCCACAATTACTTGTGAGAGCACCTCACTTTCCCATATATTCTCTTCATCACAGTATTTTCCAGTTTCTCTCCTCCTGACAATCCATATGTGCTGTCTCTTTTTCCTGCTTTTTTCTTTCCTTCCATTCATCTGCCAACCTATCTTTTATCTTTCCCCTATCTTCAACTATTTTTAATATTTTTACTTCATTTATACCCCATATTTCTCACAATGGGGTCCCAAAACAGCTTACTTTATTTGCATCCATTTTGTCTTCATAACAACACTGTGAAACAGGTTTGGTTGAGAGCATGTGACTGGTCAAAGGTTGCCTAGTGAGCTTCCACAACAGAGTGGGAATTTGAAACTGGGTTTCCTAGATCCTGGCTTGAAACTCAAACCATTACACCACACTGGGTTTTATTCAGTGGTTGCTATTGAACAGTAGTAAGCAGCCAGACATGGGTGAGTCATAGAAAGTGTGTGGTTACAAGTTGTCCAGAGCTTCTACTGGGCCTAGTCCCAATGAATCTTCCCTCAAAGGCCAGAACAGCCCTGAAAAAGGCCCTGCCCCCTCCCCTTGAAACCAATGCTTGAATTGTAAGCCAAAATGCCCTCAAAACGAGGTTGGGGAATTGTCATGTGGGCACCTGGCTCCCTCAGGATCTTTTTACCTGTGTATACAGGATTAACATGTCCAGAAAAGTAATGCTTAAAATATTAGGGACTCTAATTAAGCAAAACAATTATAATTTATTAAGAAAAATATAGGCTTCCATACAAGGTGAAATACTCATCAAAACACACATTCAGTCCTAGGAAACATAGATAGAGAAATAGGGGAATACATGGGTAGAAAAACAGGGCGATATTTACCTAGCGTAGTCTTCAAGGAAGGCTCCTATGGTGACAAGCAAGGAAGTGGGAGAAGGGACCCGAAACTGATCAGGAATCAGGGATGGATCTATGCAGCGGAAGTTGGGATACTAATAGAAGCACACCTGTGGGTAGCTAGTCCACAGATTATAAGGACTCTCTTGAGCCCTTAGGAGATGGGAGGTATGAGGGAGGAGGAAGGTGGTCAGCTGGTGCGTGACCTCCCAAAAAGGAGAGGTTTCGCAGTGACCATAAGGGCTGGACTACTGCGACAACCAATAGAAAGTTCATTGGTGGCACCAAATTGGGTGCTTGCTCTTGACCAATGAACTTGCCTGGATCCTGGATACCTGAGAGAACTTTTAGGTTGAAATGGACCAGGGGGAGGCTCCAAAGTGACAGTTGGGGAGAATAATAGAGAGATTACTTGGGTGGGGAGATGCTTAGGACTATTGGACTTATCTGAAAGGGTGACAATAGAGAGTCAAATCATGGCCTAGGTAACACCCAATTTGTACAAAGGAACTTGGCTCTGGCTGAAGATGGTCTTCCTCTTCTTCTGTCTTCTCCTGGGCACCAGTCTTTGTCTGGAGAGCCAGTTTGGTGTAGTGGTTAAGTGTGCGGACTCTTATCTGGGAGAACCGGGTTTGATTCCCCACTCCTCCATTTGCACCTGCTAGCATGGCCTTGGGTAAGCCATAGCTCTGGCAGAGGTTGTCCTTGAAAGGGCAGCTGCTGTGAGAGCCCTCTCCAGCCCCACCAACCTCACAGGGTGTCTGTTGTGGGGAGGAAGGTAAAGGAGATTGTGAGACGCTTTGAGACTCTTCGGAGTGGAGGCGGGATATAAATCTAATATTTTCTATCTTCTTCTAGAGTTCTGTTAAACAAAGAAAGTGGCGGTTGGACAATTAACCACTCCTGGGGTGGGTAGGTTGCTTGTAGGCCAAAGGTGACATCTGGTGTGTACGTAAGCCGTCCGCTTCGCTGGAATGGAGTCGAGCCTGGTAGGAAGATGGCTGTGTGGTGTTAGCCCTCCACGGTGGATTCCATGGTCAGAACTTCATAACCATTTGCCTGGATAGCTCCTGGCGGCGCAGTTTCCTTCACTCCAATGCTGGGATGGATGTCATACGGGAATGACGGGAAGCCTTCCATTCTCTTGGTGGGCACTCTTGTACTGGTCTAGAGTGCCTTTGTAGCGTTATGGCTGCTAGTACTGCATAAGTCCCTTTTTCCCTCGGATAGATTTACCCACACTCTCTGGCCAGACGTGTGCGAGTCACTTCTCCAGGTGCTCTGGCAACCAAGCTGGTAATCACGATGTTCTATAAGGGGGGCTTTTCCTCACAGAATGCTGCCTATACTCTCCAGAGATTGGAGACATTGCCTAGCAACAGCTATATAAGGCATTTGTTTCTTAAAGCTATGGGCACTACTTTCATTTGGGAAAGTTTTAAACCCTCCTGTGTAGTTTTTATTGTTTATTTTTTTAGTTTTCGGATTTTTCTACAAAGCTGTGACTTTTATCAGGTTTCTAAAGATCTATCTAGTCTGTTCATGACCATAATTTCTGCATTTTAATATCCACAGATGGGGCAATGTTGAAAATGAGATATACTGATAGCAAGAAATATTTGAAGTTACCTTGGTTTGTAACCAAAATCAATTTAGGGTGGGCAGGGTATAAATCAAATTAAACATAAACAATTTATTGAGGATTCACAGATCTTCTCATTTACCCTTTCCCCAGCAATTCCTTCTTGCCCCAAGAAAACCTATTCCAGTTTTTCAGTATCGTGTGGGGTAATATTCACATGGGTCTGCAGCTGCAATTAGGAAAGGAAAGGGAACAAAATGTCTCCTATCTTCCTCTTCCAGCAGCACAATGAAAGAAGCAGGAAAGACAATTTTGTCTCATTCCCCTTCTTCACTGTAGTTCCTCACACCATTTCCATGTGGATCCCACAGACCCAAGAAACAGCTTTCTTGAGGTCAGAAGGGAATGCTGGGGGAAGGGAAAATATGGCAGATCTACATTCTGCTAATTGACCCTGAATCCAACTCTTTGTGAGAGCATGTCTCTAAGGAGAATAGATATATTCCAAAGTGAGCAGGTCCCAGCACAGGGTCAAGGGAACATTTTCTGAACCTAGGGATAGCTGGCATGATCTGTAAATTGATTATCATGAAGACAAAAATAAAGCAAAATTGTTGATTAAGCTTATGAAAACTTATTTCCTCATATGTCTGTATCCATATGGAGTTTTCAAGTCCCAAGCATTAGACAGAAGAGTTCATGATGAGATGCATAAGAAATCATTTGCTATTATCTCAGAAAACAAACTGGAATATTATTCAGAAGGAATTATTTTATTGATAATGATAATGTGATCTTTGAAATTATACCACAAATTCAAAGCATCCAGCAATATTTAATTTAAATTATTTTCTGACCTAAAATATGTCTAGTAGCACCTGGAAAAGGCTTTTAAATGTGTATTCCAAGAGTATCCTCCTGGTGTTTCTCAAAATAGTTCTTGTGAGATATTCTATCTAAGCATCACCTCAAGAATGTAGCTATAAACTGCAGGTATTAACAGTCAAGCCGACAAGCATGAAAATTACAAAAAGATTAAATGTTCATCTGCACAAGATACTTAGTAGTAGTTGTGGTTTGTCTACCAACAGTTATCATTATGTGGTGTGTAAATGCTCACTCTTTATTTTGCCAATATGCTAATAAAATTAAGACAACAAATCCCTTCACATAAAAAGAACACAAGAACAAATCTTTACACTCTTTTTAAAAAGATGTCTCACATTAACCCATAACACATTATAGCTCCAGCCTGAATGTCAAATTTGTGAACTAGATGGATACATTTATGATTCATGGAACAAAAAGTTATAATTATTCTTTTTGCTTTAAAAAACCCTCAACCTGAGTAAAAACTAGTTTTTTTATACTGCTTCTGATATAATTTTCAGCCCAACTTGTATTGATTACAGGTCTTAATATATATATTTGTGAGGGGGGGAGATACAAAACAAGAGGTGAGGAGAGCCTTGAAACCAAGGTTTTGAGTGGGAAAAAGTGCCCTTTAAAGCTCAAAGTCAGTAGCAGAATAATTGCCACTTAATCATAGCAGAATATTCACCATTTCTTTATCTAGGGCCAGTAACAGGAACATGGAAATTGACATCTTGAAAGAAAAAAAATTCTTTTCAAGCAAATCTCCTTAACCAGCACATCTACTGAGAGAAAAATGAATATGCTGAAAATGATGGCAGTGGTACTAAGCTTTAATGACTGCCTTCTCTCTGACCCTAAACTGGGCCTCTGAAGGTATAGTATTTAATACGGATAGCAGGGACAATGTACCTTCTCACAATTAATAGAAAGTGCTGTTTTGTAATTAAAGGGTGAAGTGGGGCATGATGAACATATGGAAAAGGAGACCCTTAATAAGTGATAGAGCCTTCAAAAGAAATTGCTAATTAGTATGCATTTGATGTGTACTATACCAATTTTAAGACTTTGCCTTGAATAAATTGCTATGTTGGGTGTTCGAAGGAGTGGTGAGATTAGCATTTACAATGGGGGCAATTTTCTGTCTTCTTGACTCTGTTAAATGGAGGAAATAACTTTCAAGACTGAAGCAGTAGTTAACCCATCAATCATTCTCACAGCTGGAAACTGGGGATCCCAAATGCTGAGATGAGTTAATCCGTCAGTTAATAAGTTCATAGTGGCACCATATGGCGCTGGTCCACTCCACATGAGGGCAGGGACAGAACTGTTTACAGAGGCATGCTGCTTTGTCAGGTACCTGTAGTCCAAACAGCTGAATACAAAATCCTTTGTTCCAGAGGATCAATTTACTTTGCACAGAAAAATGACTGAACTGATCAGTCCAGAGCACATAATTGTTGGCTAATCTTGGGGAGTCATATAGAAGGACAAAGCGATGCAGACACTGCTCAGGTTTCCTGTTCAATCCCTGAGGCTCTTTCTTCTGGACATGATAGGCATTGAATAAAGCTGCCACAAGTGAAGACCCAACCTGGCTCCTTAGCTCACCTGGCTTTAAATGTCAATAGTAACAGAAGACCCAGGAAGGTTGTTTTTTAGTGTCTTTAAAACATGGGTGTCTTTATGAGTAAAAAACATCAGGAGGAAAAACTGCCATCTTTTGACTGACTTTATATGTATGTTGTTCAGTCTCACAGTCGAGTCCGACTCTTTGCGACCCCATTGGACAAAGTCACGCCAAGCCCCCCTGTCTTCCACTATATATACACACACACTTTCTATTTAAATATTTTGTTTAAACCATATTTTGTTTAATTCAGAGGATACAGATGCATGCCTTTACAAAGTGGCTCAGACCTCTTAAGCCTTTTATCTTAAATATGGATTCTTCAAGAGACATGTCATGAAAGAAATTTGCAACCTAATGAACTATGCTCTTTTTTTTCTCAGTTGAAGGCCTGGAACCTTGTTAATTGAAAGTACTTAATTTACTGCCATTTAAATAGGACATCTTCTGTCCTAGCACTTCAACTTACTTGGCCTGTTGACAGGACTGTCCCCATAATTCCATTTTAGGGTTGAAACTCCTAAACAGTGTAGTGTACATGGTGCTGTGACAGGCATGTATGTCCTTAAAACTTGTTTCTATAGAAAGCTTTAATGGTCCTGGATAGTTTTTTTTGTTTTTTCTTCTGCTTCTAAGTTCTTTTGGATGGTTCTGCTGTTGAATTATTCTGCATTCTACTGATTTTTAACATATTTAAATTGTCAAATTTTGCTATTTTTTGTGTTAGCTGCCTTGAAAGTTGTTGTGGTATAATACTTTAAATGATTTATTAATGTGGTATGGGGGTCTGGTTACTTTAAAAATTAAAATTCATTGCATCCTTAGACATGCAGAACTTGCCATTTAAAAAAAAATTAGACCAAGACCCATTTAGAGTCTATAACATACTTTCTAATGTGGCATTCTCACTGCGATGTTGGACAGGATTTAATAGGTCCCTTCTACTAATATTCCATTAGAGAACAATGCCTTTATCCAGTAAACAGGGCCTTGCTACCACTCTTCCTAACTACAAGGACCCATCACATTCAACAAGAAGTATGAAATTTCTGAAAATTTTGAAGCCAGGAAAAACAGGAAATTTGAGGAAACATTAAAATATATGGAATGACTATTTTCCTATCATAACTAAAAGTATTTTGTCATTTTAGCAACATAAAATGCATAATTTATTAACTTAACATATTAATTGACATATTTATGCAGTTCAAAGTAAAAATGGGTTAGTTTTTTATAAGCAAAATTCACAAGGCATCCAATACTAACAACAAAGAGATCTGCAAACTGTTGTACTCAGTGCTTTCGCAGAACATTTCATTCACTGGAAAATTTGGAAGAACACCACAAAAAACTTATATCTATATCCAGGGGTCGTTTTGTAGAAATGCAGGTGGTGTAGCTCATCCAGGGATTGTTATGCAGCTGCACCTACTATTCAATGGACAAGGTGGGAAGGAGGAGGTGGAACTCTCAGAAAGGTTCAGGAGCAATGCTCCTGTGAGCTCCTGCTGAATCTGAGGCCTATCTATCTATCTATCTATCTATCTATCTATCTATCTATCTATCTATCTACCCTCAGATATTACTATATGGGTGATAACAGATGGGCATTTTTAGCCGCCCTAGGAATGGAAGGCAGGTGGATCAAAAAAGTGTGTCCACAGGTGCACAGCTGCCTGCCATCCCTGTCATGACTGCAGCCTACTTGGGGCTGGATCAAAGCCACCTCAGAAAGGCACCACTTACAAAGTGGCGCCTAATTTTTGTGGCAGCTTCAAGGTGCTTCCTCAGCCATATGGAAGGCTGGGGAGTAAGTGCCTGGGGAGCGCCCAAGTGGTGCATGAATGCTCTGAAAGCTCCTCCAGAGCACACGCAGCCTGTCCCTGTTTTGGAGGTGGGTCGAGTGCCATCTGGAGCCTTCTGATCCACTTCTTTTCTGACTGGCTTTTTTGATGCTGCCCTTAACCAGCTGTCTGTAATCACTCTATGTTTTGAGCAAATAATGCCTTATCTCATGAAGCATTCCACTCACCTCAATTTAAAAAAAAAAAATCAGTTTTTAATTGTGTTCTCCAAAATTCACATGAGAAAAACTGAAAAAAGTTCTCAAACTTTCATATGATGCAACTTAAGCAGCAAATTTTCTTTAGAAGTATTTCAGAATCTTTTCAGAATTCAGATTTTTTTTTTCATTTGCTCTCAAAATCACTGGAAAAACTGGAAAGTTGGGTTGTCTGATTTTCATGTCATATATTTTGAGTCATTCAAATCTTGCCTTATAAAGTATTTCATTCATTACAGAAGGAAAAAAATCATAGGAATTTTTAAGTGATCCACAAAACATTCCAATTTTGTCATTTTTAAAATTTTGTACTCGAGTGAGTAAAGCCTTGTCTTCTCTTTCAAAAGGGGGGGGGGTGATCCTCAGACTTTCATGCTATACATTTTAAGTTTAAAAAAAGTTAAAAGAATTCCATAAATTCAAAAAGAAACAAAATACTTTATTGGGGAGGCATTTTGCTTCCCAAAATTTCCCATTTGTTGTGTTAGAAAACTTGAAAGTGGTCCTTGTGCAACAGAAAACCAGCTCCTCCCATCCAAATGTTTCCAAGGTTTCTTTTTTCCCTGGACCTTCACACCCCTTTATCTATCCTGCTACTGGAGGTGAACTCAGAATAGAGAAAATAGATAAAGTAATTGCTAGTATAAAAAAGCCACAATCTTATGGATTACAGCAAAAGTTGAATATGGGCAAAACTACCAGAAATGCTACTCAGATACAGTATAGCTAAAACTAACAGGGATGCAGGAGAGTCAAGCCTCTTTCATCTCTGCTGCTTAAGAAAAATATCCCAGAATAGTCAAGGATAACAGCAGCCCCAGAAAATTCATGTCCCAGTTTCCCAAAGCCAAATGCACTTTGAGACACTAGCTGAGGAATGTTTTTCCTCACTGGACTGGTAAGCCCAAATATTCTTTACCAACCACAGTATTGACATATATGACCTGACCTAGCAGACCTTGAAAGGCAACCAAGTCTTAGGGCCCTAAGTGATACTATCCCAAACATCCATGGCAGGGGGGGGAGGGGGGACAGTTCAAAACCAATTTGTTCTGTGAGGTAAAAGATTATGCCTACTCTGACAAGAAGGGAGAGAGATCTGGTACTATGTTGTTAAGAAAGAGTCAAGAGGAGGTGGCACTTCATTCTCATTTTAATGGGACAACCAATATGTCTTTCTCCTTCATGGGCCAACAATAGTCCTCACCCCTTATCCTTAATTCTTCTACTGAGGGGCACAAAAGATGTTGGTTGGACATGGACAATTCTTATTTTTAAAGAATTTACCTGCATCGTTACCATTGATGAGCCTCAGATCTTAGATAAACTTAAGACACTGAGAACATGTGTAGGAGAGATTAAACTGTGCCCCTAACAAATGTGAGCCAAGTAAAGAAATAACTGTTTGGGATCCTATTCTTCTGCTTATTTCACTTGCTCTAAAAATGTAAAAGAAATAAGAAAAGAAAAATTACCTTTAAAAATGCTTGGGGATTCTTACTACTGCTTCAATAGTAGGACCTTTTGAAGGATAGCTTTTATCATTCGGGCAGTTTCCCCATTCTTATTCCCATCCATTCAGTGTTTGGAAGAATGTACTCTTTTGAACAGGCAATTGCTTTTAACTGTCATGAACTCCTCAGCAGGAATGTTTTGGGACAGAGTTTCAGGGCTCCCATTAACCTTTTACAAAAATCATTCAGAGTGAAATAAAGCTCTGTGTTGTAGGAAGAGCAGATACAAGAACAGTATCACTTCTTGATATTGTTGTGGCAGAGGCCAAGTAAAAGCTTCTACTATATGTGCATCTCAGCTGGTATGATGAGCTCTCATGAAAGTGGCATTCTCCAAAATGTATACATTTTAATGTTTATATAGTTTTCCACAGGAAACAAAAGTCCACATATATACTCTGTCTACCAAACAACTGAGTTGGAAATAAGGAATCATTTCTATCTTCCCCTTCCAGATTTTAGGCAATTATGAGACAGCCTTTTGTTTGTTATACTATCTTATTGTATATAGTGCATTAATCTACGGTAATTTTGTAATCCACTTTTATGTATTGCACAGGAACGCAGTTCCAGCTGGCTTGGCATCAGGGGGGTGGCCTAATATGCAAATGAGTTTCTGCTGGGCTTTTTCTACAAAAAAGCACTGGTGGATTGTATGCACTGCACAGCTCTCATTTATTTTTTTGTTTGTTTGACTTGTATTCCACCCTCCCTGCTGAAACAGGCTCAAGGCAGCTTACATTGTGTATTTCACCATTAGACTCAGTAAGAAAGGTGGATCATTAATGAAGTAAATAAATAAAATTAGTAAGGCAGCAAAAGGCAGAGCTCATTTCTAGATCTAACATTCTCTCCCCATAAAATTGGGATGCAATTGTCAGAGACTGTAGCCCTCAGCTAATGATATGTCCCATTTTTTCCTTGGCTGGCATACTTATACAACCAAGAGAATCACATGTTGAAGAGAAAGAGAAACAACAACAAGAGAAATAGGCAAGAATCAGCCAAGACCCTAGAAGTCATTCAGTAATGGAACTACTTAGACTAGAGCATGATCTGGTTGGACTGCTTATTGAATCACTGGAGGTCAGATCTCATCAGAAAAGCCTCTACCAGAAACAGATGTCTCCAGTGTTCTTATCACATGAATAACAGCCCTGGTCCTGCCAAGACAAATTGAAGTATTCTCCTTCTGAGTAGAACTAATAGATATGCAGATAGGAGAAGCCTTGATCTTGGACAGAATGTCCAGGGGTGCGGTCAGACAGAACATTAACCGCAATTCACCCACACCCCCAATGCGGAGTTAAACCGGATGTCCAGACATGCACCTCTGTCAACCGATTTGGAGTCGTCATCATCCCGGCTTGCGCCACATGTATATCAGGATAATTTGACTGCGGACAAAGTCCGGTCCTTTTTTGAAGACCCGCAACAAGGTCGGGTTTTCACAGTGTGGATGTTCAGCACGGGATACAGGTGCAACAGAACACCACCTTTGCCCTAGTGCTCACTATCGTAGTTTGTGTATTCTTCCACTCACCGAACCAAAAGGCATATTCCTCAAATTAATATAAAATTAAATGCCAAGGCATTAAAAGAAAGGAAATGTAACCTTTTCCCAGATGTAAAGAATATAAGAAATGCGTTTCTCTCTTTTTTAAAATCGACTGCACAACGAAGTAGTCCCCCGCCGAAACTTGATTTGAAATCCAGTGGCTGGTTGACGGAACTACTTATTTTCCCGCCTATCGCTCTAAGCACTTTTGTCCGGCTTGCAGAGAACGTTTTGAACACGCTGCACAATATGGCTGGAGTTCGGGGCTTATCATGGAGGAGAGAGGAGGTTTTGGACTTGCTTGCACTCTGGGGGGAAAACAGGGTGCAGAGAGTGCTCAAGCAATCCCACAGAAATATCGACATCTACGAGGAGATTGCGAAGGGGATGGTGGCACGAGGCCACAAGAGGATGGCATTAGAGTGCCACACCAAGACCAAGGCGCTTCGTTTGGAGTATTGAAAAGTCATTGCAGCTAATGCGAAATCGGGATCCAACAAGAAAAGCTGCCCGTACTTCGAGGAGCTTGACGCCATTCTACATAGAGAGGCGGACATTCGCCCGAACCGTGTGACGCAGAGCACTAGACGACAGAGCTCTTGCTCTGGGTTGGAGGGGGGGGCAGGGAGGTGAGCCTCCAGACTCCATTCTTCTGTTCTCCCAGAAGGAAAGCACTACCAGAGAGATGCAGGGTGAGGCTGCAAGAGAAGTTGTCATGTCAGGTAAAAATCGTGACTGTCCCGTCTACCTGTAAGCGTCCCCATGTTGTTTGGGGAGGGGGGTTCTCAAAACAGGATTGGTGGCGGTGAGATTGGGATGGAAAGCCTTATTTTCCCAAGCCTTGGGTGCTCTGGGACATGGGGAATGGGCCTCCCATCCTTCCCTTGTTGCTTCCTTCCTTCCCTTTTATCCTCTCCCTCCCCCTCAATCCCCCCTTCGTGTTTCCCACCCTCCCTCCTCTCTTCCTGTCTCCCTTCCTTTCCCCCTCTCTCCTTCCCTCTAGGCCTGCTGCCCCCCCACCCATGATCACATGCTGATTTATTTCTTTTTCTGCAGGTTCCTCCGGTTCTCCAGCAATGGATGATGTGGAGGCAGAGATCCTGGATAGTGACGCCACGCAGGTGGACTTCCCGGAGAGTTTGGGTGAGTTCAACCTGGTATGATTACTTCTCAGCCACTCTGTTTCTAGGTGTCCTAGTGGTCGAGCTACGTCATGCGCTATGCTATAATGTGTGTTTTGACCAGTGCTTGAAAATTTGGATTCTGCTTTCCATGCTCCTCATCCAACACGTGCGGTGCATGATT
Organism: Heteronotia binoei; assembly: GCF_032191835.1. NCBI lineage: Eukaryota > Metazoa > Chordata > Lepidosauria > Squamata > Gekkonidae > Heteronotia > Heteronotia binoei. Next base: position 126,160,938 of record NC_083226.1, on the reverse strand, counting down.
AACTCTAAGTGAGAATTGTCTCTCATCACTCCTCCAAGCCTTGGACTAAGGGAGACTTAATTCTCTCTACAGAACACACAATCACACTGGACCTGGTTTGGGTGGATGTGAATGGGAGTGTTGGCACGGGTGAGAGGCTTGTTGAAGGTGAGTTAGCGAGGGTTGCCCTTCCTAAAAGCTTGGTTAAATGTTTGCAGAAAATAGATTGCTCTCTTCCCCTGAGGCCCTCGGGCTGGGGGAGGTTGGGTGGGAGCACTGTGAGACGGGGAATCATCACAGTCTTTAACTATGACCTTTGAGAGGTGATGATTTGGATCGAGACTCTTAAGAACATAAGAACATAAGAGAAGCCATGTTAGATCAGGCCAATGGCCCATCCAGTCCAACATTCTGTGTCACACAGCGGCCAAATATATATATATATATATATATATATATATATATATATATATATATATATATATATATATATATATATATATATATATATATATATATATACATATACACACACACACACACATACACACTGTGGCTAATAGCCACTGATGGACCTCTGCTCCATATTTTTATCTAACCCCCTCTTGAAGGTGGCCATGCTTGTGGCCGCCACCACCTCCTGTGGCAGTGAATTCCACATGTTAATCACCCTTTGGGTGAAGAAGTACTTCCTTTTATCCGTTTTAACCTGTCTGCTCAGCAATTTCATCGAATGCCCACGAGTTCTCGTATTGTGAGAAAGGGAGAAAAGTACTTCTTTCTCTACTTTCTCCATCCCATGCATTATCTTGTAAACCTCTATCATGTCACCCCTCAGTCGACGTTTCTCCAAGCTAAAGAGCCCTAAGCGTTTCAACCTTTCTTCATAGGGAAGGTGTTCCAGCCCTTTAATCATTCTAGTTGCCCTTTTCTGAACTTTCTCCAATGCTATAATATCCTTTTTGAGGTGCGGCGACCAGAACTGCACACAGTACTCCAAATGAGACCGCACCATCGATTTATACAGGGGCATTATGATACTGGCTGATTTGTTTTCAATTCCCTTCCTAATAATTCCCAGCATGGCGTTGGCCTTTTTTATTGCAAACGCACACTGCCTTGACATTTTCAGTGAATTATCTACCACGACCCCAAGATCTCTCTCTTGGTCAGTCTCTGCCAGTTCACACCCCATCAACTTGTATTTGTAGCTGGGATTCTTGGCCCCAATGTGCATTACTATGCACTTGGCCACATTGAACCGCATCTGCCATGTTGACGCCCACTCACCCAGCCTCAACAGATCCCTTTGGAGTTCCTCACAATCCTCTCTGGTTCTCACCACCCTGAACAATTTAGTGTCATCCGCAAATTTGGCCACTTCACTGCTCACTCCCAACTCTAAATCATTTATGAACAAGTTAAAGAGCATGGGACCCAGTACTCTTATCTCGAATTATGGCAGCAAAGCATTGCTGACTGCAACACTGCACTGACTGATTCTGCAAAGGGCATTCATTTCCCAAGACACTCCTCAGAACTCTGCTGCAGCATTTCTAGCTGATGTCTCAATTGCACGTTTCCCTGGGCCAGATATTTCACCCTTGCTCCCTTGTCTTTCCCCTAGCTACTGACGTTTCTGCAACGCTACCAACTACACCTATGAGGGAGAAATCTGCTGTGAATGACAGGAACCCTGACAGTAAGTTTGCAAGTGGAGGAGGTGATCTGACCCTCATTTAAAATTGCTAATCTTGACTCTTTTCTGAGAGAACAGGGTATCTCTGATGGGATAATCCCGGCCCTTGCTGGCACACTTTTTAAAGACTTGCCTAAAAAGTTTCCTTCACCCCTGTCCATGTTATAGAGTCTCTCACACTCAACCTGAGCCGCCCTAAGCCACTTTTGGGAAGGGCGGGATATAAATCCTAAATAAATAAATAAATAAAAACCTTCAGCAACCAAGCTGCAGGTCTTTCTTCCCTTGAACAACTCCATAGCTGGCTATTGGGTTTGGAATAGAGGGAGTTTTGGAGGATTTCTGTTGCCCAAAAGGTGACCATGGGCTAACCAATGAGAAGTCCAATCCTCGTCGCAATTTCAGCCTGTTACTCATGATGCACAATCATTCCATCAACCTTTATTTATGTCTTTCCCCAGTAACTTCCTTTTCATCCCGTGCCCTAGCTCAGTTTCAGTAGTTCTCACTATTTTTCAGGGCAATGTCAGAACCTGCTTTGTGGAGTTCTATGTTTACACCGCAGGTTTAACAGGTAACTGTATCATTTTATCCAACTTCAGATATTCCACCAGGAACAGTAATGTCAGAGCTGACCCCTAGGTTACACGAGGCCATTTTGAGGGCTAGGAGGAAGAAAGTTTTGGTGCTTCAGAAGGTGGGAGAGCACCTCGCGCAGCAGGCCGCTCATGACGAGTTCATGATTGCGTCCTCACGACAGGAGCACCTGGAGGTTCTGGAGGAAATGCGGGCCTCTCGGCAGCAGTAGGGAGCTTCTAGGGAAACCATGGAAGGCTTTATGAAGGCTGCAGTCAACACCATGGGGGACATCTCGAAGACCTTGCTTCCCTTGGTCCAGTTGATAACAGCACGTCAACTGGACTTCAATGGAAATGATGCCACCTTGAACAGGGTGGGTGATGGTGATTTGAGAGGGGCCTCTGTAGGTGATGCTGCCCGAGAGCCAGGGTCCCCTAAGGACTCCAGCATTAATGGCAACAGTCAATGCTCCAGGCGTGCCCCTAAAAGGAAAACCCCCTACACGCCACCAAACTGAAATGTCATGATGATGGCACAGCGGAGGTTGGTTATCAAAAGTCCATTGGCTATAGAGTAATCATGACTCAGTTATTGGCAAAACTATCTTAAGATTCCTCTAATGTCATGCCATGGCAATGTTAATGAGTTGGTGTCGTTTCCCCACAGTTCATGCAGGGTTTGGCCTGAAGTGAAATCCGCGATTGTGCTGGGTTTCTTAAAATAAAGGCTCCTGGATCTGCCATTTCGTAGTGGGCTTTTATTTAAACATCTACATTAAAGTTGTGGTTGTGAGTGGGCACGGGCCCTCACTAAGTCACAGAGATTGAGAACACCACTCTCTATGAAAAGGGGGGGGGGGGGCAGGCCAAGCCAAAGCATGACAAAAACCATACAGAGAACTGTAAATCATTCAGGGAGTGCTTTGAGGACCAACACTGTCTGCCTATGCACTCCTCTTAGAGTAAGGACAACTCGACCAGATATCGGACTTTCCAGATACCCCAGCATAAGGAAATGCCCCTTACAGAAATATAGAGAACCCTTCCCCTCTTTTCTCTTTTCTTAAAACACCGTGCACACACGCACACACACTGTACACGCATCCACACACGTAGAAGACCGTAGAGCTGGGCAGTTAATGGATCAGCTCTGGGCAGCACATCAATTAAGTCATTAAAGCCTGGGCAAGGTTCAGTTTTAAGGCACTCGTTTAAGTTCCGAGGACCCGCTAGGAAAAGCACCACGAACCCTCACCACAGCAAAAATTCTGTTTAACCACATTTGGACTCGCTGGGGGATCCCTCAAGTCATGGACTCAGATTTAGGCTCGCATTTCATTGGGGAGGTAACCAAAGAACTTTGCAAAGCCTTAGGGGTAGAGCAGCGATTCCATATTGCGGGACACCCACAAGCGTCTGGAGCAATCGAACGGATTAACCGGACCATTAAAGAGGCACTGAGTAAAGTAGTTGAGTCAACAGGCAGGGATTGGGATAACAAGCTCCCAATTATCCTCATGGCCACCAGGGGCACCACTGCCATCCACGGCCACACACCGCACATTGTCATGACAGGAAGGAAAATGGTGTTGCCCAAGGCATTCTGGCTTGAAATACAACTTCCGTCTGCCCTAGTGCCAGTGGTAGTGAACGATGCATGGGTGCAAACCTTGGAAGTAGCCAAGCAATTAGGAAAGGCACAGCTCAGCATGGACCAACGGTTAGGCTGGGTCAAGAATCCTCGGGTATGGGATCCCAGACAACAATTCCTCTACAGAAAGTTCTCACAGAACGAGCATTCCTTGGAGGCTAAATGGCAAGGTCCAGTTCCCATAACACAAAGAGTTAGCCCTGCTGTATATCAAGTGGCAATTACGAAGAAAAACGGGGAAACTTGGCACAAATACTTCCATTGCTCACAGTTAAAGGAATGGAAAGGGAACGCTCCCGCCAATGCAGTTCAATCTCAGCAGTCAGAAACTGCGCAGCCAGCCCAGAGAGTGGAAATTAGGCAAATTTCAGTAATGCCTTGCACAGACCTAGTGAACTTCTCCCTAGGAGACACATTCCTGACTTTGGGTGTAACTTGAAGAGTGTAATTGTAAAAAGATTTCTGAGACATATAGGCAACTGCACAGAAATCTAGGGCGGGGGGGTGAAATAGGGAAAACACCACCCTAAAATGCACTCCCAATTTTTTCATTTTTTCCCTTTCTTTTCTTTGTCTTGTCTATCCTGTCAATCTCCTAAAAGCATAGCGACCAAACAGTGGTCTACAGCATAGCTTTGTTGTTCTATCCATAGGTACACACCATGGAAACCAACAAAGGAAAGGTGAGATTGATGCGGTGGGCAATGCATGTGGTATACTGTATGATTGAAGGTATAGCTAACAAAATGGTATCCCCTACTATAATTCCATTCTCTCAATGGCGATGTAAAACCAGTCTGTATCCCAAGGAAGTCCTGCTGTGCAAAGTAATTAAGTCTAGCTACAAAGACAATGACAGCAGACTCCCCGTTAGCAGTTACGACTTTCGTAGTTGTGATGAGGGAAACCCCTAGTGTCACTCCAGCCTCTAAAGGGTTTACAGAGGATATGGGGCCACACTGTGACATAGCCATTGTGTCAACTGCAGTATGGAAGGCAGGGATCCATTTAAAATTATGATATCGATTGGCTCTAGAGAAGAAAAAGAGGTAGCTCTCTCCATAAGCTCGCCCACAGGAGAGATATACCGATGCAATATACCCACATGGAAGGACCAAAATTGGATAGTTACTAAGACAGAACTAGAGAAACAAGGTCCTCCAGACTGGTTTTTAAAAATAGACCTGTGCCATGAGAAGCAGGTGGCAGCCACAAAGCATGCTAAATTGGGAACTTTTAGTACAAACCTTCACTTCAAGGAAGGGAACTATGCATTGACTATAGGAACATCTGCACCCATGCAACTGCAATTTAACCCACTAATACCTAACAATGAGACTCTATTAGACACGAGCTCACATGCAATTGGTTCACATGTAATAAAAAGAGATATACGGGAGCAGGTTCTAATTCAGCCACAGATGTTATTAAAAGAAATTAGGGTTAGCCTTATTGGACTGAGCACCACAGAGAGACTACCGCAATGCACTCCATACTGGGAACCCAGCAAAAAGGGCTGGGAAGCATGGCTTCAATTATGGGTATGAAACACCCACCACAGATCCAAAAGGTCTGTAGGAGACTAGCTAGCGCCAGTCGCTGGGGGAGTGGCAGTATTAGACTCCATGAATATAGAAATTTTGGCCAGCAAATTTGCATATGCCACTTCTTACATTTCCCAGCTGGGCAAACCCGTAAATGATTCCTTTCACACAATATCCGAGGTGCAGCATTCCATCACCTCTATTTTGGTAAATTGGGAAAGACAAATTGAACAAGACTTTGCACTCTTATTAAGAGGCACACAGTCTCTACAGGTTAATATATCTTTGGCACTGGCATGCACTCAAGCACAATCCATGAATGTAGCCATGGCTATGGGAATAATTAGACAGGCAGTGGGAGGACATATTCCTCTAGAGATTAAGCAATTAATTAGACCCAAAATTTCAACCTTAGAACTGGAACTAGAAGTATGGTGGTAAATACCTCTTTCATGGCTGAGTCCCAGGAATTAAGACTTCTCCTTTTATTACCTAATGCAAAAAGTTTCTTTTATGTGCATCCTATCATCCCGCTAGGACTACAAACGGGACCTAACAAAGTCCTGTACTCTCTAGACTCAGATAAATGGGCTAGAAGTAAGAACGGAGAATGGGAAGCAGTAAACTTGCAAGCATGTATGCATAAGGCCAATCTGGGTTTTATATGTGAGGAGCAAGCTTTACAAACACATCACCCCTGCATAACCCCCTTAAGGGACTCCCCGCAGGAATGCCAGTACCAGTTAAAGCATGAAAATGCGTCTGCATTCCTATATCTGGGAAGAGGGTGTGCATGTGTAAGGACATCTTGTAATTACTTGATCCTCAACACATTTCATATCCAGCCCATGCTGCCAGGAATCAATAGATGCTTTTGTAATCTCTCTTCTGTCATGGGATGTGACATTGAATTCACAGTCCCTATTTGGACTAGGGAAGAAATTCTTTTAGCTCCCAGTCTATTCAAAACAATCCAACCAGTTTTTCTTGGGATGGGTCTACAAGCAATACGATCGTTGCTAGCACATCCTCTATTAAGACAAACACTGCAAGAAATCAAGAGAGCTGGAGATACAGCATCCATGGTGATAAAGCATAATGGACAAGAGGTCTCCAACATTATGGCCACAATCAAGGACATGGGAAAACATTTGATCCTTGACGCGCTTCTCGGCTGCAGCCCTACATCTAGTGCAGTCTTAAATGTAATACTACACCCCATTGTGATCATTTTAGCCTTCCAAGTAATTTTCTGCACAGCACTAATTGGCTTAGGGTGCTGGCCACGGAAACAAATCAGGAAAGTAGAACATTTCCAGACAGCATGGAAATACTCTTCCCTGACATAGGAGAAAGTATAATAATTATGTCTTCTCCCCAAAGCTTTTCTTGAAAGTCTATTTTTGGTCTGTGTTTTCTCTAGCTTTTAGTTTTCCTGTCTTTTACTGTAATAAGGAAGGGCTAAAGAGCCCTAGAGTTATGGGTCCGAACCAGAGAGTATGTCAGCAAGAACAAGACAAGCTCCAAAGGCCCAGGCAGTTTAGAAGGTGTTGGATCAAGGAGCCAACACACAACAAACAAACATTTCCAGGAGCTCCAAATCGGCACCTGGACAGATGCTGTTCTGACCCATTGAGCCACCTAGAGTCTGAAGGATTTGACTAAGGAAACAAATCTGACCTTCTAAGCCCTTGGTAATGCAGCCCTTACCTGCACAACTGCAGAAAAGACCAGAGCAGCCATAAGATCCAGCCAGAACAGCGAAAGTAAGCAGTCTTTTTCTGTCAACCCTACTATAGCAACTAGCCGTATGGTCATTAGGAGACAAGAGCTATGTCAGTTCCTTATAGCTATGAATTTTACTTCTTGTTAAAAGAAGTCCCTGGTTTTTTTCCACCCCCGAAATATGTGTCTTGATTGAAATGAAATTACTTGCAGTCTTGCTCCCAGATGGCCGTAGGCTTGAGGCATTTCCATGATCCCACTCTGCACATGCTCAAACCTGAGGCCAGGGCGCAAGGAAAGATGGGAAATGGAGTCCACTCCCATTCACCAATTATTGCAAGTTCAAGGTCTATTTTTTACTGAGTAAAAGGAGGGCTTAAAAGCCCCAGGATGCTGTGACATGAAAACAGGCCTTTCCAGACTCCAGGTACCCTAGCAGTAAGAATTGCTGCATTTAGACTCTGATAGCAACTTTGGAGCACCAGCATCCAGCAAGCAATTCTTTACTGCAGGGTCCAGAGTTGACACCTGGGCAGAAACTGTCTTGGCCCTTTGAGCCGCCCAGTAATCTGGCAGTCAACCCAACTTCTTCCCCAAGCGATCCATGATCCTGAAGTATTAGAGGGATCTGGAGAGGGAAAGAAGTTGCAGCCAAAAGTGCCAACTCAGGGGACCTGGCAGTGAATTTGTTCTGACCCAAAGAGCCATCTGGGAGTGCAACCCTTTCTCACATAACTGCAGAAGGGACCCAGAATGGATATAGGGTACCAAACCAGGAAGCTTGGCGCAGCAACTTTCCGCGACCAGCCCTTGTCTACCAACTAGCTTTCAGATCCGAGCAAGGGTCCTGTAGTGACAGCATTCCCCGTGCAGCAGGTTTTCACGAGGCTATAGGCCCAAAGTGTATACCTCCTTCTTAAAGCAATGTCTGTGTATATGTTTATTTTTGATAAGACTGTCATTTGACCCATGTTCCCAGCACGCCTCGCTTTTGGCTCATTTGCATGACCATACTCTGCTGATGCTCCAACCCGACGCATAGGAACGAGTGAAGCCGGGAAAGAGAGTTCTTTTATTTTGTTTTTTTTTTTCAGATATATTTTTCACCAAAAAGGTTGGGCCGACCAGCAGCCCTAAGGATTAAAAGAGGGCAGGCAGTGACACTTGCCCCCCGGAGCACAGGCGCACCTTCTAAAAGTTCAGCACTTCCAGGGTCTCAAAGGGCCAGAACAGACTCTCCCCAGATGCCAAACTGCAAGGGCACTCAGAGTCTGAATGGCACGCGAGCCCCTGAACGGGGAAGAATGACTAGGCCCACCCTCTCCAAGCAAAGTCAAACTACGCAAGGTTCTAATCAGTTGCAGTGACTACCAATTAATATGTCTTGTTTTATGGGAAGAGGAAAAATTTGCATAGGTCCTCCTCCTCGGACCCTAGTGCACAACCCTTTCCATTGTTTCCTCATAAATCGCCTTACCCACCAGTGGGAAGCAGCATTGAGTGGGAATTATGACATGTGAGGTTAAGGGGTGCCATCTCCCGGGTGGGAGACATGCTCAAAATCTCACCGTCAGACACTATATAGTTGTGAGTCTATTTTTCAACAAGAGAGGTGTGTCAGCGCTAAAAAGGGCCAGCTTTGAGGTAGTTGTGTTGTCCGAACCGAGGAGTGTGAGTCTTATCTGTTGTCACCTTTGTGGTGCATATTTCTCAAAGTGTGCTGTTAATGTCAGCACCGAGTCATCAAGAACAGAAGCAAGAAGGGCGAGCCCCTGCTCTTGCAAACTGGGTTTGGAGCAGTCCACCCCAAGCTTGAGCAACCCCTCTCAAAGGGCCCATGATCCTTTACCCCCATAGGCGGTTAGGTCTATGTGTCACAAGTAACCCCAAAAAGGGAAAGAGCCCCTACCTAAATAGCAGCAGTCCAGCATGACTTGAGGTCCGAAGCAAGTGACCTGTCTAGATCTATGATTATGGTTATGAATATTTTCTGAAATATATGTACCAGCATGCCTTGCATGAAATCATTAGCATTATCCAGCCCACGTTCCAGATATATCTAGTAACACTGGGAATGTCTGCACGTGGACAGGAAGTGTGTAACACTAGACTACAAGGATCCCTCCCCCCTTCCAGCAAAAAAAGTCTGGTTGAGGGACGGACCCAATGTGGGGTGACAGGACAGGTTGAGAAGTGGAATGTTCTATCTTTCACCATGTAAAGGGGGAATCCCCCCCTCCCAGCCAGCGAGGGACTCCAGATAGGCCCTAAAAGAGGGCCCAGCTTTATGGCTGGCCCTCCAGAGCCACAAAGGCTCTAGTTTAAAAAGGAGAAAGTGGCGCACTGAGCTAACTTCCCTGAACCCAGTGCAAGGGGAGAGGCTACCCAGGAAGAGCCATACTCCCTGGTTCGGGCTGTTAACTCAGTGGCTGGTGTCTCCCGGGAAACATGACCTTCCGCAGGAAATAGTGCATGAAGTATGCCAAGCAATGTACTTTTAAATTAGAGTGTATGACCAATCTAATGGAAAATGCAACCCTAGAACTGTAATGTTGAAAGACACTGTACTTATTGTTATGTGTGTGTGAGAAAAATAGGTAAATCACGTACAAGAAAGTATGTACATTTTACCCAGCATCCCTCCGCTTGTAACTGTTTGCATGTATGTATGGGAGCCCCCTTATGATAGGGCATCACTAAGCCATGTGGGCCGAAGACTGAGGGTGGCGGAAAGACTCAATCGGACTCAGAAAACTCCGCTTTGAGCAGGCTCTGCGGAAATTTTGGCTTCAAACCCGGATATTCTTCCCTACAAGGGGGGGTGAGACGACTAAGGGCCTCCGACAGACGTTTTTATATTTCACCCTCATCAGGACTCTTGTTTTCTGAATTGGTACATTGAAGAAGAACCTCTCCAAACCTCTTGGCCATGGAGCGGAAGAAGTCGCACCGCCAGGAGCTGTCCAGGCGAACGGTTTTCAGCACTGATCATGGAATCCACTTATCGAGGGGGGGAGACGAAATAAAAATTAGATAATAGTAAGGAATAGCAATGTATTAGAATAGATATAGAATAAGATATGAATTTAACTTGTAATCTTGGATTTTTATATGAATGTATGCTTTTATACTGTGATCAATCGTGTGCTTTTACCAATCGAATATAGTTGCTTAACTGGTTTAGGTGACAACAATGATTTTTACTATTTTATACTAAGGATTATGAAATTGCAACTGTATGCTTTGAAATACTGTGTGATGTACAATGTTGCCAATGTATGTTACCCCTAGTGTTCAAGGAAAGTTCCTTTGGCCCATTGGAATACTGTATTTTTCTAAATTAATTTTTGAATAGTTTTAGATTAGTGGCTCCAACTTTTGTAGATAGGAGGTACACCCCGGTCAATACTTGGCTCTCCGTAAATGCGCCGCCTGTCAAGAGGATCTTCTATGGACTTTGTTTGTTGTTCAAGACCTTGTCCCCATTTGGTGACGTAGGTCTTGAGGGTGGGAATTGTAAGGAAATGCCCCTTACAGAACATCGTAGTCACCAGCTTGGTTGCCAGTACCCCTGGAGAAGTAACCCTCACCCGTCTGGCCAGAGAGTGTGCGCATACTTAACCAGGCAAAAAAAGGACTTGGACAAGCACTACCAGTTCGAATGCTACTGAAAAGCACTCAACACCAGTAAAAGGGTGCTTTCCTGAAATAGATGTTTTCCCGTCGTCCCACATGACGCCCATCTCGGCCATGAAATGGAAGAAGTTGCGCCGCCAGGAGCTGTCCAGGCGAACGGTTTTCAGCACTGATCATGGAATCCACCATGGAAGGCTAACGCCACTTGCAGCTATCTTCCCGCCAGACCAGACTCCATCACAATGAAGCGAAGGACTCACGTACCCACCAAATGTCACCTTTGTACACAGTAACCACCCCACCCTGGGCAAGAACAACTATCCAACCGCCACTCTCTTTGTCTCATGGAACTCAAGGCAAAGACTAACATCAGGAGAAGACTAAAAAAGAGGAAGAACTTCTTTGGCCAGAGCCAAGTTCCTTTGTGTAAACCAGGTGTCACCTAGGCAATAATTCGAATCCCTATTGTCACCCTTTTGGTAGTATAAAGTACATCCCCACCCAGTGACTTCCCCCCTATTCTTCTCCCCAACAGTCATTTTGGAGCCACCCCCAGAACCATTTCATCTGGGCTGTTCCACCAGGGTTCCACAGATCTATCCTGTGCATTGGTCAGTCACAGGCACCCAATTAGGTGCCACCAATTAACTTGCTATTGGCTACTGCAGAAGTCCAGCCCTTATGGTCACTGCAGAGCCTCCCCATTCTCCTTCCCCAGACTTCATTGGCAGCATTGCCTGTGAGTAGAAAGCTGAGCCAAAGGGAACATTGACAGACTCAAGGAATGCATTTTCATTGGGAAAGAGGAAATCAACGACCACCACGGTCAGGATGACAGTGCAAATGGTGGCTTGAGAGCTCCTAGGATTAGATTAGATTGGCTGGTAAAGAGGTAGTAGACAGCTTAAGGGTCCACATTGACAGGGGGGAAAGGGAGGTTTGTGGACTCTGGGACACAATAAATTGGCAATACAGGAAATTTAAAACCTCCAAGGACACATTGAAACGTGCAAAGTGAGATTGCAAGCTGAGTCAAAATATTAACTTATTTTAATAAACACTTGTAAGACCTGGGGATTGGGATAAGTGAGCATTGGGGAAGGATCACAACACCAAAGAAAAACTGAAAACCAATATTGGTGACAGGCATGCCTCACCCACTTGTAGCTCATAGGTCACAATGACGTTGGGACGCTGGGCGGCACGGCACATCCATAGGTGTTCAGTGTCAACTCCATGAAGCCACGATCCATGCTGTATTGCAAGGCATGTCAAGGCGCGTGCCTACGCACACACTAAAATGTGCGGTTAGCGCTGCATGTACAGCACGACCCATCTCAAGCTGCCGCTCATCCACATGGTCATCCACTCCTTCATCATCATCCTGAACTACCACTGGAGGGGTGTCTTCTGGGAGCATCACAGCATCATGGCCTCTTGTGTCACAGAGGTTGTGTAAGATGACACAGGAGGCCACTATAGCATTGACATTGCTAATGTCCACGGGGATCTCCGAGTTCAGGCAACACCATCGTGCCTTCAACCTTCCGAAGGCACGTTCCACGACATTTCTGCACTTGTTATGCGCCGCGTTGTACCTAGCCTGCTCTGGTGTCAGGTGCCCAGTGTAAGGCATCATTAGCCAACATCTCAGAGGGTAGGCTGCGTCAGCCAGGATCAGAGGAGGAACCTGCACATTCTGGATTGTCACCGTGGGATTGCCAGAAACCCAATCACCAGAATCCATCAGGTCTATCAGGTTGGAGCACCGTAGAACATAGGCATCATGGCACTTGCCACTGTAACCTATCACCACATCCGTGAAGCGACCGGTGTGGTCCACTGTACCCTTAAGAAGAATGGAGTAGAAACGTTTTGAGTTGATGTAGTCGTCTGCGAGTCCGGGCGGGGCGCGGATTGGTATATGACACCCATCCATGGCACCTACACAATTTGGGAAACCCACTGTCGCGAAAGCTTACATAATCTGTGGGGGAAAAACCGTTGTGAGCTACCAGAGGCCGCCCAACACCCAAAGCCTTCCCCGTCCTCAAAAGGAGATCCTTTTATCATCGATCAGGAAGAAACAACTCTCCCCCAAGCTCAATGTAAATGTGAGGTTTGACTATCCCACACATTGCACATGGCCATCATGATGGGAGTGCTGGAGCACATGTTTCTGGAAGATCACTTTGATAGGTGGCCAACACAAGGGAGACATCTGTGGACTAATTTTTACAAGAAATGGACCTACACTCACCGTCACGCCATCAAAACCATGAGGGCTGCGAAACCTCTCCTCTCATTGTTTTAGCGTTTCGGCCAACCATCATTATGATACTCTGTGTGCTATGTGTTGCACCATCTCCCTAATAACCCTTCCCAACATCTCCCAAACAACATGACCCATGGCACACCCGATCGTGAGAACCAAGGTAGACTGCATGGTTAAGCAGATCCTCCTCCATAGCCTGTGTGACCTCTTGCACTATGCCTGCCAACGTCGAGCGAGCCAGGCCAAATTGGTTTCCCACCAGCCTGTAGTTTGTGGTGTTGGCCAGCCACTAGATCGCAATAGCAACCCTTTTCTCAACAGGGACTGGCTGCCACTTGCACATAGTCTGCCGCTCCAATCTTGGTCTCAGGCAGCGGACCAGCCACGCAAATGTTCCCCTGCAAACAACACATGGAATTTAGTTTCCGCGGGTTCAACATTGAGCATGTTCGAATGGATCTGTGGCCCACTCAAGCATTTTTAAATGAGATCCCTGATGATGGCATCTCGCCGTTCCCCTCACACCAGTCATTAAGCACGTGGTGGTGATCCACCTTTCCCCATACATGTGCAGTTCTTTCACGAAACTGAAACCATCATATCTTGCCTCCCAATTAGCACTGTCAACCCCGAGGTCAGGGCAGGGGATACCCACCCTTTAGAGAGCAGGTGGGGGGAATGTTTGATGGCCAACACATCATTCGCCATGAAAAAAGACTCCCAGGGTTTACACTGGATAAATCACCCTTGGGAACCTGTGTGGGGGAGACATGAACTGGGGGCAGCTGATCTTTAGCATGCCAGGAATTGACTCCTTCAAGACCAGTCACGAAGCTTGAAGAACATCTGCCTCTGGAGTAAACCTGTAGGTTCCACGAAGGAAAGAAACGCATCCATCATTTTCACAACTGGAGGGAAGGCTTAAAAAAGGAGTGCAGTGGCTTACATTGTGATGGCCATAGGTCCCATGGAAGATCATTCATACCAGCATTCACCAGCACCCATTCTCCTTTCCTAGCATCTCTCTTGTAGCTTGAAGGACTTTCCAGGTAGCATAGGCCACTGTAAGGGTAGACCTTTATCCCATGACATCAGTGGCTCCTCCACAGCCCATCCTTCCAGAAATTATATTAAATGCTTTCTCACACCCCAGCGTGAATCGTCGTGTTGTGTGCTTTCTGGTTTCTCTGCAGCCGTGCAGCACTGCAAAGACAGGTCCCTTTCATTGGACATCAGTGCACAGCTGAGCGTCAGCACTGAGTCCACCGGGATGGAGTAGGACATTGGGAGCAGACCAACCCTGGGGTGGTGGAGTAATCCTTTAATGCATGCAGCATCACGATACTCTGAAACATTGGGGATGGAATCATAACTGTGGGGACCCAAGGAAAGGGCACTGATAGTGCTTGTCAATTTCGAGTGGTCAACTGTTACCACATTTACCTGGACATCCTAAAGTTGAGTATCCACTGCTCATCCTCCCACACATGTGTTGCAAAGACACGCCACCACTCCGTGGACCATGGGTAGGTCCACCATCTCCGGTGATATGTCAGCGCTGCGAGTCGGCATATGTTAGCAATGTTGGCGCTACGACGTTGGGCGAGCTGCCTAAGCCGTCTATGCCGCCTTCGTAGGCAGCCGCAGGCAGTCGATAACCTCACTCTCTTGGCACTCGCTGGCTCATCCAGACCATCGTATACAGACAGCATAGGGGTGAAAATCACAGACAACGTCTCGGCCAACAGACTGAGCACAGTAGCCAAGATTTTCATCTCCATCTTTCAAATTTAGGCGAGAAGCCTGGACAGCTATGTGGAGCACGAGGTAGAAGGCAGGAACCAGTGGAGTGATATATAGAGTTGGAAGACCGACCAATCAAAAGGTCTGCAAAAGGCATTTTGAGCGATATCAGCGCACATCTTAGTGAGCGGTTCATCTGCGACGTCACTCCCTGGGGATTGATTCCTGCACATGCTCGGAAGGAAAACCCGACACACAATCCGACATGTGATCGCTGAAAAGTGGGACACTGCTGCGATGCAATCTAATCCAACAGTGTGGGCGCACAACCCCCACGGCATTGATGCGCGGCAAAGCTTTTTGAGTGATCGATCAACTGCTTTTCACTAACGGGACCAACCCTTTATGCGATCATTGGTGTGAACGCTGCCACGGTGGATTTTTCTGCCCTGGTCCAGAAAAAGGCTCTTCCGTCTTGCTTTAAGTGGTACGTCTGACTGCACCCCAGGAGTAGGAAAGCAGAATTCAAATCAGAGAAGGAGGGCAGTAAGTTTCTTGTGTTGTCAGAACATCCAAAACAGCAAAAGAATTATTCAAATGAAGGAGGGGTGTGGCATCTCTGTCTTGAAGTGTCTGTGGTAGAATAGCAACACTGGGATTCTTTGCCCATTCCAGACTGTCATTCTTTTCCATTTTTTCCTGGATCTTTATTTTCAAGGCCAAAAGACATTGGCTACATGTTTGGATTTTCTTTGCTAATGGGCCAAATTTTGGAATTCTTTGTGTAATTGGGGAAATTTGGGGATGCTCTGGGATTGGACATTTATTAGAATGTACCCTACCAGATTCTAATATTGGAGAAAATGTTAGAATCTGAGCTGCCATTGAAAGATTGTGAACTTTTGTTTGTGTGAGATGTTAATGAGGAGCCTAGGAGAGATAATCAGGTAGTCTGAATGTAAATGTAGATGCTATTGAGCCAGAAGATAGGTTAGATAGTCCTAATTAAATCAAAGAAAACAAACAAACAATTATACATTTGATTGAAAATTTCTGGATGAGTCCACACTGTAATAAGAAAGAGAGAGTTAAGTATTAATGGGCCAGGAGATGAGTAGAGGGAATATTTCAATTAATAATCTTAATATAGTTTTTAAGGTGAATTTTTGACTCTTAGAACCCATAACTAATGCAAGTAGAGAGCTTCTGGAAATGTTGCATGTATGTGTTTAGCTCCTAGTGATCTGATTTTCTCAAAATAAATGTATGTTTTATCATTTGCTCTAATTTTCTTCTGGATTTTAAAGTTTATACCTTCTTGTGTGCTTAAATAATCTGTTGTGTAATCAGGGATGGCCAATGGTAGCTCTCCAGATGTTTTTGCCTACAACTCCTATCAGCCCCAGCCAGCGTGGCCAATGGCTGGGGCTGATGGGAGTTGTAGGCAAAAAACATCTGGAGAGCTACTGTT